>NW_028258354.1:4442500-4749452 GCF_053883595.1 Heterocephalus glaber | reverse complement strand
AATCAGAATACACATTCTTCTCAGCTTTACATGGGTCATTCTCCAAAATAGACCACGTACTCACACATAGAACATGTTTAAGTAAGTGCAAAGGAATTGAAGTTATCCCCCGTATATTATCAGACCATAGTGCGAGTGGAGATCCATAGCAAAAGAAACTCAAAAAATTTCATAAACATGTGGAAATTGAACAACACACTTCTGAATAACCAATGGGTCACAGAGGAAATTAAAGAAGAAATCAGACAGTTCCTTCAATTAAATGAAAATGACAGTACAACATATCAGAATCTATGGGACACAATGAAAGCTGTCTTATGAGGGAAATTCATAGCAGTGAATATGCATATTAGGAAAACAGAATGATCCCAATTAAACAACCTCATGCTGAGACTCGAGCTTCTATAAAAAGAAGAACAGGACAACCCCAGAGCTCATACAAGGGAGGAAATTATGAAGATTGGAGGAGAAATCAATGCAATGTAGGCTAAGAGAATGATACAAAAATATCCATGAAGCTAAGAGATAGTTCTTTGAGAGAATCAACAAAATTGACAAACCCTTGGCCAACCTTATCAGAAAAAGGAAAGAAAAGGCCCAAATCTATGCAATTAGGAATGAAAAGGGTGAAATTACAACAGACCCAGCAGAAGTCCAGAGGATCATCAATACCTACTTCCAGAACCTATACACCAATAAGATGGACAACACAGAAGAAATGGGCAGATTCCTAGACACATATGAATTACCAAAGTTGAATGAAGAAGACCTAAAAATTCTGAACAACCCAATATCAACCAATGAAATTGAAAATGTAATTAAAAACTTATCAACTAGGAAAAGCCCAGGCCCTGATGGCTTCACTGTTGAATTCTACAAGACATTTAGAGAAGAACTGCTGCCACTACTCTTTAAACTCTTTAATGAAATTGAAAGGGAAGCAATACTCCCAAATTCATTCCTGGAAGAAAGCATCACCTTGATCCCCAAAGCAGAGAAAGACCCAACCAAAAAGGATAACTATAGGTCAATCTCACTAATGAACATAGATGGAAAAATCCTTAATAAGATACTGGCAAATAGAATGCAGAAGATCATCAAGAAGATCATACACCCTGATCAAGTGGGATTCATCCCAGGGATGCAGGGATGGTTCAATATACGCAAATCAATCAATGTAATACACTATATTAATAGAGCCAAAGACAAAACAATATGATTATCTCCATAGATGCAGAAAAGGCATTTGACAAAATCCAACATGCATTTATGATTAAAAAAAAACCTACAAAAAGTTGGAATAGATGGTCTCTATCTCAAACTGATAGAAGCCATCTATGAAAAATCAACAGCCAATATCATACTAAATGGTCAAAAACTGAAATCCTTCACACTAAAATCAGGAACAAGACAAGGATGTCCACTATCACCACTCTTGTTCAATATAGTTCTGGAAACATTAGCCATGGCAATTAGACAAGAGAAAGAAATAAAAGGAATAAAGATAGGAAATGAAGACGTCAAATTGATATTATTTGCGCATGACATGATACTCTATATAGAAGACCCCAAGAACTCCACCAAAAGTCTTCTAGACTTAATAACCAAATTCAGTCAAGTAGCTGGTTACAAGGTCAACACACAAAAATCAATAGCTTTCCTCTACACAAATGACAGACTCACTGAGACAGAAATACGGCAAATAATTCCTTTCATAATAGCATCCTAAAAACTGAAATACCTAGGAATCAACCTAATGAAAGAAATCAAAGACCTCTTCTCTGAAAACTATGGCACTCTGAAAAGAGAGATTGAAGATGATATCAGAAAATGGACAGACATCCCCTGCTCCTGGGTAGGAAGGATTAATATAGTGAGAATGGCCATACTTCCAAAACTGCTATATAAATTTAATGCAATTCCAATTGAGATCCAAGCAGCATCCTTCATGGACCTTGGAAAACAATCCAGAACTTCATTTGGAACAAGAAGAGACCCAGAATAGTAAAAGCAATTCTAGGTAATAGAGACATGGCAGGGGGTATCACAATCCCCAACCTGCAACTCTACTACAAAGCTACTGTGATAAAAACAGCATGGTACTGGCAAAGAAACAGGCTTGAGGACCAGTGGAACAGATTAGAAGATGCAGAAACAACGCCAGACACACTCAGCCATCTCATCTTCGACAAAGGAGCCAAACACCCTCACTGGAGGAAAGATAGCCTCTTTAATAAAAGGCGCTGGAAAAATTGGGCTTCAACTTGCCAAAGATTAAAACTAGACCTATATCTCTCACCATGCACTAAACTAAAATCAAAATGGATTAAAGATCTAAATATTAAAATAGAAACTCTGAAACCAGTTGGAACAGAGGTTAGGTAGAACCCTTGAAGACATTGGTGTAAGAAAAGATTTTATGAACAAAACCTCAGTTGCCTGTGAACTAGCACAAACAATCAACAAGTGGGATCTCTTCTTATTAAAAGGCTTCTGCACAGCAAGAGAAACCACCAGCAGTGTGAAGAGACAACCCACAATGTGGGAAAAAATCTTCACCTGCTCTTCCTCAGACAAAGGTCTACTATCTCGAATCTTTAAAGAAGCTAAAAAGATCAGACCTCCCAAATTTAAAGACCCAATCTGAAAATGGGCATCTGAAATGAACAGACATTTCTCAGACAAAGAAGTAGAAATAGCAAATAAATACATGAAAAATGTTCAACATCACTGGTCATTTGAGAGATGCAAATGAAAACAATGCTGAGATTCCACTTCACTCCAGAAAGAATGGCTGCTATCATGAAATCAACCAATAACAAATGCTGGCAGGGCTGTGGGGAAAGAGGAACACAGCTCCACTGCTGGTGGGAGTGTAGACTGGTGCAACCACTGTGGAAATCAGTATGGAGATACCTCAAAGCACTAGGACTGGAGGTCCCATTTGACCCGCCATTCCACTGCTGGGGATCTTCCCCAAAGAAGTAAAAGAATCATACCACAGTGATATATGTGCACCGATGTTCATAGTGGCACAGTTTGTAATAGCTAAAACTTAGAAACAGCCCAAATGCCCATCAACTGGAGACTGGATAAAGAAAATGTGGGGTTTTTATAAAATGGAGTACTACTCAGCCATAAAAAAATGAGAAATTAGAGACATTTATAGCTAAGTGGATGCACATTGAGGTGATACTCTTAAGTGAAATAAATAGGACACACATGTATAAATACTGAATAGTTTCTCTGGTGTGAGAAACTGAAAGTGTAAATAAGGAATAAATGTATAATAGGTAATGTGGAATAGGAAGAAAAGGGACAAAGGGGAAGGAAATGAGAGGGCTAGGGGAAAGGATAGAAGGGAATGGGATTAATATGAGAAAATGGAGAAATAGGAACAAAATCTTTGTAAATAGGGAGGAATGGAGGGGTTGAAGGGAGGGCTGGGCAAGGGTGAAAAATAAGAACCAAGAGAGATTATGTAAAGTTGCAAATTTCCAATTATGAATGTCATTATATTGTATACCTAAAATGTACCAATGATTAGAATGAATAATCGATAATGCAAAATAGGAAGAAAAGGTCCAAATGGGTAGGGGTAGTGGGAGGAAAGAAGGGAAAGGAAAAATTGATGAGAAGTGGAAAAAATGGAAATAAAGCCTTTGCAAATAGGGAAAGGTGGAGGGGGTGAAGGGAGAGCTAGGAATGGGGAAAAAATAAGAACCAAGATGCATTATGTAAAGGTACAATTCTCAATGAGAAATGTAATTGTGTTATATACCTACAATGTACCAATAAAGAATTTAATTTAAAAAATAGCTGAAAAGAAATCAGGCTTAAGTCTGGACCTATTCTAGCTTTAGAACCAATGTGAAGAGCCTGCAACAGCGATCAGCAAGAGTAGATTGCTCTGAGCAGAGAAGTCACTGACCCTGAGGTCATGTGGTGTCTGCAGTACAGTGGACCCTAGTCCTGGCTTGAAACCAGAAACACCTATGGTAAGGATGTAGTTTTCCACGCTCTACCACAGAACCAATGGAATCAGAGTCCCTCTTGGTGAGAGCAGGATTCTATACTTATCATCAAGCTTCCCAAGGAGGGTGTTCACACTGAAGTTGAAGAAACACTGGGCTGGAGAACAGTGATGTAGATAAATAAAAATAAACAAGAAGGAGAACAGATGAATCTGCCACCATAGACAAGTGTGGCATACCAGGAGCTTGGTTAAAGCCATCACTTTGCTGCTTCCCACATAGGTGGGCTTCTCCTTTGGCACCCTTATTATCTTCCAGTTGTGGATCACCTGCTGTATATGAGGCATGGTGCCTGGGACATTAGAGATTATTTAATTAAGTCCTCAGAACAGTCCTTCACAACAGCTATTATTATCCTCATTTTATGTATAAAGAACTCAAGGCTCAGAAAAGTTGGCTGCTGAATGTGATACACTTGACAAGCAATCAAGCAGTGCCTCCAACTTGAGTCTCTTATCTTTCAAAACTCAGCTTCAAACTCACTTTAAACTACTCTGCCATTTAGATCCTCCACCACAGTATATAAGAATGGAAATGGTTGGAGCAAAGGTAGAGGAAAGGTAAATTAAAGTCAGCAGCAAAATCACAAAAATGACAGCTAAAGTAGTGTGGGTAATCAGAAAGCAGTGTTTTGTGGCAGAGATGTAGTCTAGACAGTGAAGGCTGACCATAAGAAAATAAGCAAGTTAGAGAAAGGGGCTGAGGTGGGCTGGAAGGGGATGGTGTAGGACAGTGTTACACATACCGTTAATATCATTAAAATGGTTTATTTCAATATAAGATGGGAATTTCTATTTGCAAAATAAAATAGCGTTATATAAAAATATTTAGAAAGCTATGCTTTAATAGAAGAAATAGCACATTTTCTAGGAGATATAAATTACCAGAATAATGTAAAACCACAATGCTTTATTGAAGCAAATGTCTTCAGATGTGCTCATTTCCAGTTTAAACATTTGGTTAACTAGAACATATACCCTAAAATAATCTACCACTCAATATAAGATCTGTCCAGAAATACAGCCCACTAAATTTCTCCAATTGTGCTTTCCTTATCTATTATATGTTTTAATGTGGTTTTATTAACTGTGATACTTGCTTCTTTACTACTAATGAGAGTATGACAGCATTAACAATCAACTTTCTTTTTCTTTTATTTTCTTTTTCTTTTTTTTTTTTTTTGGAACCAGGGATCGAACTAACAATCAACTTTCAAGGTAATTATTTTTACTCTTTCACCTCCCCCAATACTTGCACTAAAGCAGACTTGAATTTCTTGTACTTGACTCAATTTGGCCTTCTTTCTAGCCAGTAAACTCAGGACTCTGCAAAACTCTTACTCCAAATTTCCACTACTTTTCTTAAGCCCTACAATTGTTGTGTGAATTAAATGTAAAAATAGATATTCACTGTTTACTATACTGTTTGCCTAAAATAACATGTAGTAGTAATGCAGTAACAGTTGTAGTAACTGGTAGTAACAGTAGTGTCAATATCTAATAAGGAACTCTGAAAGAAATAAGCATTTAGCATCCCTTGTTTGGGTCAAATGAAGTTACCTCATTTTCATGATGATATTTTTGTATTGTTTTGAGGTGAAAACGTGAGTGGCCCAACCAAAAGCACATCTCAGGTTATCACTGTTTATTGACCTTTAGACCTCCATGCTCTGAGTTCATGTTTATCAAGTAGTCTCTTGCCTGTGGTTCATCTTTTCAGGTGGATTTGCACTCCAAGGAGAGAATGCACTGATTTTCCTGCATGAATATCTTTCTTTCATTATAATTCTGGCTTACAAAAATAGAAAAGAAAGGAAATAACTTGCCTTACTAAAATTCTAATATTAAATAGGAAAAAGATGAGCATTGAAGATATTTCTCCAAGAAGCAAGCAACAAAGTAGTATTAAATGTACACTTTTGGTTTCCCTTTATGAAAGAAAAATTTTTAAAAATCAGTTATAATATTAAATAAAAATGTTCAGAACTTCATTCTGATGCACTATCAGTAACAGTTTCTAACAAGTTAGTTACCCTACCTGGGCCTTGTTCCATCTATAAATAAGAGAATTATTCCGATACACTGCTATACAAAATATGTGCCAATGAGGGCTGTATATGACAAGAAACCTGGATTTTTTTCCTTCCCATATCAATTTTGCTCTGTGCCATGTATTTTAAAATCTGTAAACTGCCTCTCATCACCCAAAATGAAAATATTTGTAGAGATTTTGAAAGAAACTAAAATGTAATTAGGTTGTTGTCGGTAAAGATGACTGATTTTCATAGATGTTTGATTTTTCTGAAGCACAGTTGACCACCTTCCATCACAACATTGAACTAGTTCCCCAAACATTTTATTCTCAGCCAACATAGACACAGTAGTTAAATTTTCAGAAGGGAATGGTTTAATTTATTTTCTTTTGTTTTTGATAAACAACTATTAAGTGTACACATTAATGTGGTACAGAGTGGTATTTCAACACATCCATACAGCGTGCTTTGATCAAAACAGAGTAATCAGCATTTCCCTCACTTTATCATTTCTTTACATTTGGGAATGTTGAGAGATCCTCTTTTCTAAAGCTTCATTGAACATATTATAGATTATTATGAACTATAGTCATGGCACTGTGAGATGAACTTATTCCTTCCATCTATGTTTTGGTGCTCAAACTTCCTTTATTCCCTTTTACCCTCTTCTCACCTGATTAGCCTCTTTTAATCACTATTCTATATTCAAATTGAATTTTAGGTTTCACATATGAGAGAAAAAATGTAGTATTTGCCTTTCTGTGCCTGATATTTCACATAACATAGTACCCTCCATTTCTATTCATTTTGCAACAAATTACAGGATTTCATTTTTGGGGGGTTGAATAATATGCCATTATGTATACAGACCACATTTTTCTTTATCCACTCATCTGTTGATGGGTACCTCTGGGCTGATTCCATATTTTTAGCTATTTTAAATAGTATTACAATAAATATGGGAGTGCAGCTACATCTTTGGTATGCTGATTTTATTTCCTTTGGATACAAACTCAGAAGTGAGATAGATGGATCATATGGTAAATTTATTCTTAGTTCCATATGTTCTCAATTATGTCTGTTCTAATTTATATTCCTACCAACAGTGCATAACAGTTCCCTTTTACCCATATCCTCACCAGCATTAGTTTGTTTTGTTTTATAATAGCCATTTCAACAGGAGTGAGAAGATATTGTAGTTTTGGACTTCATTTCCTTGAAGTCTAATGATATCAAACATTTTTCTTCTATTTGTTGGCCATTTATATTTCTTCTTTTGAGCAGTGCTTATTCAGATTCTTTGCCCACTTTAACTGAATTACTTGGGTTTCTATGGCCAATACATTTTTTTGAATTTCTTATATATTCTGGATTTTAATCCTTTTTCTGATTAGTAGTTGACAAATATTCTCTTTTCCATAATGTAGATTGTCTCTTCACTCTGTTGACTATTGTCTTTGCTATGTCAAAAGTTTCTTAATTTGATATAATCTTTTTTTGCTTTTATTTCCAATGCTTTTGGGGACACATCCAGAAATCATTTCCTATTGTGATATTTGGAAGTGTTTGGATTTTTCCCTCTAATTTTCATAGTTTCAATCTTACATTGAAGTGTTTGATCCATTTTGAGCTGGTTATTTTATGGGCTAAGAGATAGAGGTCAAGTTTCAGCTTTCTGTATAAGGATATCTAGTTTTCTGAGCACTATTTACTGAAGAGGTTATCTTTCTCTAGTGTATATTTTTAGTACTTTTGTTACGAATCAGTTGGCTATAAACAAGTGGCATCTCTATTATATACCATCAGTCTATGTGTCTATTTTTATGGCTATACTATGCTTTTCCCACTCAGTATGGTGTTGCCTGTGTATTTGTTATATACAGATTTTATTATGTTAAAATAAAATACTTCTATACTTGATTTGCTCAGTTTTATCATGAATAAATGTAAAATTTTATTGAATGCTTTTCTGCACCTGTTGAGATGACCATATGATTTTTATCCGTCATTCTGTCTATACGCTGTTGCATTTATTGTTTTGAGTATTTTGAGTCATCCTTGCATTGCTAGCATAAATCCAACTTAATCATTGTGATTGATCAATCTTATGTGCTCTTGGGTTTGATTTATTAGTAATTTGTTAAGTATTTTTCCCTCTGGGGGCGGGAATTTAGCTCAGTGGTTCTGCTGCCTGCCTTGCAAGTGCAAGGTCCCAGTTCAATTCCTAGTACCACCCCCCCCAAAAAGAATTTTTCCATCTGTGTTCTTCACGGAAATAGCTTTCTTTTTTATTGTGTTCTCTGGTATTTGGTATTGGTGCAACACTGACCTTGTACAATGGATTTAGAAGGGTTCTCTCCTGTATTACACACTTTTCTATCACTGAGACAAAAAAGCTGACACCTACAAATTAAAGGAGAAGAGGTTTATTTTGTCTCAGGTTTTAGGCCATGGTCAGCTGTCTTCAAGGCAGAAACAGCATGGCAGAATGGCATGGTACAAGAAAGCTCCTAACTACATGGTGGCCAGGAAGCAGAGAGAGAGAATGGAGGAGTCAAAGACAAGCATAAAGGACCAGGGATTTAGCTCAATGGTTTCACTGCCTGCTGCCCAAGCGTAAAGACCCAAGTTTGATCCCCAGTACCAAAAAAAAAAAAAAAAAAAGACAAGCACACACTCTTCTACGTCACACCACCAGTGACCCAACTCCAATGCATGCCCTCCTAACAGCATATTCTACTACTGAGCTCATCGATTGATGAATCCACTGATCAGTATATCATCCCTATGATCCAATCATCTTCTAAACACATGTGACTTTGGGGACATTTTAATTCCTTGGCATAATTTGAGAAGAATTGATGTTAGTACTTTTTAAGCTTGATAAAATCCAGCAATGAAGCTTTTCTTTGTTGAGACACTTTCTAAATACTGATTCAACTTCATTTTGTTGTTGTTGTTTTTAGACTATTTAGGTTTCAATGTCTTCATGGTTCAATTTTAGTAGGGTATGTGTCTATAAATATCCCTTTCTCCTAGGTCTTCCAGTTTGTTAATGTATGGTTGTTCATAATAGTTCTTAATAATACTTTGTATTTCTGTGGTATAGGTTTTAATGTCTCTTTTTTCATTTCTGGTATTTTTTTGTGTGTCTTCTCTCTTTTTTATTAGTTTTATCAGCTAATCTATAAGCTTGTCAATTTTGTTCATCTTTTCAAAAACCAACTCTTCATTTCATTGATCTTTTCTACATTTTATTCTCTATTTCATTTACTTCTGCTTTGATCTTTGTTATTTTTTCATTCTAACAATTATAGTTTGGTTTGTTCTGGCTTTTATAGGTTCTTCATAATGGATCAATAGGTTATTTGAATTTTTCTATTTTTTTATGTGGGGATTAGCTGCTATAAACTTTCCACTTGGTACTGCTTTGCTGTATCCTATAAATATTAGGATGGTGAGTGTCCAATTTCATTCATCTTGAGAAAAATTTGAACTTCACTCTTTATTTTTTCAATTACCCATCCTTTTGTTGTTAATTACCCTTTTTTTCACTCAAAACCATGTTGTTTAATCTCCATGTATTTGCAGTTTGTTTTGTTGTTAATTTCAAATTTATTCAATTTTAGACAAAAGATACATGGTAGGATTTCAGGGTTTTTTTTAATTTTCTAAAACTTGTCTTATGGCTTAATATATGGTTTATTCTAGAGAATATTCCATGTGTTGTTAAAAAGAATGTGTATTCTGCAGCTGTTGAATGAAATATTCTGTGAATTCTTTTAGTCTATAGCAGTGGTGGCAATCCTATAGCACACATGTTGTTTTTCTTTTAAGACAAAAGAGGTTAATGTATGAATTGTTTTTTTCTAAACTAAAACCTCAGTATCCAGATTTAATTGCAGAGTTGGCACTTTGTGATAAATAAATGGGTTTGAGTTTGTAGTTTGGGTACTCATCTCTAAAAAGTTTGCCATCACTGGTCTATACTATGGTTTGTTTTTCATTGCTGATTTTGGCCTGGATCCGTGAACTGATGAAAGTAGGGCATTGAATTTCTCCACTATTATTATATTGGACTCTATCTCTGTCTTTAAATTTAATAATGTTTGTTTTATAAAATTGGGTGCTCTCACATTTGATGCATATACATTTATAATAGTTGTATCTTGTTTTTTAACTGATCCTTTGATATTTATATAGTAAGCTTCTTTGCCTTTTTGGACAGATATTTGTCTTAAAGTCTGATTTTTAATATATAAATATAGTTATGGCTACTCACATTTGGTTTCCACTGTGTGGAACATTTTATCTATCTTTTCCCTTTCAGCTTGAATTTGTACTCTTAGAAATCTATAAAAATACCAGAAAAGTACTCAAGGTTCATTAATATATATTAATACTAACACCAGGGCAACTCAGCCATTTGTTCTATGCTAGTATTCTCTAAAATTTAATATATTTTTGATAGTTGTCCCACCAGTTCTTTACAATGAGGTTGCATGGGGTCAGTATCTCTATACTTTGTAAAATGAAAATTTTATATTTAAACCAAAAGATTGTTTGGGGATATATTATATTTCAGGCAGAATATGCAACTACTGTTTTGATTATTGTACAGCATTGCTACTTAAAAACCAGTCTCAAATAAATGCCAAAATAAGTAATTCCTACAAGATGAACCTGATAATAGATTTCACCTCCTGCCTCTCTTGCAAATATATAGTCCTTGTCACAACTTACTTTTAGTCCTATGAAAGGGTATCTTTCAAGTTAATCATTTTGTTTTGATTCACTCTGCTTTACAATAAATAATACTAAAAGAGAAAATATTCAGAATAATGGAAGAAAAGATACAAAGATACTGATGGTGTTTTGGAAACCAGTTTACTAGGATATGTCCAATATATGTGGTGAGATTTTGGGGGGCTTTATGAATAGAATACAATATAAATGTTACTATCAACAAAAGTTTTCATTTACTTAACCTTTGCACTCTACACAAAGTAAAGTTTTTGTACTTTTATTTATTTCCTTGGAAGCAATGAGACAATTACTGCTATGATTGTTTATAAATGAGAAAATTGAGATTCCAAGAGCTTAATTGAATTTTTCAAGGTCACACACTTGTAAAAGATGCATCTGGGATTTGAAACCTGATTGTCTGATTTTATAGACTTTGCTCCAAAGAAGCCATCATGAATTCCACTAATAAAACATATTCCAATGTGACCTTAACTTGAAGACCACAAATAAAACTATTCATTTTATCATCAAGTTGGACAAATCATTGGATAATTTCTGGTATGTTTCAACTTTTAACTATTGACATAGCAAAAATCCCTAATATTTAGATTTCTAATATAAATTCTGACAACTTTTGACAGACTCATACATGCAAGGAAAGAGGATTCTATCAAGCTAAGAGACAAAGAGTGAATTTTGCTCTGAGCAAATTTCACTTGCAGAAAAGAAAGGATCTTTTTGGAAGAAAAGTCTATAATTAGAAAATAAAACTGAAGTTATTGGAATGAGTATGCTCCTCTACATTGCAAACAGTAAAACAAAGGGGAACTATTTTTGAAACTGCTTATTAAAAATTACTTAATTGATAAGAAGTTAGAAAATTTGGAAAATGCTAATTAAATAAAAATATTCAGGCTACTGTGATTATTATCTCAAAAAAAGCAAAAGTTCTAGAAAGAAGAGTAAAGGAACAAAAAGAGAAATAGGAGAGGAAGAGGAAGGAGGAGTCTCAAGAAAGTGAGGAGAAGGAGCTGAAGTAGAGAGGGCAAGTGAAGGAAATTATATGGGTAGGGAAGGTGGATGGGTAGGAAAAAAGGAAGTAAAGAAGAAAGGAGAGACAATAAAAGAGAATGAGATTTTAAAATCAAGAATTGCTCCTTTGGACCTTTTCCTAGTTCAAATTATCAATTATTCATTTTAATCATTTTCATCCTTATTTACACTTTTAGTTTCTCACACTAGAGATACTATTCGGTATTTACACATGTGTCCTATTTATTTCACTTAAGAGTATGGCCTCAATATGCACCCATGTGGCTATAAATGATTCCAGTTTCTCATTCTTTATGGCTGAGTAGTACTCCATTTGATAAAAAAACTACATCTTCTTTATCCAGTTTCCACTGGATGGGCACTTGGGCTGTTTCCAAACTTTAGCTATTACAAACTGTGCTGCTATAAGGTCCAAAGGGGTGGGGATGGTGGGAGGGAAGGGGAAAGGGAAGAAGGGAAAGGAAAAGTTATGAGAAAGAAAAAAAAATGGAAACAAAGTCTATGTAAATAGGGAAGGGTGGAGGGTGTGAAGGGTGCACAGGTAATGGGGAAAAAATAAGAACTAAGATACATCATGTTCAGGTACAAACACCCAGTGATAAATGTAAATGTATTGTATACCTAAAATGTACCAGTTAATATATAAATTTAAAAAATCAAGAATTGCTCATTTACTTTTTTTCTTTTTCTTCCATTAATCTTTATTTAGTGTTGAGTGGATATTCACTACACTATTCAGTAAAGTATATTATTACTTTTGATACCTAAGGATGTAAGCTGTGTGAAGTCAGAGATTTCTTTTTACTTTTGCTTGTTGTTTACTCTCTGGCATCTAGAACACCATGTTGCATATAGACAGCATTTAAATATTTGTTCAATAAATTTTCAGGATATATATTTTAAAAGTCAATTAGATGATTAACCCATTTCTTATATTGAATAAGTTAGCAATATACAGACTAATTACATCGACAGAATGGACTTTTTTGGACAAAGACATTTCAGTGGAATGCCTAATATGCCAACATTAGAGATATTTCAAGCCAACAAATTAAAATATTTGTCAGTTCCCCAGGCTCCTAGGGCCAAGAAGGTGATGGGTCCCAGCACCCGGAAGGAAGCTCCCCCACCGCCATCCCAAGCTTCTAGGGCAGAGAAGGTGAGCAGCGTGGGCACCAGAAGCACCCCCTCCCCGTGGAAATGAGAAGACACATAAACAAGCCTCAAAAACAGACTCCCAGATCACCTCCAGCAACCCCAAAGGGAAACGAGATGGAACACTCTGATACTCAACTACCTGGACTCTCTGAACTGGCAACAAAAAAGGATCTGGGAAAAATCAGAAATGAAATCAGAAATAATCACTCAGATAACAGCAAAGATTTTGCTCATGGTGGAAGACATGATTAATAAACCTAGAGAGGACACAGATAAAAAAAATAGAGGATCTGAGGAACATGATGGAATCCCAACATAGGAAACAAATGGAATCCATAAAACAGATACAAACAGATTTCCAAGAGATTAAAAACTCCATTGAAAGTCTGCTCAGCAGAATGAACCAATGTGAGGATAGAATTTCAGATATAGAAGATAAGATTGAAATTGGTGAGGAGGAAAAGAAAAATTACTTTAAAATTGTGAGGGAACATGAGAAATCAATCCAGCAGCTGCTAGATGATGCAAAGAAGAATAACATAAGACTGATTGGGCTCAATGAAGAAACAGGAGAGAGTGCAGATGGCATAAAAAAACTCTTCACAGAGGTGATGGCAGAAAACTTCCCAAGGAGAGGAAAAGAACTTGTCATACAGATAAATGAGGCATATAGGACTCCGGCTAGCCTTAATCAAAAAAAAAAAAATTACACATAGGCATGTAATAGTTCGGATTCCAGAAATCCAACAGAAGAACAAAATTCTACAAGCAGAGAGAGAAGAGAAACAAATCACATACAAAGAAAAGCCCATCAGAATCACAGCAGACTTCTCAGTGCAAACCCTCAAGGCAAGAAGAGCTTGGAGTGATGGATTTCAAGCCCTAAAGGAAAACAGCCTCCAACCCAGATTAATGTACCCTGCAAAACTATCTTTCAAAATTGATGGAGAAATAAGATACTTTCATGATAAAGAGCACCTCAGGAACTTCATGAATACCAAACCGGCACTCCAAAAAATTTTAGACAATACCCTAGGAAAAGACAATGAGGATCACAACCCCAGGAAACCCAGCAGAATGAATCCATTGGGCGTGACAAATTAAATGCAAAGGGGGAGAATCCAACAAAAAGAAAAAGTCATAACAAGGCTTTTAAAACTTTCAACTTCATCTCCCTAATGAGTGTATAATTCAATCTTATTATTGTACTGGTTAATATTTTTCTGATTCTGGAGTTGCACACCATTCCTTGTGCTATACTGGCTATTTATCATCTTATGTCTACATTTCAATTGGGTTGTCTATTAATGAGCTCTAAGAATTCTTTATATATTCTGCTCATAGGTTATATGCATTGTAAGTATGGTCTGTTTAAGGACTACCTTTCATTTTAATGATGTCATTTAAAGTTCTAAATTTTGATGGAATCTCATTTATCAATATTTTTCTTTTATACATCATGTTTTTTGTATCCTAGATAGTTCTTGCCTACCCTGAATTCATAAATATTTTCCCTTATAATTTCTTCTTAAAGTTTTATACTTTTAGGCTTTCTTATTTAGGTTCATAGATCCCTTCAAGTTATTTTCATGCATGGAAAAAAGGGTTGAGGTTAATTTTTTATATACGGATACCAGGTGTTCTAGTGCTGTTTGCTGAAGACACTATCTCTTCCTCAGCTCTTGAATCAAGTTTATATTCTATAAAATGCTAATGTTAATTAATCTTTCAAAACTCAGTGGACCATATATGTGTGGTTCTATTTCTAGATTCTCTGTTTTGTTCAAATGATCTATATGTCTTTCCTTATACCAACACTGCCTTGATTACTGTAGCTTTAGAAGAAGTCTTAAAATTGGGTGCTAAACATCTTCCAACACTGTTTTTGTTTTTGTTTTTGTTTTTGGCTTTTCTGGGTCCTTTGTACTCCTACATAACTTTTAAATTTCAATATCCAGTTCTTCATTTATAGCAAGTATACACAGACCTGAATTTTTATATATACCTTGTGTTTTCTAATCCTGCTAAATTCAAATACAAGTTCTAGGGGCTCCTAGAGATTTCTTAGTATTTTCTCTATAGATGATCATTTCATCTACATATAAAGATTTTGCTTCTGCCATGCCAAACCTATCCTAGTTGTGTCATTTTATTGCCAGACTATTTTGCTGGGGACTAGGTTTCAAAGTCTAATGGACAGATGAAGAGTAGACACATATGCCCTTGTTCCCCACTTTAGGGAGAAAGCATTGTATTGTCTCCATTCATAGAAGGAGTTTTTGTTGGAAGTATGGAGTACATGTCTTTGATCTGTTGAGAAGGTTCTGTTCTACTTCTAGTATCCTGATAGCTTTTACCATGAACAGCTGTAGAATTGAGTCCAATACTCTTTCTCCAACTAGTGACAGGATCATATGGCTTTCTCCTTTCCTCTGTTAAAATGATTACTTTTGGGGGTGGATCTTCCAGTGCTGAACCAACACTGCCATCCCTATAATCAAACCACTTTCTACATACTTCCAGATCTGACTTCTAAGAGTTTGTTTTGTTAAACAAATTTCTATCTATGTTCATACCTTTTTCTTCTATTATCTTTATCCAGTTTTAGGATTAGCACAATGTTGATTTCCTAAAATGAGGGGAGAAGTGTTCCTTCTTTTTTCTGCTTTAGATGTTTGATATAATTTATCAGTTAAAATGTTTATGAGCCTGCTGTTGTCATATAGGTAGGTTTTCAAGCTAGGAATATCCTTTCTTTAATAGGTGCTTTCAAATTTTATATTTCCTCCAGAGTTAGTTTCATTAATTTGTCTTCTTAGTTACTTCTTAGAAGTTGTCAAATTTATTTCAAAAAAGATTTTTTGTAATATGCTTTCTATATCCTTTTAAATTCTGTAAAATCTATGGTAATATCTCCTAGATCTTAATATTGTAATTTTAAAAATGTATAACTGATATTGTGTAACAGGATGAAAAGGTCTAAAAGAGCAGGGGAATTGGGAGGGGTAGGGGAAGGGAAAAAAGGGAAAGGAAAAAAAATGAGAAGAGGAAAAAAATGGAAACAAGGTCTTTGCAAATAGGGAAAGGTGGAGGGGGTGAAGGGAGGGCAAGGGAAGGGGAAAAAGAATAAGAACCAAGAGACTCATGTAACGGTACAAGATCCCAATGATGAATGTAACTATATTTTATACCTAAAATGTACCAATAAAGTTAATGGGGAAAAAATATTTGTCAGTTGGATCTATGTACAGTTTGTTCCTACTTCTTCCCAGAAAATCTCTGCCAACAAGGAAAATGTTCTTGCTGTCAAAACAAAACAGAATTTGGAAGAAAGCTTTATCATTTTTAATGTGAAATACAGTAATGCATCAAAAGCGAGAGTAAATATGGGTCTTCGTGGCTTCTGCTTTTCTCCTACTTCATCCTGGACAATGTCACAATATCCCAAGGGCACTTATTATGTGAGTGTGGCCAAAATCACCCCAAATTGTTAAGCAACAAAACTAATGATCATAATTTTATTTAGCACTTACTAGATAGCAGGTATTTCATATGTGATGAAATGAATTCATTTACTTCTGAGAATAGCCCTCGGAGGTAAACACAACCTGATTTCTTTGTAAGTCTCTTGCTTACTTTCCTCTTTCTCTTACCATTGGAGTTACAGAATCTATTTGGAAAGTTGGCAGTCTGATATACTCCCTCTTTTAGTAAACAAAGTTATTGAAAAATAACACGCCCATTTATGTACTGTACATGGCTACTTTGACATAAAAAAAATAGTTGTAATGAAGGTTGGAAAACAGCCCTGAAATATAATTACATAGAAGGAATAAGTTCTGGTGTTCTGAAAAGTGGGATGACTGTAGTTCACAATAACTTATTTTATATTTCATAAATATATAGAAGAGCTCAAAGCCTTCACACATAAAGAAATGATAAAGAGAGGAAAATACTAATTACCTCAATTTGATGAGCACATGGTTTAATCATGTATTGAAATATCATAATATATACTATTAATATGTGTGATTAATATATATTATACATGTATGATTAATACATGTTGATAAAATAAACAGGAGAAAGTAATTATAATAGAGAACATATGGCTTATACAGCCAAAAATATTTCTGGCTGGTAACTTACAGAATAATGTTTGCCAACCCTTGTCCTATGGAGTCCACACAGGAATTCTGGGAACTCGTGCTTCTTCCTTTCCAACTCTCTACAAGTTCTATCTCCACTTCTGAATTTTATTTTGTAGAATTAGTTTAAAACTAAGGGTGCAGACTTTAGAGCCAGACTGCCAAGTTATAAATTCCCTTTGCCCAATAAGCTTGTTAAACTTAGTAATTTTTTGAATTAAATTGTATTGTCTGCGCTACTGCTTCCATTTCAGCTCTACTATTTTTCCTTTTACTACTTTGCACCTTCATCACTGTTGCTGGATGCCAGAATGGAGCTTCTCGTGAGTTTATTTGCCATCCTTCCACACAAAATCAGGAACTGTAGCCTCACATTAGGCTTTCCATCTTGGTTCTTTATAAAGAGAATATCTCTAATGAGCTGATACCATTTGTGGATAATGTATTCAAGGTAGATGAGGAAGGAAATTAGTCTTTCTTCCCCAGAGGAGTTCTTAGGAGTTCCACCCTACTCCCACTACTAGCTTCCCTCTACCAGGATAATTTGCTGTGTTGCTTTCATTGGTCACAAGTCCACACTCAAACCACAGGGTGAGGATACTGAGGATTCTGTGTGCATCCAAAGGGAAACCCCATAATGGGATGGATATTACAGGTGAAGTTACCTGTATTCTAGTTCTGGATCTAGCAAAATTTCTTCATGACCTTAACCCATTGCTTTAAACTTTCTATATTTTCCTCCCTTCACCTCTAAAATCAGGCATATTAGATAATCTCTAATGTCCCTTCTTCCTGTGGGATTTTTATGAGGCTGTATAACCTTCAGCCAACTAGAAGGGACTCTCAAAATTTGCCCAGATGGTATCTATTCAAGCAGACCTGAGAGTGGTACAAGTTAAGATCATCAACTGGCTGGACTACCCAACCAATGGATTTTGTCTTAGGAAAAGGGATTAATAGGTGACCTCTTCAGAAGATCCTTTATATCAAACAGGTTCAAAGATTGTAGAGAATTAAAAGAAATACCTTGCATAGTTTTTTAGATCTAGGACAACTGTTTCTTGCAAAGAAGAAGAAATGACTTACTTTTCTTAGCAATAATTTCTACATTTCAAGCTGTATTTTAACATAAGCCTCTAAACTCATTGCGGAAGAAATGCACAGGCGTTTAAGTGTCATGTTTGTTCAATACTTTTAAAGCAATAGTTTCAGCAAAAGAAAGAAAAGACATCCAAGAACTGAATTTGGGGTCAAGGCTATTCATTTATATTAAGAAACAGCAAAAAGATAACATGATGATCTGGGAAACAAAAATAAGAGAATGTAGAGATTTGAATTTCAAATTTTTCCTGAAACATTCTGTGTTGTCTTTACTTTTAACCCCATTTCAAGAAGAAAGGATTAAAAGTATTGAATTTGATTTATGAGAAGACATTCCTCAACGTCCATTCCTCATTAAGGAAGGAACTTGTTAGTCACAGGTGTTTGGGCCCTAAGAATTGTAAGGATGTCTGAGAACATATTCATGGGCCACACTGATCCATGACATATTGAAGAATATGTTTTCCTGGTATTATTTCAAGAACTTTATCATCCCTGTTTAAACTCATGTAAAATGGAGAAGACATAAATCTCATTCAAAAAGTTGTCTTTTGTTTTTGTAATTTATAAAGGTCTAATAAAAGAGTCCCTATAAATTGATTTCTAAAGCTTTTACAGAAGAATATAGGGAAAGTCAATAAAAGAGGTGAAGAATGGCAGAAAGTCCTTGTCCATATCCTTAACAGAGGAAAAAATTTAAGCTTGCCACTAAAGGATTGGCAATGCTCAAGACTGAAAGATAACCTATTCAGAAGCCCAGCGCCTATGGCACATAAAACTTCACTGACTAGATTCTATTGCCTCCAGCCGGCTGGTGTATTCTCAAAGTTAAAATTTCAAGATTTAAAGTTCAAAATGATTTTTTAAAACTCAATAGAGAATCAAAAAGTCACCAACAATAACAAAATATTTTCATAGCATAACAATGAGTCACATCATCTATGAAAGCATCATGAGTTACCATGCAGTACCTCAGTGGGCCACCCACGGTGCACTGAGACCCTGTGTAAGCATAGCTGTGCTGCTTTTACCTTGCTCTTACATACTTGAGAAGCTTGAGTTTCTTCACACATCTTCTAATAAGCAAGTCTTTTAGATTTGGCCTTGATTAGCCCACTGGCAGAGCCTTCTCGTTGCAGCCCCACAGATTGTGCTCTTCTGTACACTTAAATATGTCCCTCAATCCCACATTCATTCAACAGCATCCCATCGACAGTGTGTACACTCACTTGTAGCAAAATTAAATTTTATACTTTGGTCAAGGGAAAAGAAAAAAAAGAATAGATGGAAAAATGGAAACAATGCTTTTGTAAATAAGGAGGCAAAGAGGGGATGAAGGGAGGGGAGGGGAATGGAGAAAAAGATTCAGAATATATCATGTGCAGGTACAAATTCCCTATGATGAGTGTTACAATTATGTATATTTAAAATGTACCAATAAAATTAATTTTTAAAAATCAATTGGTGCAGGAGATCAGCTTGAAACCACACTGAACAGGCTTTAGATATTATTGATTTGACTTATGAATTCAGCTATTGATTAAAATTATGGATCATTTCAAGGCCTGAGTATGAATTGCTAATTGACCTTTCAGCTGTTTTACAGAGATATACTTCCCTATGCCAATGGTGAATTCAATGAGAATTGAGATCTCAATGATTGATGAGGTTGTGAAGTCTCTAATAGCAAGGAAATACAGCAGCTGAGGAATTATGACTTTATGTAACCATTTTCCAAGATCAAACTAAAGATAACAGATGGCTCATTAGCTATGACCTGCAAGATAGCACAGGTGGCTTGTTAACTGTGACCTGTCCTTCACAAGAATACATAGTTATTCCCCTTTTACAGTCCACTCATTAGTGCATTAGTTCTGCTATTCCCTACATCTGCCTTCATGCCCCCTTGCTATGTTGTATAATCATAAATACTGAATAATCTAGAATTCATAGTCTTTATCCAGAAGAGAGCTAAAGATGAATTCCCAACACCCCAAGTAATAAACTATAAGTAATAATAAACTATCATTTGTTATTCTTTATTCCTTGTTCTTTGTATATTATTCTTTCATCCCCTGCTGTACCCTCACTCAGGTGCCTGGACATCCCTAGTAACTTGTCAGACTATCAACCTGACAAATTGGTATAAAGACTTTACAGGAAGCCAAAGTGCCAGGAAATCTATTCTGATAGTTAAGCATTGAATAATTTTTAATCCTGTGTATTCAATAGACAAAGGTTTGACAATTGAAGAGTCTAGATATCTGGTTCAAGTCCAATGTTTGGGAATAGTGTTAAAGTGCCTACTCTTAAATTTTATGGATTATCCATATCTGATTTAGCTATTCTGTATTGAAGCAGTTTTTATGATTATCTTCCCTTTTGCAGTTTCTGTAGTCATTTTATATTTACCTTTTGTGGTGCTGCATTTTGTTTCCATTGGCTTACTAAATGTCTTGGACATCACAATTAGTTGAAAATACTTGTCCTTTGGTGTGGGAGGTGAAGGATAACAGGAAAGGCTGTCAATTAATTAGATAAATTATATGGCCAGTTACTTCACTGTTCACTTATATCTATCTAGAAGAAGCTTATATGTCACCCAAATGTAGTCCTAGTTAGGCTGTCAACACTGTGGCTCAGTATCAGAGTGATTGTAAACTATTCCTAGATTGTAAGCTCCGCCAAACACACATAAGAGAGCTTCACAGATTTGACCTTATTTCATGTAGCCCCTCTTGCTGCTAGAGCCTGGCACAGAAGGCAGGACTCCCAGCTGGTATTTTAGGTACACTGGGGCATCAGAGATAATAAATCCACTTGACGTTTACAGTTTGGTCTAAATGCACAACTGTAGCAAATAACAGGAGATGGAATAATGAGTGACTAGTATGCAGAGATACAGACTATCTCAATGGAGATGTCCCTGGAGTTCTGAGGCTTACAACAAGAAATAAGCACGATTGAAAGCCAAGAATGGTTTATGCATTATGTCTGCTAAACATGTAGAGTGCTCAGCAGGAAAAACACAGCCAGGTATCTAAGGCAGAGCCAGAGCATGCCCATGTGTGCCAAGGGAAGAGGCTTTTATCTCAAATAGGCACATCCAGCTAACTGTGAAATTTACACTGAAAGTTCCTTCCAATCTCAGTTCAGGATCCTCATAGCTTTCTGTTGAGTCCAATATTTCTTTATTTGACTGATTGCCGAATAACGTATGGCACAGTTGTGAAGATCAGTATTGTATGACTCTGAAGGTAATTAAGCTTTGTTGAATCTCTCCTCTACCAAAAAAAAAAAAGAGAAAATGTTCTTTTAGTGCTTTTTTATGATTATAAGGGAGATTCATGTTTTGGTTGAAATTCATGTTGTTTAATTTTATTAATAATACATAAATGCAAAAAGATATAAAAATTTCCTGAAATCCTTACTATCTCAGATAAACCTACCTCATCAGTAGTTTAGTTATTATCTACCCACTCTTTTTCAATATGTATCTGCATTATTAATTTTTTAAAATATTGTAAGAAATATAAAAATTTACTCTAACAACTTGGCTGTGATTTTATTTCACCAAAACATTGTGGTCATCATTCCATAATATTCTTTCACTGTTTTGTTTGTAGTGGCACATGATATTCAATTGAATAACTATTGTGATTTACTTTAAAAATCTCTCATTATCAAAAATAGGTTATGTCCCAGTGTTTTGCAACTACAATCAGTGCTGTGATAACAATAAAAAAGAGTCAGGTCCCTTGAAATTAGTTCCACTTAGTATTTTCAAGCATTCCTTCTGCCATTGCCTTCATTGTAAACTAACCTTACACTTACTTACTTGCTGAGCATATAGTTTTTCTCTTTATCTGGAAAGATAAATGCTGTCCCAGTATGGAAGTGGCAGGAAATATTGAAAGAGCTATTGCATAGAAGAGAATTTATATACAATGGTTCTATTTTTCTCTCTAAGGACAGGACCAAATTCAGTGCTGATAAGTTACCGGGTCAGATTTCCACTCAAAAAGTGAACTTTGGAGCAATGGAATAGAAATCCTTCGAGAGTGATGTAGTCATGTCCCTAGTGTTCAGACTGGGACTGGAAATACATCCATTGAGGATCTTGTAGAAATGATTCCTATTTTGTAGGGTAAGTAGATTAGATTAGACTTTGTCTAACTTTTCTTGTTTATTTTAAAATGGAATCTTTTCTGTAAATTTACGTGAACTGTATACATATAAACTAAAGCAGCATTTAACACATTCAATCTTTTGACACACTGTGAAATCAATGAGAACATTTGAAAAAATGCCATTCCCAGTATGTTAAAAAAATTAGGGATCTAACATTTTCGATACAGTTTTATTTTTAATAATTCTAAATTTCTGTGAAATTTTTAAAGGATGTACACATGAGCTTGGTAAGGCCCAAAGAGAGTATGATTTGCTTAAACAAATAATATTAGAAGCAAAATCTTCTGACTCAAAAGCAATGCACCTTTTCAAACACCACATTTATTTTCCTGTGCAAATAGATATGGCAATGCCTTTTCTTTTTTCTAACACACATTCTAATTTTTAGTTTGTCCAGTTAAATTCTGTTTTTCAAATAGCTTAAAGTATTCTTCAAATATCTGAGGTTTGTCTGGATAAAAATCATATTTACAAAGACCATTTGTTTTTAAATTTATAGAGCTGTCTATGTTTTTAAGGGAAGATTAAAACATATGTTTCTGATTCATTTACAATTAAATCAAACTTTTATTTTGTGATTGTTATTTGATGTTTAGATATTTCATTTTGGCTTCAAAATAGTTTCTTCTGAGAGTAGATATCATAGTTTACTAAAATTAAATAAAATTTACCCTTAAAACTCATCTTTTAGGTCTCAAAACTAGTCTTCATAATATTTTATTAGGTTCCAAACTGAATAAAATTATTCATTTTTACTAAAGCAAATTTATTCTCCATTTAAATTTCTTTTTAAATTCTTATGTGCTTACTGAAAAGTGATTTTATTTGACATTTTCCCTTCAGAACATTCATAGTTGTTGATATGGGTTTTATTGTCAAAAAGGAAATAAGGAATAATCACTATTTTTTTCTGAAAACTAGTAACAAGCTTTTAAATGAATACCTCTTTTTACTATTCAGACATGGCTAAAGTTGGCACTAAACCCATTCCTAATTCAAACCATCTGTTCAGTGCTCACTGCTTTATTTTTAGTGCCACCATTTAAAACTGCCCCAAATACTTCATAGTAAAAATTATCAAAAAACACAATATTCTCAATATAACAAACATTATGTTCACCATCTTTTCTGATGTGGTAACGTTTATCTCATATCTCTCTAATACCAAATATACCTTTTGAAAAAAAATTCTAAAATTTTTATGGCAGGGAAGTTTAACCACTAATTATGTGGTTTACTCAGTGTGACATCTGAGTTTAAATCACTGAGTATGGTGCACAATGGATCTTAGAAATTACTACCAACAAAACAGAAGATGGATGCACACTACCAAAGACTAGAGTCGTTCAGGCAATGAAAACAAAACAAGCTCAGTGAAGTTGCTAACATTTTATAGATGGGGTTGGTGATCATGGCCAGCACTTTATTCAGTCTTTGCCACTGTCTTTAGACCACAGACATACTGCTGTATTAGAGTAAGAGACATGGAAGAGACAGTGGGAAAAACCTGAGACTCCATCCAGCCAGCTTCTCCTGCAGAGCTCCGTCTTTCCAAAACCGCCCTGGGAGTTTCTCCAAAAGCCCTGATTGTACTATTTTGGAGTACAGTTTCAGTCTTTGTGTATAGTTCAGAACCAAAGTTTACTGTTTCTGCAGGAATTCTTGGTATTTATTTTTAAAGCCAAAAATCAAAAGTTTCCCATACTCTATAACTTTTTAATTTACATGATCTGTGCATCAAAGACACATGACCAGGTAGTTTTCATTTTATGAGAATCTTGCAGTTTTAGCTTCTTGGATAACATATTTTATGCCTTTTTGGTAAGATTTTTATTTTAAATTTCTAATAAGAACCTGGAAATATTGGTAGGATGTAGAGAATAAAAATCTGTGCAATAAATGTATAATATATTGTTTTTCTAGTTTTTAAGCACAGTTTTAAAAATAACTGTTGCAATTATCAGAAGCAGTGTAGTCTGATAGAGATCTCATATAGTCTTCAGGGCTTCAGGTGACCAAGGAAAGCATTTTGTTTAATTCCTTCACGCAAAGAGACAGCCATGAAAATTTGAGAGATTTTTTTTCTTGAGCACTGACAAATAGCAGAATTCAGAATTCTAAATTTATGCCCATTGTTCTCTATACTCTGCTACCTGGACCGGGTGCCAGTAAGTACGGGTTTCCCTTTGATTACAGTTTGTATCTCAGATAGCCCCTAAAGCCTCATATGTTAGGATGGTGATTGGATGATGAGAGCATTATAGCTGACTTGTTGTTAGGAGGCAGGGCCTGGTGGAAGAAGTGAGTCACTGGAGGCATGATATGGACAGGCATATTTCCCTCCCTGGCTCCTCCATTCTCTCAATTTTTTTTTTCCATTAACTTTATTGGTAGATTTTCAGTATAAAATACAGTTACATTCACCATTGGGATCTTGCACCATTACATGAGTATCTTGGTTCTTATTTTTTCCCCTTCCCCTGCCCTCCCTTCACCCCCTCCACCCTTCCCTATTTGCAAAGACTTCGTTTCTATTTTTTTCCCTTTTCCCATATTTTTTCTTTTCCCTTCTTTCCTTTCCCCTATCCCTCCCGCTTTCCCTACTCCTTTAGACCTTTTCTTCCTATTACACAATATCAATTATACACTTTTAAATTACAATATCAAAATTTAGAGGACATTACCACAGATTTTACAGAATTTAAAAGGATATAGAAAGCATATTACAAAAATCTTTTTAATTATCTTATAATCAACTAATTTAAAATACAGGGCTTCAAGAGTATCATTTCTGCATAGCATTGATCATTGCAGTTGATCAAATGATTGCCTCAAAAAATATTTGTTATTGTGTGATTTATATAAATTTGCCTCATTAATTATGGGTAGAAAACTAAGTTGTCAGGGAAGAGAAATGTTTCATTTGCTTTATAGTCACTTTGTGAAACTTTTAATAAGATAAAAAATCCAAGAGAAACCTCATTTTGCTCATGTACGTAGAATATAAGACATTTTTCCTTGAGATTCACTAGAAGAGCTAGGCAGTTGCAGATAATCTGTATGTACATTGCAAAAAACAAAATCAGGTCACATTTTAAAACTTTAAAAGTTTATTATGTGTACAAAATAATAGTTTTGTATAACTGATAAACAATCTACTGGGAAGGCAGAAAAACTGGCTGAGAGACCTAACCCAAATTAAGAGTTCACCCTATCATTGAAAGCATGTTACCTCAGAGAGAGAACAGTTCTGCTGTGACACTTCCATACTTCCTAAATGTGTGAAATTTTTAGAATTAAAGTAATAAAACACTTAAGACAGCAATTAAACCAAAACTTTAACTCACTTAAGTAAGGAGATAAACTAAGCAAGGAAACAAATTTCCTGAAGATCTTTCTATCCTGAATATGCTAGGATCTCAAAAACCCATCAGAAACCCATCCACTGTCCATTCTAAAGAACAAAGAAATAGTGCTGGGGAATCCCCATTCTGAAGCCTCCACAGATAAGGGGCCACAGAGCACTTTAGTTATGTGATAAGGACTTGTAAGAGAAAGTCACTTTTTAATAGGTCTCCAGCAAATACCTCAAATAAAATAAAGTGTTCATATTTTTAAAATATTTTTTAAAAAGGGCCTCACGCACATTTGAACAACTCCCACTTATTTCTGGCATTCTTTTGGCAGTGTCAAGTATCAGCATAAGTTCTGAAGGGGCCAGGGACACCTCCTGGCACCTCTATGGTCAAGGTACTTGTACCCATCATGTCAGTCACCAGCCAACCAGGGAACAGTGAAGTCTGATGAGGCTGAAGGACCTGCACAGCCTACACACCTGCTAGAACAGATGGAGTGAGAGCCAGTTCACCAGATGGCAGTGTGTTCTCCTCACACAGTAGACAGTGCCTCCAATCATGGAGTGGGAAACAGGAAATGGATTCCTAAGTCATACAATTTCCCCAACCTTTCTATGATTTAGAAAGGTATTTACCATCTAACTGATTATAGTCCTCAAATACTTTCATATGTTATCTTAAGAGATTCCAAATTATATGGAAGATGTTTTTGACATTTTTTTTTCCAGTACTGGGGATGGAACTCAAGACCTTGTGCTTGCAAGGCAGGCATGGTGCCACTGAGCTAAATTCCTGGCTGACATTTTTCTTAGTTCTAATTCTTTCTGCTGGCTTTATATAATTATGTAATATAAAAAACCCAAAATATTGGAATTTGTTTTATTTACATGTTGTAAAACATTCAGTAATAAAAAATTCTCATAATGAATGATATTAGAGCAGAAATACTGCCATAATTGAAAATTCACTAATAAAATATGCTCTATGATCTATTTCATGATTTTTCACAGGAAAGACTTGTCTAAATACATCAGATATCCTATTACATTCACCTTTATGAGTGCTATACTCCTGTCTTACTCTTCTGAACAGATCCTGGAAAAGAGTTGTGAAGATCATAATGAATCTGCACCATTTCACGTCCACCAGGAAACAGTATGCTTGCTTGATTCTTTTAATTATCTTGGAATTATCTTCAATGATAATGGTTCTTCTAGGATAGGATTCCACTTCCCCAAATATGTACCAAAATTCATATTCACCATTCTTTGGATTATCTTTCACTTCCACATGCACTGTTCCTTGCTTCCCTGGCTCGGACCCTTCAATATAGAATTTCACACGTGTGTGTTTCAGCCCATCTTTTACATATTCGATAAAACTGACATGATGCCTTCGACCATGTCTCATCATTGCCCCATAGCCTTTAACAGGCTCACCAAGGAAACTGATCACCTCGGGATGTGTTCTGCATTTTTCTAAGGCTTTCCCATATATCTTACTAGGACTGGGTGAAGAAGAAAGTTCTTTGAAAATCACATAAAACAAGCCACCTGTAATGCTGATTCCAATAAGTACTACTATTAAGTAGGTGAAATCTTTTCCAGCTTCTTTCACTTTTTGAGTCGTTAGGGTAGCAGTTTCTCCTCTCTGACCTCTGTGCACAGCTTGCTGCTGTCCTCTGCTTTCTGGGGTCGCTGTCACTGCGTCCAGATAGTTTTCTGGGCGACTTCAAAGATAGATCCAGGTCGCACCATTTTCTTCTGCTCTCGAAGCCCCCTCCTCAAACTGGGCTCGGCTGTAAAGGAAGATTTGTTAAGCGCAAAGTGCGGCAACAACAACCGTTTCCCGGAGGATCCGTGCAGCTTCTCTGCATAATGTGTAGCTCGTAAAAAAGTACAAATCATGTTCAAAGAAAACTTCCACGTAGTGACGATGCTAACTACAGTCAGCAAAGATTTACCACCCAGCCAGAAACGTACTGAAATTCACACATTTGTATTACAGGAGCTTTAGGTTTATATTGACAAAAAGTCTCCTGCGAGAATGTTCATCTTCCTTTTGTCCTCTTGTTATATGAATTAAAATGTCCAGATTACCTGCCGTGCTGACATTCGCACCTTCCCCGCCATACCTTCGCAAAGCCCACTCTCTCTATTTCCTGGCCACCAAAATGTGAGCATCTTTTCTCCACCCTGGCCCATTCATTCACTATGCCTTTCTGCCTTACAGTCAGCTGACTATGGCCTGAAAACTCTAAAACACCACGAGCCCAAATTAACTTCTTCTCCTTTAATTTGTAGGTGGTGTGCATTTTGTTCCACCAATGAGGAAAATGACTAAGATATCTTTCCACTAATAGTGTGACCTTTCTAAGCCTCAGTTACCCCATCTGAGAAGTGAGGGACATTGGACTGCAAAACTTCTAAGATCTTATACTAAAATTGTATGTTCTAGCCATATATTTATGTATGTTTGATTTATAGAAAACAATTTTATTTTGAAAAATGAAAAATTCTGTACTTTATCTTCTAATCCTTTTTTCATGATTGGCATAGTTATTAAATAAAAATGTGCATGAAAGATATAAAAAGTCATAATATGCAGCAAATAGAGGCTGTTGGTATTTTCATTTCTTCTAGAGATGAAAGAATATTTTTATTCTTTTGCTAGAGTTTAGACTAACTTCTCAGCTTAGTTCTGCACCTGACCTTCCAATGAATGGTACAAATTCAAGGCTGGAAGGCCTTGAAGACAGAAAACAAAGCTATGAGGTGGGTCAGGTGGTAAGATTATGAGGTGCTCCTACTAGAGAAGAGTTTGTATGTAGGGAAATCATATACAAATTACAAAAAGAAAATACTTAGAGAGAAATCTTTAAATAGTTCATTACTCAGAATAATTTAAATGGTTAAATGAATTTCTGAGGATTTCCTGATGACTTCCAACCACACAAAGGATAGAAAATAGCAAGTATTCATTTAGCAGGGCCTGAAGACACCAAAGAAAGTACCTGACTACAACTCTGATACATCTCTAAGTTTAACTGGGCCATCCTTCAGGGCATAAGGTGACTAAAATGAAACTAATATTCTCATCTTATTTTTCACGTGTCTAAATGTATCCTTCTGCAACTTGTAATGTGGGACTTCCTTTTTGACTCCTGGTTGTATTTCAGATGTATATAGGTGATATATACCAATTTATCCCACTATTCACTTCAAGATTTCTAGTAAACTGAGCCCAGAATGAGCCTCTCATCCAAAGTCCACTATGAACTACATGCCAGCGTATCGTGCCACAGGCTATGCCCAGTTAACAAGTGACACATGGAAGAGGACAGAGGGAGATGACAGGTGGGAAACTGGAAGTTTCCACACCTTGAAGTCCCATTCAGTAAAGAAATGTTGATGGGAGCAAAATCTTTTCAATGGCCAAGTTTATAAGCCACTAGCGTACCATTTGATATCTTCCAAAACTGAAGGTACCTGGAAAAAAAAAGTGCATTTATACATGGGGAACAGGTTACTCATCCACAGGATCCAGCTGTGCACAGGATCCAAGGTTAATGTATTGTCTCAAGGATCCATGAAATTATTTCTGTGCTCAGAGGGGAAAAGTAGAAACAAGGGAAAAGTTTTGGCTACTATCTTTGTGCTGCCTTATGGTAATGAAGAGCCCTTTCTCTTTCAGGACTTGCAGAATAATTTTCCTCTTGAGGAAGTTTGGGCTGTGTACTGGCCTTCCAGGAGTTAGTCTTGAGTTTACTGCTGACTGGCAGGCCAATCTGCAGCAAGCTTCTTTTTTGCAATTTTTAATTTCCTTTTCCTTATCCATGAAATGGGGAAACTATATTTGCTTCCCAGGCTCTGTGATTAAGTAAGTAATGTGCCCAAAGTTCACTGAAACCAGAAAGAACTCTATAAATGCAAAGAAGTATTATAATAACAAATCCCAACTGTTTGTCTGGCTAATTTCCTGCTAAGCCAGACAAAAGGAGAAATGGAACTGGACTTGCAGGATGGGTGTGACAGTGTTTTGGGTCTGCAGTACCATGATTACTTAGGATTGTTTACTAAGATTTCCAAGATTCTTTTCTCCAAAGACAAGAATGGTTCAAATTAAATGACATTCTTTCATCCTGTGGCCATGGAGAAAATTTATTGCTATTTTTTAATCCCAGATTTTATTTGACACCATCCTCCTTTTTATAGTCAATGAGAATTTTCTTAGTATTCACATTGGTGTAATGCAAGAGATGGAAACCTTCACTCATTTTACAAACTTTGTTCAATTTTTTACTCAAGCTTGCCATGCTACAAGATTCGTACCAAGTTGAAATAGGCATTGTTAAGTGAGAAGTCATAGTCCAGATGGGAAGGTAGACCCTACACGTGGATATCAAGCACACAAGAGCTGCATGAGTGTTATCACCTATGTTCAAAGGTCTCCTAAGAGTGAGTTTATTTTTTAAAAAAATACTAGGTTCACAGAATTCAGGAAGAGTACAAACCATAATATGTTTTAATCACGTTTTATGACCTGGCTCCCAATTAGTATCCAGTGCCGTTCCTATCCCTTCTTTCCTTACACCTAGGTGGTCTTGCCTGTGCAGGTCAAGTCCACTGACCATTTACCTTATTCCTCTCCTTTTCCTCTCCTTTGTCTAGTCTTTGACTTATTTCCACTGCTTGAGATGTTACATCTTCCTGAAAGCTTTTCTGATGCCTCAGGTCCCTCAAGTTACTCTTTGTAACTTCTCTTCCTTAGTTGTTGTTTCATAGCATTATAGTTGCCTATTACCTTGTATCTTGTATGAGACTGTTAGCTCAAGGACAGCAACATAAATCACTGCTACAGCACCAGCAATTCAAGTGCACAGTAAGCATGGGAAAATGAATGAATGAACGACAGTACAGACTAAAGTATACCCCAAAACTGGTAAGTGCATAGCTTAGGTTCAAGAATAAGAAACCATTTCTGTTTCATTTTCCCAAGATCATTTCTCATGTTAACTAGCTTACATCCACAGCTAGGATCTACAGCTAAGGTGACTTCTTATACTATGCATCAACAGGTCTATACTATTTATGCCATAATGGGTTCCTAGTTTTCATACACTGCTGTTGCAACAAGAATGCCCATGAAATGACATAAAAGTTTTAGGATACATTTAATTATAACTTATATTGTGCATCTGTGTAATCTATTTTATTCATAGGATGAGAAAATGGAGTTTATTGACATGTTTGATCACAATATCCAAATCAAATATAAGATATGCTTTCAAAAATTATAATGTATGTTGTCAATTTCCATTTTCACTAAAAATCCATTTTGATGTTGATCCAAACCCTTTCTGTAAAAATGGCATTTCTCTGCATATAATTATGTACTTCCTGTTGTTCTACAGCTGTTCTGTAGCATTCTCAGTGATCAATCAACACTTATTGAGCAGCTGCTAGGAAAGTCCTGGACACTGAGATGACAGCTATGGGAAAAGAGAGAAAAAGCATAATTAGTGTGATTCCTGTCCTCAGGCAGTATGAAATCTAGTTGAGGAATTAACTGACATGTATAAAAAATAAAATAATTATACAGCAGGAATAAGGGAAACATGAAGTACATTTTTCTTTACTACTTTACTATTCAAAATTTAGCCTGAGTATCTGCAGAGCCAGGATGAACAGGAAGCTTGCTAAAAATGCAGAGCATAAGGCCTGGTCTTGGCACAAGTGAGCCAGAGTCTGCTTTGTGGCAAGGCCCCCAGGATATTGAAATGCATGCTAAAGTTTTGTAACACTGCTCGGTGAAATATTTTTCAGTGTAGCCTGCAGTTAACACATGTTGGATCACTTGGGGGTGCTGATTAAAGATGGAGATTCAGCTTAAACCTAGAAAATGATGATTTCTGAGTGCCAAACCCAGGAGTGTGCAATTATAGAGATCTCCCCATGAGATACATAAGCTCTCTAAAATTTAAAAACCTTTTCCACACCACCTAGAAATGAGCTAGATTCAAATAACTATAAAATGGTGATTAATTTTCAATAATGTACAAATATACATAAACACTGATTAATGCATTTATACATTTTGATGGAGAAAAAAATAATCTTATGTGTGTTGACTTCATCATAGAAGTACAAAATGCTTAAAATTCCAAAAGACTTTAGGATTATAATTTCATGCATCTCAATTAAACTCAACAAATATTTATTTGGAAACTATTATTGGGAAAGAATTATATTGTTGCTCTAATCATTTAGTCACAGAATATACATTATTTTTCTACTATGGTAAGGAATTATTCTGAGGATACAGCCACAAGATACGATGTGAATTCATTTCTCAAGGAGGCTTAGTAAAGGAACATCTTGTTTCCTTAGAGTTTTGCTATAAGCTTACAAAGAATCATACCTTAAAAAACAGAAGAATACAAGATGCTTAATAACAGGAATATGAACTGAAGATATGATTTATGAATATCTTATGTTAGAAGCAGTAAATACATTAAATAAATTTCTATATTTTTCATGTATTGTTGTCAGTATACTAATAAGACGTGTGTTTCAGTCACTTTCTCATCGCTGGGACAACACCTAACACCCACACCTTAAAGGAGAAGAGTTTTATTTTGGTTCATAGTTATAGCCATGGTTGACTGCATCCAAGGCAGAAATGGCACGGTGGAAGGGACTGGATGGAAGAAAGCTGATGCCAATCAGCAAGCAAAGAGAGAAGGGAGGAGCCAGGAAGGGAGATATACCTTTATAGGTCTTGCCCCAGTGACCAGTCTTCGGCAAGACCCCACCTCCTAACAGCAAAGCTGCGATAATGCCCCTGGGATCCAATCACCTTCCACAAGCCCCACCTTTGAACACTTGGGACATTTGGGGGCACTCTAGATCTAGAACATAGCAACATAATTCTATATTCATTTTTGAAACTAGAATGCAAATATTTTGGTTTATATTGTTACTGATCTCTCCTTCAAATTTGTAACAAATGAAATAGGCTAAATTGTACCACAATTACAAATAATGCCCAAAATCTCAGTACCTTTAAAACAACAGTTTGACTTTTATGCTTTATGTGGATGACATTTGACAAATGTGGAAATACCATGGAAGTCATTAAGGATTCCGTTGAAGAAGACTCTGTCTTGACACAGGCTCACATAATCAGTTAATAAGAGAAAAAAGAAGGCCTACGCATGCTTGCTCATGAGGCTTCTGCTCAGAACTGACATGTCACTGCTACTCAAAATTCATTAGTTAAAGCAAGCCATATGGCTGCCTCTACTCAACAGAAATAGAATGCCTAATGCTTTGCATGGAAGGACACCAAATATTTATATAGTCTACCATAAAAATTACATAAAATACTTGGTTAAATAATAGCTAAGCCAATGAGTTTAAAACCCCAGGTTCTAGAGAAATAGAGATAGATATAGTTTAGTTAGTAACAGGTTTCTAGAGGAAAAAAATAACACGACAAAGACAGACAAAAAATAAAATTACCATGGGACATATTTTATTCTTTTCAGTAAATACTTGGAGGTTCAAATTTCTCTGACTTTCCAGTCCAAATGAGTAAGCACCAAACAAACATATCCAGTCATATTCAAATCATTGTCCAAAGTGCAATTACTTCTTTCACATGTTCATCCTGCCTTTTCCAAATGAGAATGTCTTAACGTTCAAAGCATTCATATTTCTTTTAGATTTTTTTCTTTAGTTTTAATTTTATTCGTACAGTTTAGGTATACAATATAATGACATTCATCATTGGAAATTTGTACCTTTACATGATCTCTCTTGGTTCTTATTTTTTCCCCCTTCCCCTGCCCTCCCTTCAACCCCTCCATCCCTCCTTATTTACAAAGACTTTGTTTCCATTTTTTCATTTTCTCCTATTAATTCCATTCCCTTCTTTCCTTTCCCTTACCCCTCCCAGTTCCCCTTCCCCTTTGCCCCTTTTCTTCCTATTTCACATTATCTATTATACCTTTTAGTCCTTATTTACACTTTCAGTTTCTCACACTAGAGAAACTATTCAGTATTTACACATGTGTATCCTATTTATTTCACTTAAGAATATCTTCTCAATGTGCATCCATTTAGCTATAAATGTCTCTAATTTCTCATTTTTTATGGCTGAGTAGTACTCCATTTTATTAAAAAAAAACCCACATTTTCTTTATCCAGTCTCCAGTTGATGGGCAATTGGGCTGCTTCCAATTTTAGCTGTCACAAATTGTGCTGTTATGAACATGGGTGCACATATATCACTGTGGTGTGATTCTTTTAATTCTTTGGGGAAGATAGCCAGCAGTGGAATAGTGGGGTCAAATGGGACTTCCAGTCCTAGTTCTTTGAGGTATCTCCATACTGGTTTCCACAGTGGTTGCACCAGTCTACACTCCCACCAGCAATGGAGCAGGGTTCCTCTTTCCCCACAGCCCTGCCAGCATTTGTTATTGGTTGATTTCATGATAGCAGCCATTCTTTCTGGAGTGAAGTGGAATCTCAGCGTTGTTTTCATTTGCATCTCTCGAATGGACAGAGATGTTGAATATTTTATCATATGCTTATTTGCTATTTCTCCTTCTTTGAGAAATATCTGTTCATTTCAGATGCCCATTTTTAGATTGGGTCTTTCAATTTGGGAAGTCTGCTTTTTTAACTTCTTTATAGATTCTAGATAGTAGACCTTTGTCTAAGAAACAGCAGGTGAAAATTTTTTCCCACATTGTGCGTTGTCTCTTCACACTGCTGGTGGTTTCTCTTGCTGTGCAGAAGCTTTTTAATAAGAAGAGATCCCATTTGTTGATTGGTTGTGTTACCTCATGGGCAACTGAGGTTTTGTTCATAAAATCTTTTCTTACACCAATGTCTTCAAGAGTTCTTCCTAACCTCTGTTCTAGCCAGTTCAGCATTTCTGTTTTAATATTTAGATCTTTAATCCATTTCTATTTTAGTTTAGTGCATGGTGAGAGTTATAGGTCTAGTTTTAATCTTTGGCAAGTTGAAACCCAATTTTTTCAGCACCATTTATTACAGAGGCTATCTTTCTTCCAGTGAGGGTGTTTGGCTCCTTTGTCAAAGATGAGATGGCTGAGTGTGTCTGTAGTTGTTTCTGCATCTTCTAATCTGTTCCACTGGTCCTCAGGTCTGTTTTTTTGCCAATAACATGCTGTTTTTATCACCATAGCTTTGTGGTATAGTTTCAAGTTGAGGATTGTGATTAAACCCTACCTTGTCTTTTTTGTCTAGTATTGCTTTTTGCTATTCTGGGTCTCTTCTTGTTCCAAATGAATTTTTGTATTGTTTTCTCCAGGTATGTGAAGTATGCTGTTGGAATTTCAATTGAGATTACATTGCATCTATATAGCAGTTTTGGAAGTATGACCATTTTCATTATGTTGATACTTCCTACCCAGGAGCAAAGGATGTCTTTCAATTTTCTGATCTCCTCTTTGATCTCTTTCTTCAGAGTGCTATAGTTTTCAGAGTAGTGGTCTTTGATTTCTTTCATTAGGTTGATTTCTAGGTATTTCATTTTTTTGGCTGCTATTGTGAAAGGAGTTGTTTCTCCAGTTCCTCTCTCAGTGAGTCTATTGTTGGTGTACAGAAAGGCTATTAGTTTATATGTTTTGACCCTGTATCCAGCTACTCTACTGAATTTGTTTATTAAGTCTAGAAGACTTTTGGTGGAGTTCTTGGGGTCTTCTATATAGAGTATCATGTCATTTGCAAATGATGACAATTTAAAGTCTTCATTTCCTTTCTTTATTCCTTTTATTTCTTTCTCTTGTCTAAATGCTCTGGCTAATGTTTCCAAGACTATATTGAACAGGAGTGGTGATAGTGGACATCCTTGTCTTGTTCCTGATTTTAGTGTGAAGGATTTCAGTTTTTGATCATTTAGTATGATATTGGCTGTTGGTTTTTCATAGATGGCTTTTATCAGATTAAGGTACAGACCATCTTTTCCAATTTTTTGTAGGGTTTTATCATAAATCCATGTTGGATTTTGTCAAATTATTTTTCTGCATCTATTGAGATGATCACATGGTTTTTGTCCTTGGCTCTATCAATATAGTGTATTACATTGATTGATTTGCGTATGTTGAACCATCCCTGCATCCCTGGGATGAATCCCACTTGGTCAAGGTGTATAATGTTTTTGATGATCTTCTGCATTCTATTTGCCAGTATCTTATTAAGGATTTTTGCATCTATGTTCATTAGTGAGGTTGGCCTATCGTTCTCTTTTTCAGTTGGGTCTTTCTCTGCTTTGGGGATAAAGGTGATGCTTGCTCCCAGGAATGAATTCGTGACTATTGCATAGTATCCATATTGATAATCTTCATGTCACTTTAAAAAAGTACTGGACATGTGCTACTTATAAAACTAAGAGAAGTTTATTTTCAGTCATAATTCTGGAGGTCCAAATCCAAAATTGGGAGGCTCATTGGTTGAGTCCCTGGGGAGAGTTGTACATCTTGGCAGAAGTGTGAGTTAGACCAAGTTCTCACTTCTCAAACCAGGAAGCAGAGAGAGGGAGAGAGAGGGTAGACTGGGGTCCTGGGATTCAACATGCCCAGTGACCTCCTAATAGGCTCCCCATTTTAAAGGCCCACAGCACTTCCCACTAGTGCTGCTCTGAGAACCAAGCCTTTAACACATGGGCCTCTGGAAAGACTTTAACATCCAAACTACAGCAGCATCCAATTTGGCAACTAGGAATGATAAATATTTGTTAGCCAGAAGATTGGTATAATTTTCTTCTACTGTGTCTATCGTACCCAAGAAAAAGTCCTCTTTTCTTTGCATGCCCACTATTAAAAATGCTTCAGCCTTCTGGCCTAAATAGGTTAGAGACAAGTAGGATAATCCATTTACCATAGCTGTAATTCTTTAACCTAATAAAAAGAGAAGGTTTTTACATATCATAAAAATTAAAATGCATTTGCTAAGCAGATTAGAGATGTCAAGATAATGCTGAAAAAATAAATAATACATATTTATTTTCAAATATTTCACAGTATTATGTCTTTGTAAATACATGCAAAAGTAGAATAACCTCATTTTTTCAAAAAAGAATCTCTAAACATTAAAGTATCAGAAACCAAAACAAAAAATGTAGAAACAGAAAAAATTTCATGAAGACTCCAAAGTCTGTCATGTAATAGGGAGATGTGGGCCAGTATTTAAAGAATGACAATTGATAGCAATTTGCATTCAACAGAATGCAGAAACTTGAATCCAGGGAAGATACTGAGTCCAGATAAGAGAATATTGCATTATGCTGAATAGGAGGGACTGGTAGAAATATAATTTTAAAAACTTGTTAGTTGATGTGAAGTAGAAAATATCAGATGATATAGCTCACGAGCTATTGAGCATCAATCTCACTCACTCCCAACAGGAAATCCCCACATGTTCACAAATTCTCCAGTGATAGACAATAAATGCCAAGATTCAGAAAGTCAACTTAAACATGAAGCTACCAAATAAACAGGACTTTAGAGCTTGTCCCTCTGGGACTTGTCTTAATGGGAAGACTAACTAAACAGGTTAGAAATGTGAGAGTCTTTGCCAGTAGAGGTTGTAGCCAGCCGGGGAGTGTGCTTTTAGGAACCCTGTCAGTCCTTATCAGTTCTGTAATCCTCCTTTGGAAAGTACTTGACCTGTCAAAATATGTCCTCATTTGGGATCACTGTTTTTGCTACTTATCTTCCTGTCAATGGAAAGTCCATTCTTATTTATGTGATATTATACCTCTTTATTTTGTCAGGTGAGCAAATCTCTATGTTTCCCTGTTCATATGGTGATTTTGCTTTGGAAATCTCTTACTTAATAGAAGATATGGTTATACTTGATACACTTGATATATGGATATACTTGACAAGAACCTTCAAGATCACAAGGCCCAATATTAGAGCTCTGTGTGACCATTTGGCTCCCCCTTACCAACAAAAGGCCATGAAAAAAGGTAGAGTGAACACTTAGAGGCCAGTCAGAAGATTTAACTGATCACTTTCTCCAAAAGCTTCCTGTCTAATAGTCAGAAATTTCTTCCTATTGGTAGGAAAAAGACTTATTTAAAAAAGAGAAATGGAGGATGATAGTCACAAAGCAAATAATATGAGGAGACAGAGAGAAGAAAATAAGGGGATGGAAGGAGAAAATAAGTATAAGGTAATATTATGGAGAGTAGCTGAAGAAATTGTAAATAAGAAATAAATTAACCCACTGAAAATGAGGCAGTGAAAGAGGTATTGTGGCTTTAGTAAAATGGTGCTTGCAGTTTCTAAAGGTGATGAGGATGTGTGTGTGTGTGTGTGTGTGTGTGTGTGTGTGTGTGTATGGGGGTGTTTGTTCATAATGCAACTCTGAGGACCAGCTGGTATGACAGGAAAGACCTGTTATGAATTCATTCATTTTATGTCTTAGGTCCTGATAGAACAAAACATCCTAGGTATGGTGTCCTTATGGAACACATGAGGCATAAGTTGAATAATGACTTTCAGAATGTACATACTGCTGCTTCTAATTCTACCCTGACACCAACAGACAGACTGATAAAACAACTGTGTAAGTCCTGTGATATCAAAGGGTAAGTCAGGGACAGGGCTGTGCTTTGAGGAGAACTCCATGGAGGAAAATCCCTAAAGACATCACTGATTGCGGAGTTGCATACCTATCTGAAGAGGAGCAAGGACTATTGACCTCTAGTCTTACTATCTCTCTCTAGGAATTCTTTATGTGTTCTAGAATTCTCCATAGGCAGAAAATAGATGCTGGAATTTGAGAAGTCGTCCTAAATGTGAAATCACCAAGTAAACATGTGCCACTGCCCACAACATAATTTGTATTTCACTTTCAGGCTTATTTCTCTTTCCCTCTTAAAGACCACTGTCATTCAGGGACCACCAGGGGGAAAAAAAGAGCCTAATGCAGAGAGGGAATTAACTTGTAAGAATCTTATAATCTATTTAAAGAAGATGAAAACTGGTAACTTATTGTTACCCTTTTAATGCTGTTTTTAAAAGCGTCTCTGTGATTTTATAGCCCTACCACACATCCCCAAAACTTCCTACTTATACAGGTTCCATGACAAGAAAGAAATGGAGAAGGAAATGTGGATGGATCATCATTAAACTATTTTGAAAATTCCAAGGAAAGGACAATAATTGTGAATTTTTTAATTTAGTTTTTGAATCTGTGTATCTTCCATGGAAAAACTAATTCCACAATTTATGGTGCATATTGACTCACTTACACTTCATTTATCAAAGCCAAAGTTTTCTGATAATTCGTGAATGTAAAGAAACCAGACTTTACCCAAATTACTAGTATTTGTTCTGGAGTTTAAGTCTGAATTTCTGGAACTTGTAAAATTCAAATGCAAAACAACTGGCTCTCCAGTCTAATTATCAAGTTAAGCTTTAGCTGATGAGGTATATTTTATTTATTAGACACTTATGTCATCAAAGGTCTTCACCAACTCTATACTAGCAAGACCTGGCTACTTTCCAATTTATAATATGCCATCTGATCACACCAGAGCCACAGGGCCAGCAATTATCCAAGTCATCTATACTGACACAATAAAACAGATTAGCCATCTACAACAAATGGATTTACAATTAGGTCATTAAGAAGATGGCCACCTTCTATCCACTTCTCTCCATCTTTGTCAGAAAAAAAAGCCGAAAAAATCTGGTCATTTTCCATTGTTTCTCACCTAACTCCTGGGGTACTTGGTGAGTAAAAAACCTATAAACTTTTCCTAGTGTTTTTTATCTTCTGCCATTCTCCTCCATCCTGCATAGGTCATTTAAATAAATGTTTGCTGCTTGAATCCATTTGTCCTGGTGGCAGTGATTAATGTACCTGCTTGGTTTAATTTTATGTGCATTTTGTATCACCCACTGTGTCTTTTCAGTCTTATTAAATAAGTGCTCCATCTTTTCACATAGTTAGTAAGCATTTTATTTTATACAATGTATATGTGTATATATATATACATATGTATATTATATATTTGTAGAAGGCTTTTCTTTTCCTTCAAAATATACATAAATAGCTTTACTGGTGGTCATATTTTTTTAACATACATGCCACAATAGGAAATAAAGACAAAACTTTGAGATTAATGATTTGTTTTATTAATTTAAAACTAAGCACCTGCAATTTTAATTCTTTATTGGCAGCACTAAATATATTTCCTAATAAATCACCTAGAAACAAGAACTACACTTTTCTTAGATAGCTCTAATGTAAGTTTGTCAGCAGAATTTAAAAACTAATTTTTATAAATTATGCTCTGTTAATATGGAAAACATTTTTATTTTAGATAAAGGTTAGTCTGTCTTTACATTTGTAAGGATTATTTAGTGCCAAGATTATCAGTTCAAATCCTGGGCTAGCCAATCAAAACTTTTATTGTTGATGCATGCCAAGTAAATACATCTGCAGGGAATATGTAACATCAGAACCATCATTTCAATGTCATTTGTTAGCTCCACCTCCATTACTAAGAATGCAAGGACTACCACCAGACTTAGAAGATTAAATTAGCAATCTTATGACTTCTTTTTTTCTGTCTTCAAACGAGTAAGGGCAACATTTTCACTTTAGTAACTTTTTCAGCTGTTTGAATATGATGATTTAAGGAGCATTGTGAGCTAGAAGTACAGGCACATACATATACCCCTGACCCTACACAACCCGAGCTGTCTCTTCACTCAGTTGTTCCACGTGCAGAAGTTTTGAGTTTGATACCATCCCACCTGTTTATTTTTGCTATTCTTCCCTGTACTGTTGGAGTCATATACAAGAACTCTTTGCCCACACCAATCTCATCTATTTGCTGTATGTTTTTCTTCTAAATAATTTATTTCAGGTCTTATTTTTTAAATTTTGTTTGTTTTTATTTTGCACAGTCAGTTTTGAAGTAATATAGTTGTATTTAGAATGATTACAGAGTGAGATGGTGATTTTTTAAATAGATCTTATGAAGGAGAGTTTTGGATCATTTTTTTTCCATTACTTGTCATTTACTTGTGGGGAGAAAAGGCAAAATAGTCTCTTCTAGCTATTCAAAATAGTCAATACAATATTATTAACCATAAACATCCTTCTGTGAAATAGAATGTCAAAACTTATTCCTCCTACCTGATTGTAACATTGTATTTGTTGATCCATCTCCCTATCCCCACCTAACTATCCTTTTAGTTTCTAGGCTAATGACTCTTCTACTTCCTACTTCTATCAAATCAACATTAAGAGTCCACATATGACTGGAACTACACAGTTCTTATCTTTTTACACTTATTTCACTTTACAGAATATCCTCTAGGTTCACCCATGTTGGCGCAAATGACAAGATTCTTCATCCTTATTTATGATGAATATTATTCCATTGGGTTTATATACCACATTTTAAAATCCACTCATCCATAGGGGATATAGGTTGATTCCATGCCTTTATTATTATGACTAGTGCTGCAATAAACAGGGAGTACAGACATTTCTTTGACATACTGATTTCATTTCCTCTGAATATTTACCCAGTAGTAGAATTGTTGGGTCATATGTTATTTACTTCGGTAATTTTTAAAATCGATTAACCTATTTATTTATTTACTTGCTTTTTATGGTAGATTCAGAGTGGATGATAAATTTAATAAATTTAATATGCATTCCAATTTCTGGCTTATGTGAATGACAAAAATAGAATATGCAAATGAAGGTGCAGGTTGAGTTATTTTTAACTTCCCCTTCTTCCTTCTCTCCTGTCTCCCCCCCAATCTACAGGTCCCCTTCCTATCTCCACAAACTCTGTCTTCCTATTTCCTATTTTCCACAATGCTTCCCATAATGTCCATGGATTTACCTTTCGACCAACAATGAATAAGTTTACTTTTCTCCAAATCCATGCCAGTATTTGTTAACTTTTGTCCTTTGATAATAGACTTTTTAATCGGGGTAAGGTGATATCTCATTGTTGACTCATACTTCCTTAATGATTAGTAATATTGAGAATTTTTACTTATACTTGTGGGCCATCTCTTATATGTTCACTTGGGAAATGTCTAGTCAGCCTTTTGCCCATTTTTACATCAGATTATTTGTGAAGTTTTTTTGGTTTTGTTTGTTTTTACTACTGACTTTGGTTCATTATATATTCTGAACATTAACCTCTCATCAAATGCATAGTTTATAAATATTTTATCCCTTTCCTTAGGTTATTTATTTACTTTGTTGATTGTTTCCCTTGATGTACAGCAGTTTTAAGATCGATGTAATTTTGCTTTTTTATTTTGGCTTTATTGTCTTTATTCCTGTACTTTTGAGTATTATCTAAAAAAAAATTCCTTATCCAGAGACCAATATGATGGAGTGTTTCTTCTTTCTTTTTTCTGGTAGTTTATTAATTTTGGGTTTATATTTAAGTCTCTAATTTCCTCATTTTGAGGAAAATTTTTAATGTAGTATAAGATAAGATTTCAATTTCATTCTTTTGCCTGTGGGTATAGACTTTTCCAACACCATTTATTGAAGAGACAGTCATTTTTCATTATGTGTTCTTGGCAACTTTTTCAATAATCAGTTGACCGGAAATCTGTGAACTTATATAGGGGTTCTCTATCTTCTTCTACTTCTTGATGTGTTATGAGAATACCATGCTGTTTACATTACTATAGTTTTGTAATAGATTTTTGAAGTCATCTAGAGAGATGCCTCCAGCTTTTTTTTATTTTTGTTCCATATTTCTTTAACTAGTCAGGGTCTTTTGTGGTTTCATTTGAATTTTCAGCATTCTTTCATCTATTTCTGGAAAAAATGATTTTGGAGTTTTGATAAAATTACACTGAATCTATAGATTGTTTAGAGTAATTTGTATATTTTAATATTATTAATTCTTCCTATCCATGAATGCAGAATACTCCATTTTATTGTGTCCTCCTCAATTTCTTTTATCAGCGGTGTATTACTTTCTATACAGCACAGATGTTTCACATACAGTGGACTGTTGACTTGGTCAATGAAGGCTCAGGTTCCTCTACACAGATTCAAAGTCTCTCTCCTATATACAGGCAGATTTCAGGGTCCTTAAAGAGACATTGGCCCAGGATTTCTCAATTAATCCCACAGGAAAGGATGTTCTAAGATTCCTTCCAGAACTCTTTCAGGGTTAAATTTGTATCTGAGACCATACGGAAGCACCAACACCCAGCATTCGGGTCATAATGCAAGACTTTGTTCATAAGTTAAAACTAAAATTCCACTCTCAGTTTGGTCATAACTCAAGGGTCCACTGTACTTGGTTAAATTACAGCCCAAATGACCATCAACTGGAGACTGGATAAAGAAGCTGTGGTTTTTCTATAAAATTGAGTACTACTCAGCCATAAAGAACAAGAAACTAGAGGCATTTATAGCTAAATGGATGCACATTGAGGCCATACTCATAAGTGAAATAAATAGGACACACATGTGAAAATACCGGGTATATTCTCTGGTGTGAAATACTAAAAGTGTAAATAAGGTCAAATGATATAATTGATAAGGTGAAATAAGAAGAAAAGATCTAAAGGAGTTGGGGAAGTGGGAAGGGCAGGGGAAAGGAAAGAAGGGAAAAGAAAATATATGAGAAAAGGAAACAATGGAAACAAAGCCTCTGTAATTAGGAAAGGGTGGAGGGGGTGAAGGGAGGGCAGGGAAATGGGGAAAAAATAAGAACTAAGATACATCATGTAAAAATACAAGATCCCAAAGATCAATGCAACTATATTTTATACCTAAAATGTACCAATAAACTTAATGAAAAAAACTTATAAATTTAATCCTAAGAATTTAACTTTTTTCCTAACGTAAATACTATTGATTTCTTGGTTTCGTTTTCAGGTTGTTGGTATAAAGAAACACTGCTGATTTTTGTGTATGGATTTTCTTTGCAGAAATTTTACTATATTTATTAATTCTAACAGTTTTTTGTGGCATCTATACAGTTTTCTCTATGTAAGATCATATTGTCAGCAAATACTGACAATTTTAATTTTCCTTTTTTATTTGGGGGCCTCTTTTTGCTTTATGTTGCCTGGCCACTCATAAAAACTTTCCATGTAAGATTAAATAGAATTGGCAAGAGTGAGGATTCTTGTCCTGTTCTGCATCTCAGTAGAGAGGGCTACAGCTCAAATTTTGTTTGCTTATATTTTGTTGAGAATTTTAAAATCTATATTCATCAGAGACATTGTTAACTGGTTTTCTTACAGTGCCCTTGTCTAGCTTTGGTATCTGGATAGTATTAGTTTATAAATTGAGTTTGGAAATATCCCCTTTTTCAATTTTTGAGAAGACTTTGAGATGGTCTGGTATTTGATCTTTAAATACTTAGTAGAATGGACTTGTAAAGCCACCTTCTTTCATCCTTTTCTTTGATAGAAGATTGTTTTATTAGTGGTTGACTCTTACCCCTTGTTGGTCTGTTGAGATGTTATAGCTGTACATGCTTCAGTTTTGATGATGTGATTGTTACTTGTTATACATCAACTTTATTTGAGTAAGAAACCATCTAACAGATTCACAGAGCCCTGTATGTGTCTGTGGGTGATTGACACATAGGTCACAAATTGAAGAGCAGAGACTCAGCCCTGATGTAGGTAGCACCAACCAGTTTTTTCAGGCTTCCAGTATCAATTCTTCAGTCTTTTTCTTTTCTTTTCTTCTCTTTTTTCTCCCCCATTGCTAGCCCTCCCTTCATACCCTCCACCTTTCCCTATTTACAAAGACTTTATTTCCATTTTTTCCATTTCTTATCATTTTTCCTTTCCCTTCTTTCCTTTCCCCTACCCCTCCCACTACCCCTACCCCTTTGGACCTTTTCTTCCTATTTTGCATTATCGATTATTCATTCTAATCATTGGTACATTTTAGGTATACAATATAATGATATTCATCATTGGAAATTTGCACCTTTACATAGTCTCTCTTGGTTCTTATTTTTCACCCTTGCCCAGCCCTCCCTTCAACCCCCCCCCATTACTCCCTATTTACAAAGATTTTGTTCCTCTTTTTCCATTTTCTCATATTAATCCCATTCCCTTCTACCCTTTCTCCTAGCCCTCCCACTTCCTTCCCCTTTGCCCCTTTTCTTCTGATTTCACATTACCTATTATACATTTAGTCCTTATTTACACTTTCAGTTTCTCACACCAGAGAAACTATTTGGTATTTATACATGTGTGTCCTATTTATTTCACTTAAGAGTATTGCCTCAATGTGCATCCACTTAGCTATAAATGTCTCTAATTTCCCATTTTTGATGGCTGACTAGTACTCCATTTTATTAAAAACCCACATTTTCTTTATCCAGTCTCCAGTTGATGGACATTTGGGCTGTTTCCAAGTTTTAGCTATTACAAACTGTGCTGCTATGTACATGGGCGCACATATATCACTGTGGTATGATTCTTTTAATTCTTTGGGGAAGATCCCCAGCAGTGGAATAGCAGGGTCAAATGGGACTTCCAGTCCTAGTTCTTTGAGGTATCTCCATACTGATTTCCACAGTGCTTGCACCAGTCTACACTCCCACCAGCAGTGGAGCAGGGTTCCTCTTTCCCACAGCCCTGCCAGCATTTGTTATTGGTTGATTTCATGATAGCAGCCATTCTTTCTGGAGTGAAGTGGAATCTCAGCATTGTTTTCATTTGCATCTCTCGAATGACCAATGATGTTGAACATTTTTTCATGTATTTATTTGCTATTTCTACTTCTTTGTCTGAGAAATGTCTGTTCATTTCAGATGCCCATTTTTGGATTGAGTCTTTATATTTGGGAGGTCTGTTCTTTTTAAGTTCTTTATAGATTCGAGATAGTAGACCTTTGTCTGAGGAACAGCAGGTGAAAATTTTTTCCCACATTGTGGGTTGTCTCTTCACACTGCTGGTGGTTTCTCTTGCTGTGCAGAAGCCTTTTAATAAGAAGAGATCCCACTTGTTGGTTGTTTGTGCTAGTTCACGGGCAACTGAGGTTTTGTTCATAAAATCTTTTCCTACACTGATGTCTTCAAGGGTTCTACCTAACCTCTGTTCCAACTGGTTCAGAGTTTCTGTTTTAATATTTAGATCTTTAATCCATTTTGATTTTAGTTTAGTGAATGGTGAGAGATACAGGTCTAGTTTTAATCTTTGGCAAGCTGAAGCCCAATTTTTCCAGCACCATTTATTAAAGAGGCTATCTCTCCTCCAGTAAGATTGTTTGGCTCCTTTATCAAAGATGAGATGGCTGAGTGTGTCTGGAGATGTTTCTGCATCTTCTAATCTGTTCCACCGGTCCTCAGGTCTGCTTCTTTGCCAGTACCATGCTGTTTTTATCACAGTAGTTTTGTAGTGTAGTTGCAGGTTGGGGATTGTGATATCACCTGCCATGTCTCTGTTACCTAGAATTGCTTTTGCTATTCTGGGTCTCTTCTTCTTCCCAAATGAATTTTTGGATTGTTTTCTCAAGGTCTATGAAGCATGCTGCTGGGATCTCAATTGGAATTACATTATATCTATAAAGCAGTTTTGGAAGTATGGCCATTTTCACTATATCAATCCTTCCTCCCCAGGAGCAGGGGATGTCTGTCCATTTTCTGATATCACCTTCAATCTCTCCTTTCAGAGTGCCATAGTTTTCAGAGAAGAGGTCTTTGATTTCTTTTGTTAGGTAGATTCCTAGGTATTTCACTTCTTTGGATGCTATTCTGAAAGGAATTGTTTGCCCTATTTCTCTCTTAGTGAGTCTGTCATTCGCGTAGAGCAAAGCTATTGATTTTTGTGTGTTGACCTTGTAACCAGCTACTTGACTGAATTTGGTTATTAAGTCTAGAAGACTTTTGGTGGAGTTCTTGGGGTCTTCTATATAGAGTATCATGTCATCTGCAAATAATGACAATTTGACTTCTTCATTACCTATCTTTATTCCTTTTATTTCTTTCTCTTGTCTAATTGCTGTGGCTAATGTTTCCAGAACGATATTGAACAAGAGTGGTGATAGTGGACATCCTTGTCTTGTTGCTGATTTCAGTGTGAAGCATTTCAGTTTTTGACCATTTAGTATGATATTGGTTGTTGGTTTTTCATAGATGGCTTCTATCAGTTTGAGGTAGAGACCATCTATTCCAATTTTTTGTAGGGTTTTTTCATAAATGCATGTTGGGTTTTGTCAAATGCTTTTTCTGCATCTATGGAGATAATCATATGGTTTTTGTCCTTGGCTCTATTGATATAGTGTATAGTATTGATTGATTTGCATATATTGAACCATCCCTGCATCCCTGGGATGAATCACAATTGATTAGGGTGTATGATCTCCTTGATGATCTTCTGCATTCTGTTTGCCATTATTTTATTAAGGATTTTTTCCATCTATGTTCATTAGTGAGTTTGGCCTATAGTTCTCTTTTTTGGTTGAGTCTTTCTCTGCTTTGGGGATCAAGGTGATGCTTGCTTCCAGGAATGAATTTGGGAGTATTGCTTCCCTTTCAATTTCATTAAAGAGTTTAAACAGTAGTGGCAGCAGTTCTTCTCTAAATGTCTTGTAGAATTCAACAGTGAGGCCGTCAGGCCCCAGGCTTTTCTTAGTTGATAAGTTTTTAATTACATTTTCAATTTCATTGGTTGACATTGGGTTGTTCAGAATTTTTAGGTCTTCTTCGTTTAACTTTGGTAATTCCTATGTATCTAGGAATCTGTCCATTTCTTCTGTGTTTTCCATCTTATTAGCATATAGGTTCTGGAAGTAGGTATTGATGATCCTCTGGATTGCTGCTGGGTCTGTTGTAATTTCACCCTTTTCATTCCTAATTGCATGATTTGGGCCTTTTCTTTTCTTTTTCTGACAAGGTTGGCTAAAGGTTTGTCAATTTTGTTGATTCTTTCAAAGAACCAACTCTTGGCTTCATTGATTTTTTGTATCGTTCTCTTAGTCTCCATTGCATTCATTTCTCCTCTGATCTTTATAATTTCCTCCCTTGTATGAGCTTTGGGGTTGTCCTGCTCTTCTTTTTCTAGAAGTTTGAGGTTCAGCATCAGGTTGTTTAATTGGGCTCGTTCTGTTTTCCTAATATGCATATTCACTGCTATGAATTTCCCTCATTAGATTGCTTTCATTGTGTCCCATAGATTCTGATATGTTGTATTGTCATTGTCATTTAATTGAAGGAACTGTCTGATTTCTTCTTTAATTTCCTCTGTGACCCATTGGTTATTCAGAAGTGTGTTGTTCAATTTCCACATGTTTATGAAATTTTTTGAGTTTCTTTTGCTGTGGATCTCCAATTTCATCGCACTATAGTCTGATAATATACAGGGGATATCTTCAATTCCTTTGCACTTACTTAAACATGTTCTATGTGTGAGTATGTGGTCTATTTTGGAGAATGACCCATGTGCAGCTGAGAAGAATGTGTATTCTGATTTTGTGGGGTGGAAGACTCTGTAAACATCTATTAAGTTCATTTGTTCAAGAGTTCGATTGAGTTCTAGTATTTCATTATTTATTATTAGTCTAGTTCATCTATCTATTTGTGACAGTGGGGCATTGAGGTCTCTTACTACAATTGTATTAGTGCATATATGACTTTTCATGTCTGTTAGTATTTGTTTTATATAGTTGGCTGCACTAGTGTTTGGTGCATAGATATTTATGATTGTCCTCTCTTCCTCTTGGATTCTTCCCTTTACAAGGATGTAGTGTCCTTCTTTGTCTCTCCTAATCAGTGTTGGTTTGACATCTACTTGATCTGCCAAGAGGATAGCTACTCCTGCTTTTTTTCAGGTTCCCATCACATGGAGTATTGTTTTCCACCCTTTAACTGTCAGTCTATGAGTTTCCTTTTGAATGAAGTGTGTTTCTTGTATGCAGCATATTGTTGGATTTTGCTTCTTGACCCATTCTGCCAGTCTATTTCTTTTGATTGGTGAATTCAGACCATTAACATTGATGGTTATAACTGAAACGTACTGACTTGTCATTGCCATGACTTTTTCTTTTTGTTGGGTTCTCCCCCTTTACATTTAATTTCTTGTCATGCCAGATGGGTTCATTCTGCTTTGCTTCCTGGGGTTGTGATCCTCAATGTCTGTTCCTAGGCTATTGTGTAAAATTCTTTGGAGTGCTGGTTTGGTATTCACAAATTTCCTAAGGTGCTCTTTGTCATGAAAGTATCTTATTTCTCCATCCATTTTGAAAGATAGTTTTGTAGGGTACATCAATCTGGGTTGGAGGCTGTTTTCTTTTAGGACTTGGAATATGTCACTCCAAGGTCTTCTTGCCTTGATGGTTTGTGTTGAGAAGTCTGCTGTGATTCTGATGGGTTTTCCTTTGTATATGATTTGTTTCTTTTCTCTGACTGCTTGTAGAACTTTGTTCTTCTATTGTGTTTCTGGAATCTTAACAATTATATGCCTATGTGTAGATTTTTTTTGATCAAGGCTATTTGGAGTCCTATATGCCTCACTTATCTGTATGTCAAGCTCTTTTCCCCTGCTTGGGAAGTTTTCTGCCATTATTTCTGTGAAGAGATTTTTTATGTCATCTGCACTCTCTCCTGTTTCTTCATTGAGCCTAATCAGTCTTATGTTATTCTTCTTTGCATCATCCAGAACCTGCTGGATTGATTTCTCATGTTCCCTTATAATTTTGAAGCAATTTTTCTTTTTCTGGTCACTAATTGCAATCTTATCTTCTATATCTGAAATTCTGTCCTCACATTGGCTCATTCTGCTGTGTAGACTTTCAGTAGAGTTTTTCATGTCCTGGAAATCTATTTGCATCTGTTTTATGGATTCCATTTGTTTCTTATGTTGCGATTCCATCACATTCCTGAACTCCTCTCTAGATTTATTAATCATGTCTTGCACTAGGGGCACAATTTCTCCTGTTATCTGAGAAATTATTTCTGATTTCCCTTTTCCAGATTCCCTTTTGTTGCCAGTTCAGTGGGTCCAGGTGGTTGAGTATCAGAGTGTTCCATCTCATTTCCCTTTGGGGTTGCTGTAGGTGATCTGGAAGTCTGGTTTTGAGACTTATTTATGTGTTTTCTCATTTTGACTGGGGCAGGGGACTGTTAGCCCCTGCACAGATTACCTCCTCTGAGCTGGGAGAGGTGGGACAGGGGCCAGGAGAGGTGGGAGGGAAGGTGGCCCGGAAGCCCCTTCCTCTGGGCCAGAAGCAGTGGTACAGTGGCTCAGAAGCCCCTACTTCTCAGCCAGTAGCAGCCAGACTCTGTACCTTTGTCTGGTGGTCTGGTGTCCTCTGCATCTTTGTAGTGTGGAACCAGGTGGCTGCCTGTCTGCAGCGGGGTGATATGACATCTTCCATGTGACTCCGGACCTCGGTAGGGCATGCACAGACCTGCCTGTCTGCAGTGGGCTGATTCGACATGTTCAGCTGGACTGGCGACCTCGGTAGGGCGTGGGCAGACCTGCCTGTCTGCAGCGAGCTGATTCAGTGTGTTCCATGCGACCAATTCTTCAGTCTTTTAATGCAGACCTTTTAACTTTCTGACAGGGAATTTCACCAGATTCTGCAGTACATGTTAGGCCTTCAACTTACAACTGGATCCTCCTGCTTTCTAGTGCACACACAGCCATTTTGCAATTGTCAACCTCTGATTCTGCAGGTAGTCACTGTAAGCCTAAGTGATAAATCCTCTATATAATCATATATCTGTACCTATTCTGGTTCAGATTTTGGTACCAAGAATGGTTCTAAAGACACAGAACTGTAAGGATAAATTTCTCTAATGAGTTTAGTGATTTCTAAAGTTGCTATGGTCTCTCCTTCTTAAAGGGGGAGACTACTGATAGTCTGTGGTGTAAACTGTTTTAAATAATATGTAGTGTAGGTCTATTGGATTATCTTAATTCAGTACCAGTGAGATGCAAAGAATTTAATGACTACACAATACTTTTGAACATTTTTGTAAGAGTAGAAAATATGATACTGTCTGGTTGCTCTTAGCGTCTCTAGACAAACTAGCAAAAGAAACCATGAGTTTCAGATATGCATAAACAAAAGGGAAAAGGGAGCTCAAAAATTAAAACTCCCAACTTAAAACACACATAAAGAATCTAAAAGTTTCTAAGTGTGTTCTGAATGAGAATCTTCTCCCCTTTAGCTGTAGGGCTGAAGTTGCAGAAATTCAACCACAAACTAGCATAATTCAATTGACTGAATTACAGTGTAAATTTAATGCTCAATCTTGAAGACTAACTGAAGTGAAAATGAGGGCTCTGACCAGAAAAGAATGGGATTCCATAAATTGGGATGGAGATGTTTGGGAGGAACTTGCTAAAGCTGAGAACACTGAGCTCCTGAATCCTAATGAAATTATTTTGCAAGAGGAAGATTTCCCACCCTAAATGGCAGAGACAGAGCCCACACCCAGCCCCTGTGGCCTCTCCTCCTATACCTAAGGAAATTAATCCTGTATTGCTTATGGAAATGGCAGTGACCATTACTGATGCAGTTACCAAATAAGACAATGGTGAAACTCCTCAGAACTGCCCTCACCACCCACCTTCACCACTAGGTCTATAACTAGGCTTAACTTTCAGAAGACTCTTAAAGGTTAAGTGCAAAATGTGGCCCATGAGGAGGTCTGCTATATTCCCAAAGAACATCTGGAGTTTTCCAATTCTTACAGGTACATACAGATCTGAGGAACAAGTACGGGAATGGATTTTAAGGGTTTAGCATAATGGTGAAAGAAATAAACTTGGATCAGGCTGATTACTCTGGCTAATATTTTGAGTGCTATATGGAACAGGAGTGGTTATAGTGGACAAACTTGTTTCGTTGCTAAATTTATTGATTTGCATATGTTGAACAATCCTTGCATTCCTGGGATGAAGCCTACTCGGTCATGATGTATGTTCCTTTAAATGATTTGCTGCATTTTGTTTGCCCGACTCTTTGCTATCTGCATAACTTGTATTAGTTTCAGTGCAGATAAAGGAAGCTGCAAACCTTTATTTCAGTATTTACAGACTGGTTTGGAAAGTTAAAATCTTCTCTTGTTAAGTCTCCATGCTGATGGAATTACCTCTGAGATCACTGTTGAGTGGAGGTGGATCTAAGTCTTGTGACTGATGCTGGATCTGCAATGCAGATTATGGTTGGTAAGCTTATTATTAGAGACTCTAATTGGTGTGGGTCCTATCTCATCCATTAATGAACTGAACTGTGTCTAGGACCTTGTTCTCTGTGGGGCTAGAACTGGTATGAGCATCAACTTCATGATTCACAGAAATAAGGACTGTTTCAAGGTGCACTGACAGGCATGACTTCTTCAAGGTCTCTGAGAGGGCTCACTGTGGATAACTGCATACAGCTGTACTGCCCTGTTCTGGGGCTGAATTGGGAAGAAACTAAATCATAACGTTATTTCAGGGTCCATTTGCTATAGTTTAGATCTGGGGTGTCCCCTAAAAGTCTCATGTGTTTTGAAGGTGATGGTAGTGCTACAGTTACCAGTGAATTTATTCACTGATTAATTTTGCAGCAGAATGTGCTGTTAAGAGGTGTGCCAGGTTGGAGACAGGTCACTTGGGATGTGTCCTGAAAGTATATATAATCTTTCAGCAGTTCCTTCCTTCTGTCTCTGTTTTCTTGCAAACATGATAGGAGCAGTTTTCTTCTGTGGTAAACCTTCCAACGTGCCATTCTAGCATTGGAAGCAGCTGACTATGAACTAAAAACAAGAACCAAAATAAATAAATCTCTTTTCCTTTAAGTTGTAGATGTCAGGACAAGAAAGTGACTAAGATAAATTTTGGAACTGGGAATGGGACTTGCTTAAGTACACCTTATCATGTGGTTCAGAAGCTTTTGAAATCAGTTTGTGAAAAGAATTTAGAAAGGTTTGGAGATGGATGCTAGAGAAGCTGTGGAATATTGTAAACCAAGCATGATGGGAGATTGCAGTCATACCTCAGAAGGCTGGGATGCTGATAGATATGTAGAAAGTAAAGGCTCAACTAGGAGGTTGCAGTTGAGAACCAGGACCCCACTGACATTAAAACTTGAGACTACATATGTTATGGTGTGGAAGAACATTTGCCTATATTTTGCCCATGTCCTGTGACTTTGTGGGCAATTGTGATTAAGGGTGGCAGACTAATGTGGTAGAAGAAATTTGAAGGCAGCCCAACATGTAGGCTGTGGCATGGGTGCCACTTGCTGCCTTTAGTGAAATTTATAGTGAGAGTTAGGAGCAATAAGCCTATTTAAAATGTTTTCTGTTTTACCAGGAAGGAAGCACTCCCAAAGCTGGAGCAACAGAGAGAACATAGTTACTGAAAAGATTAGCATTGAAAAGAAGCTAATTTCTTTGTATCAGGACAATAGAAATGATGCTTTAAGGGTATCCCAGGAATCCACAAGACTCCATCCTTCACTGGCTTGGGGTAAAAGAGTAAAGGTAAACTCCTATGAAAGACTTTGCTTTGAGATGGAAGCCACAGGGCAACCTGCTCAAGAAGGCACACCCAGGGAATTGCTTCTCTGAGATTCAGTTTACAGTGCTCAACAATCCAGCCACTCAGATGCTTTTGGGATTGTAATGTAAAGGGGCCACATTACTGTTCAAGCTGGTGACAGACCCCAGTATCATTCACATAATGTGGGTTTTATAGGCATACAGAATGAAACAGTTGTGGGGTCAGGAAGCTTCCATTTAGATTCCAGAAGAAGGCCTGGGAAGCTATGCAGGGTACCCTTAAGAGGTACTGTGTGAAGTTGTAAGAGTGAACCTGACAATTCAGTGGAAACCCCAAGGATTTATAGAATCCAAAAGCATTGAATATCTGCTGAAGAAAGCCACAGTAGGGAACAAAATCAGCCCAAGACAGAAGACTGAGAACTGCAACCAGGAGTGCCATAGTGTTGGGCCCACTCAAGCTGTTTGAAGTTTACATCTTGCCACAATTTAACTTGGGTATTTAATGTGGAACTACAGGGGATTATGTTCGTCCTATTGGGTTTCAGTCTTGCTTTAGTTCAATTCCTTTCTTTCCCCCTTTTTCTCCCTATTGGAAATAGAATGTTTACCATGTGTTTTTGTATGTTGGTAGTGTTTAATTTTTTTTAACTGGGTTTAATCTAAATGTTTGCCTTCAGACTCAGAGAAGACTTTGAACTTGGACTTTTTGGCAATACTAAAACTGCTAAGACTTTGGCAACTCTTGGAGATGGACTAAATGAATTTTTCACAGTGATATGGACTTGAGTCTTTTGAGGACTAGGGGCTAAGTGTTAAGGTTTAGAGTTCTCCCAAAAACCTTATGTGTTTGTAAGGTATACTGCAAGCATCAGTGAATTCAGTTAACTGTTGACTTCAGCAGCTGAGTGTGCTTTTAGGAAGTGGGGCTAGGTTAGAGATGGGTTACTGGGAACATGACCTACTTTCATGATTCCTCCCTTCTTTCTGCTTCCTGGCCACCATCAGCAGGTTTCCTCTGCAATAGACCTTTCCACCACTCCCTTCCTGCTTTGGAATCAACCAACCATTGACTGTAACCAAAATAAACCTCTCTTCTTTTAAGTTTTGGGTGTCAAATATTTTGTCCCAATAATAAAGTGACTAAAACAACAGTAAAGACCAAGATCTTCAGGTCTATTTCCATGGTCATGAATAGGTGATCAGGTCTACTCTCATACCACAGTTGGGAAGATGTAGAAAAATTTATATGCCATTGAAAAATACACAATGGGACTAAGGTCAGAACATCAGCCTACTGAGGTACTGCTGGACATGCTTCCCACTGGGTCATTATGTGGACAAAAAGAACTGTTCCCAGGCCACAGACCAGAGGAGCCAATGCCAGAGGCCATTTGAAAATTTAATGTAAGACAGAGGTTTACAAGCCTGCAACTCACTGAATCTGATTGGCTCATCTTCCAGTGAGACCCCTGCCTGGCAGAATATCCCTAAGAGCATAATTGTGCACCTAAGCTTTACAGTTATTTCTTAATCTACTACAGGACTGATGTTGGCAAACCTGACTTGGTGACAACAGTGTGTGAAACTCCCTCAAGAGTCCTGTGTAGGCAAGATTATTCCCATACCACAGCTGAGAGGGACAGGAGCTGGGATTCAGTAGTCCTTCAGGATCTTCTGTGGGACAGAGGCTTACAAGCATCTTCAGATACATATTTTGACAGTATCCTGTACAACAAGGTAACTCCAGGGCTTCAGCAGAGAAGGAATGGCTCTGAGATAGGACACCTTTGAGATCTGCTCTGCAATGGAGCCCCTCAAGCCTGTCCCAGTGGTTCAGATGGGAAAGTCTTCTTTGTCCTTCTGCAAATGATACTAAGCCAAGATTATAAATGAGAGGAGCTGAAGCGAATTTACTGGATAACTTTGAGGTCCACTGCTGAGGCCAATGCTAGTAGGCAGACAGGCTGGTCTGCCAAAACACTACTTATTGTAATTCCTCCCAATCCTCTTGGCAGATGGTTGCGATAGCAAAACAAGGCCAATGAGGCTTTGGCCAAGCCCCTTGGGGAATTAAGTTGTTTTTAGGTCTAAGCCAGGACTACAGTTGTTGGGCCTACCACCTGGATGGGCATTTGCATTTTCAAAATGGCCCCTTAGGTCTTGGGATTTCTTGAGCTTTTATAACCTGCCTGAATCCCAAAGCTCTTAGATCATGAAGTTGATAGGCAGAAATAGTTGCCTGTAACCTTAGTGATCAGACTTTCATGCCCACATTGCTACTCATTACCTTTAACTGCCTTCAGGCTTATTATTTTAATTGAGACTTCTAAAAATCTAAGACATCTGAAAATATCTTTCCATGTTATATCAAATCATGGCAAACTCTGAAATTTACAGAAGAAAATATTCTTTCATTTGTTAATGTAATTCTCTGAAACCATTCATACACCCAACAAATGTTTGTGAGTATATGGATAAATACATCAGTAATAAAAAATGCAAAATAATTTTGCTCTCGAAGTCATGCTCTTAATTTGTGAGACAATCAATTTCAGATGATAAAATACTGTTATATGATAGTGATATGCTAGGATAAAATATAGTTCTATGTGAACTCATAAGAAAAACATTTATTGCAGACTGAAAAGGCAGAAAGTGCCAGAGAGTAGGAGTGATTCATGCCTTAGATGAATTCTTAAGGATGGATAAGAGTTGATGAAGAAAATAGAGGAGGAAAAGAAATTCTGGGTAGAGAATGCCCTTACCAGATCTTATGATTTGGATGTAATTTGTGCCCACCAAAACTCACATTGAAATTTGATTGCTGATTTAATGGTGTTAAAAGTGGGTAGGAACTTTGAGAGGTGATTAGGTCTGTGAAACAGATTGATGCCTTTCTCTCCAGAATGAGTTCATTACTTAAAGAGCAAGTTGTTATAAATCAATGCTGCCTCTTCCAAATATGCTTGTTTTCCTTTTTGCCTTCTGCAATGTTATGACATCCTCACCAGATGCTGCTCCTTTGTCCTTGCCTTCCCAGCCTCCAGAACCACGAGCTAAATAAATCTCTTTATAAGTTTTCCAATCTCAGACATTTTTTATAGCAACAGGAAATGAACCAATAATATCAAGTATGGGAATGTCAGGTAAATTAAACACTTTGCCTTTAATTTATGATTTAATGGGAGCAAGAGAGTACAGATATCCAAAGATGAACACGGGGATTAAGTACAATGAAATCAAAGTATATCACATGCTAAACAAATAGGTTGGGCGTTGGTCTGAAAGGATTTAGAAGTTCTTACAGGTTTTCAGTAAGGAAATGACCTAAAAAACTTAGGGGAATGAATTAAAAGTAAAACAAAGAGGGCAGGGATTTAGCTCAGTGGTTCTGCCACCTGCTTTGCAAGCACAAGGACCCGAGTTCAATTCCCAGTACCAAAAAAAAAAAAAAGTAAAGCAGAGAATAGATGAGTGAAGCAAATGAGAGATGATAAAAGAAGTGGTAGTTCCAGTAGTAATAAGGAGAGGCTGAATTAGATGAAAGTCTTTTCCTATGAGGAAGAGAAATTTCTACTTTTTGGTTATAGAGGACTAAGTTGTGATTGTTGGGATCTATTTTCTCTACCCCAAAAAAGGCCAGTCTATAGATGGAAAATAATAACATTAGTGTTTAGAAAGAAATAAAAGAAGTGAGAGATGAATAGAATTTTTGTCTAAATGTTTTTATCAAACTTGTTTACTTACACTGATTTGTAATTTTTCATTTGTAATAAAGTATCTTTGAATAATACAAACAGAAAAAACTGGGAACCTACCTTCAATGAAGGATTATGATAATGCTTGACTCCATGGAAACCTCAACTTATTACCCTGTTAGCTTACTAGATAAATTCCAAGTGTCAACATATCCAATGGTTCAAAGGAGTTCCACCAGAGACAGTGGTTCGGTATTTGTGACAGTTGCCTTTTTCTTGTGCCATCCTCTCTTTTTTCCCTCTCTTCTCATGGTCAAATGAATATTCTTTCATTCAGCAAGTGTTTCTTGAACATTCAGTATTCTAGATGCAAAGAATAAAACAGTAAAAAATAAAGCCCCAGTTCTCAAGGAACATATATTTTAGTGGCATTGTATAATATAACAAGAAAGGGTGAAGAAACCCGGCACTACAAATGTTAGTCAATATTCCATCACTGTAACAAAACAGCTGAGATAATCAAAAGAGGAACAGTTTATTTTGGCTCACACTTTTGGAGGTTTCTATTTATGGTCACTTGGCTCCGTTCTTTTTGGCCTAAAGTAAGACAGTATCTCATGACATAGAGTGCTTGGAAGAGGAAGCTGCCCTCCTGGCAGTCAGGAAGCAGAAAATGTGAGAAGAAGAAGGGTTTAGGGTCCCAATATTCTCTTCAAGGGCACACACTCAATGACTTCACTAGGCCCCACCTCCTAAAAGTTCCACAATTTCCCAAGAGCACCACAGGCTGGGGATCAACCCTTCAACACATGAGTCTTTGGGGAGACATTTCAGATCCAAACCAGAGCATTCCTCTATGCAAAGCAGTTGCTTTTCACACACACATTCATGTTACTCCATTAAATTTTTCTTGCCTTGAAACACCACTCAATCTTTTCTCTGCTCTCTGACTCAAACTTTGTTTGGCAGCTGCCCACAATCCTCTTAGGTCAATGTGTATTTCTTGCCTCACTTCTTTTCCATCTTGTCTAAAATGCTACATATTCTGGAAGTTGAGGCTTTAACTTCTTTATCTGAAAAATAATGCATTTTGTGTGATTATTTAATAAAATAATCATGTTGAGCTCAGTATGATAGTTAATACCTCTTAGCTATGTTGTTCATGAGGAGGAAAAGGACATGGTAATGAAAGAAAATTACTGCATACTAAGAACTAGAAGTTAATTGAATCTCTTAGCCCACAAGCTTTTTCTGTAAGGATGACATAATAAATATTTTAAATTTTGCAGGACATACAAGCTCTGTAGCAAATATTCAATTCATTTGTAGTGTGAAAACAGCTGCAAAGAATACGTAAGCAAGTAAGTATAATTTTATCGATAAAATTTTATTTACAAAAGCAATTGGTGGGTCAGATTTGGCCTGTAGGTTATAGTTTGACAATTCCTTTACTGGATCACAGGACTCCAACTACAGCAGAGTTTTTTGTTTTTTGTTTTTTATAACAAATTCAGGCAACCCAAAGGATCAAATACCTTTTCATCAAAAGCTGTTAGCTGACATTCAAAAGAAACATTTTACCTTAGAGAATGTTAATTCAAATATAGAAAAACATGAAACTAGTAGTTAAACCAAAAATAAAATGTAGAATAAACTGTTTCATACTTTAAATATAGTCTGGAATTATACTGTAAATCTTAAATATGCTAAAGAGGTAAAAAACCATATTTTTTTTTCAGGTAAATCTGATGACTGAAGTACGGCATATACTCATGTTAGTCCATAAACACTTCTATACTAGACTTTCTGGCTACATTGAGACATCTCTGCTGATTTAAGCAAAAGTGCCAATTGTGAAATTCAGTGATAAAGTCAGTTGTGTAGAGTTTGAATTAAATGTAAATCATATTGTTGGAATGAGAAACACATTCCTTCTCAAAACTTATGCATATCTTGAAAATGGAGTTCTTCCATTAGTCCTGGAGATAAAGAAGTGAGCAAGTCACCATGAGATAAATGATGCCAGTCATGGTACTCTAAGCAACTAAAGTCACACATTGATGGCTTTGCATTATTTACAAACTTAACCTTCTTTTTCCATAGCCCTACTGAACACATCCTTTCATTCCTCCAAAAAATTTACCCATAGTCTCTTAGTCCTGCTATCCAGCTGCACTTTGTACATCAAGCTCAATGTAATGTTACTCCTTACCTCTCAAAGAATGAATTGAGTTTTTGGGACCTCTTACTGGGCCTTCTTAAAATTGTACTACAGAATTTGACTGGAACAGTCAAATGATTTCAGTTTGTGGAGCCAAAGCCATTCCAAGGCCTGATGGTATTGAATGGAGAAATAAATACATATGTGTGGAAAAAACTTTTGAGCCAGAGCTGTACATGAAAACCAGAAGTTTGATGTGATCAAGGATCAATTTTTAAAGTCATTTCACAGATTGGAAAAGAAAAGAGATTTTAACCATATAGTACCTTTAAGAACTGCGATGCTGAGAAGGTAACTAGCCTCTGTTTCTTAAATTTTTCAGAGAAATAAAGAACAAGAGTTACATCATAATATATTTTGCTTACTTACATCATGGCTTCTTTTTAATTGTTTTTCTTGTTTTATTTTTTAAAAGACATACTTATATATAGATTGAATTTTTTTTGACATTTCCTAATAAAATCTTTTGATTTGAAATTGGAAAAAATGTGTTACATGAAATTATATTTCATAACTGATGGCAAAAAGTGATTTAGATAAATTTTAGATTCTGGATATGGAGGCAACTATTAATACTTTGTGAGATTTAAGAAAAAAGTAACACTGAATATGCAGTGGGGAGAGAGGGCTTGACTTGAAGAGGTAGGTGACTAGGGCCATTACCTGGAAGGGTGCGTTCTTGGGCCCAGATACTCCCTTCCATAGGCTTTCTAACTATGGTGCGTTCTGCTTTTCCCTTGCACCATGCCATTTCTGCCTTGGAACCGGCCAGCCGTGGATTAAACCTTCTGATACTATGAGATAAATAAACCTCTCTTCTTTTATTTTATTATTTTATTTTATTTTATTTTTGGTACCAGGGATCAAACTCGGGTCCTTGCGCTTGCGAGGCAGGTGGCAGAACCACTGAGCTAAATCCCTGGCTACCTCTCTTTTTTTATGTTGCAGGTTTCAGGTATTTTGTCCCACTGACTAAAGATTACAAGTATTATATAGAATATGATAGGAGAACCAGAGGTCAGAATACCCAGAACTCTGTCAGAGAAACCATCAAAGAGAAGCTCTTGGACTTTTATTTTTTTTGTTGTTGTTTTTGTTTTTCAATGCAGAACAATGAAGGGGAAGAAGACAAGTAAGTGTACAATCTCAAAGTCCTCACAGGTGTTCAGACTGAGTCAGAGGATTTATAGAGTGAGTTATGCCTTAAAGTTTTCTTTAAAAAAAAAAGGAGGAGGGCTTCATATCTTCAATGTCAAAAAATTAAGGCCACTAGAAGGCTCCTGTAATTTCCTAGGCACTTTGACTCTGAGCATGCATGCAAAGGGCTCTGTGATAGCCTGAGGTCAGTTCACTAAAAAAGACGCAGGTCCTGGCTAGCAGAAGGAAAAGATAGTAGATGTTTTTAAAGGAGAAGGAAAGTATGAGGGAAGGAAAGAAGAAAGGAAGGAAGGGAGGGAAGGAGGAAAGGAAGAGATGGGGGCAAGGAGGGAGAAAAGAAAACAAAGGAAGAAAGGAGAGTAGGAGAAAGAAAAACAGTATAAAGTGAAGGAAAGATGCAGGAGATTTAAATGGAGCAGTGTCACAGGCTAACATGAAATGAAAATAACTTAGGGAAATTCCAGATGAATTATCTGATAATTATCTTATTTTTCCTTACCTACTCTACCTATCACTTATGAAAAATTCATTATTTACCAAAGTATTCACGAAACTGAAGTGCTTAGATGGGGCAAGAATGAGGTGTAAATCACCACACTTTATAAACGTTTTACTTACTATTCTCAATTTAGATACATCTATTACAACTTGTAGAATATGTAAGTGACACATTCTAAACAAATTCTGTCCAAGCCTGTCATGTATTGTGGTTGACTCTTTTTTGTCATTTCCTTTAGAATGCCTTTAAACTCAAAATTGTGTAAACCACATTGAGTCTCCCTGTCATTAGTCTGAGGTAAAAGATTATGCTTCTGTATGAAATAGGCAGGTATGTATTAGTTTGATTTCTCATTGGGGAGAGTACTGTAAAGTAATTTGCATGCACCGATGCTCCAAGATAACTTAAAAGTTATCTATGCTTTCCTTGACATTGATGAAACAAGACTATACCCACAGGCGATGGCTCAAGGTCACACTTTGTATTTTCCTTCGTCTTTGATTTCCCTTCATTCGATCCCCACAAATTTATATTGGTAAAATGAGCTCTTTTGTACTGAATGACCCATCTTAATGAATACTGATGTTGTGTAACTTCTCATACTCGTAGCTGTATCAGGCATTCACTTGACAGTCTCTAGTGGCTAGAGGAGGTTGAAAAATAGTGGTTCTATTAATTCTTTTTTGTCTGTGGAGCTAAATATTTCCACAAGCTTCATTACAATTTTAAAAAATGGAATTTGACATTCAGATATAGTTCTATGCCTCAAAAGTTTTACTTCTCATATTCTGAAAGGACATTCCTTATATTTTAATACATGTGAAAATGCTAAACATATATGAATATCCCAATTAGTAGAATATTTTTATTACAAACATAAAAGGAAGCAGTCAAAATTTGAAGTTTAATTGTATTTGAGAAGCTTTTAATTTAATAATCATTGACTTACATATTTTTTCAAAAAATCCTTATGTACACATTAAAAAAACAAACTAAAACCATATTTAGCACATACTCTATCAGGAAACACAAAGCTTTCTGGGCTCTTAACAAGATCTTATAATATATGCATACAAAAACATGTCACACATATCTATGTTTCCCACTTTTAAACAAATATTAAATAATACTATACATACTTTGCAAAAGATCTTATCAAAGAAACACATCAACTTTTCATACAAAACTATTTTATGGTTTTTAAAAACTTCATAGTAGTCCATAATATGGAGGAACTATAATTGTTATCAATCTTTCATTCATGGGTATTTACACTACTTTTGTGTGTTTGGCCTAACAAACAATGCTCCAAATACCTTCCCATTACCCTTACACATACAAGTATAGAGTCTTGAAGTATAATTGCCATATCAAAGGGTAACCATATTTTAAACACTGGGAGATATTACTAAATTATCCCCAAAGAATTATACCAAAATCTACTTCTCAGAAAATTCCCTTTATGCCTTACCATTAGAAAATTTTATCCATCATTTATTTTCTCATTATAATGGGAATTTATATTACTCTATAAATTTCATGTTCTTACATTTTGCTCTTTAAAATATTTTAGTCATTTGTAGTTTCCAGATAGATGTATAATAAGTTAAGAATATTATTTGGAGGAGTACAAGCTGATTATTTTACCCAGTTTCTTTTTGATGTTTTGTTTATAATTTCACTGTAAAGAAGTTTTGATTTTTAAGTGGCTTTTGGGTTCGACATTTCCTTTTTAATCTGTCCTTACTCCTAATTTTTCCAATGTCTCTATATTTTATTCAATAAAAATATAGTTTTAAAATATTTTTATATAAGATGTGAGGTAGATATTTATTTTTTCTCCTCACAATTGGGGAAAATTCCATTTACTACATTGGCTTAAAGCCATCTCCTGAATAATTCATCATCTTTGTATCAACTTGAAATATCAATTTTATCACACAGAGGGACCCATTTCAGAACCCGTTCATATACCATTGCTACACTGCTTAAAACAATATATCTTGGCAGCATTGTTTGATATTTTAAGGTATATTTTCATCCATTAATCTCTTAAAAATATGTTTATATTCCAATATTCACAGCTTATATTTCTCTTTGGTGTTTATTTATCTCAGCCAATTCAGTGGAACTTTCAGTATATATTAATACTGCTGACAAGAAACTTCTGTGCCTTTTTCTTACCTCTAATTGGACTGTCCTTAATGCTTTACTGTTAAGTATGATGTTTGCTGTTTCTATTGGCCTAGCAACTCCTCAACATCCTCCTGGTCTTTTTGGTAAGATAGCCTGCCATTTGGTTAAGCCCTGATGACCCCTTTCTGGTCAATTTTAGTATTTAAATGGGCACATGACTCAAGCCCAATCCACAAAAATTTCTTTTCCAAAATTTGTCAGCTGGAACTTCTCAGGGAAAATCTCTCTGACCTCTCAGCAACAAAGACCAGAGGTGTATGAATCTGGAGTGACCAGCAGTCATGTTCATGCTTCTGTGTTTCATAGAGAGCTATCACCAGTTTTTGTCCCTTGAGCCAGTCACATCTGATAAGAGACCATTTCCACTTCTGATCTTCTTATACCATAGGTCTTCTTAGAAGTTCACTTCAGAGAATCATTTTTATCCAACTAGTAAACATTCTGGAGATTACTCTTTTTCTGAATCTTTCCCCCCGCAACTTCATCTATCAAATCTTCTTTTCATTTCCTAGGAATTTGCTTCCAGTGATAATTTTAATAACTTGTGATATCTGCCTTTCCGTACATCTATCATAGCCATAATATGGCTTAGTTATCCCATACTCACCAGGATCTGTCTTTTAAACTCCATTAGACCAGTTCTGTGTTGAAACTGGTAGCAACAGCATTGTAAAATTTTCATTTTGGAATCCCCTTTAAATTTCACTGACTACAACCAGTCATTGCAACCACAAAGCAACATGGAGTAATTAACTCTCAGGCCTGTTCAGCTAGCCTGGTTTTGAATGTAGATCTTTGCCTATTAAGAACTCTATCATACTACTGACTGGGTGAAAGTACTTACCTTGCTGCCTCTACTATTCTTGGAAACACTGGAAAAATCATTTAATTTGGTTTATTTTATTAATCTGGAAAGTAAGAGTATAACACTTATATTAAAACCTTAATAAAGGACATGAGATTGTAAATGAAACTGTACATCCAAAACATGTGGAGTAATTCCTATACACAGCACCCATCCAGTGGTCACTATCACCATGATCCATCAAGTGACTCGGTCTTCATTGTAATAGTTTCAGCCAAGGAACTTCAAGAATTTCCTTTCTCTCATCTTCCTGGAGTTTGGGCCTGAGTGTCTACAGTGATAGCCACATGGATAATTCTAATGAACAGCTAAATTGTGCGAAAATTTCCATGACTCAACCATGACTCAACCAAGTCTATCCTTCTGAAGATCCAGCTTGTAGAAAGATCTTCCTTTTTATTAAGCTAAATTTAAGTTTAACTTATACTTATATTTTTACTCTTGGGCGTAAGGATAAAACAGAAAAATTAAGTGATACATTCTCTTTGAAAGCCCCACAGATACATAAAGGCAACTTTTAACTCTTCCTGGTTTTTTTGTTTGTTTTTTTCCCCCTTCTTCCTGGCTCAATATGCCCAGTTTCTTCAACACTTCCCTATATCACAATGTTATGATCCTTTGCCTTTCTAGCTTTCTATCACTTCGGTGCTTAGACCAAAATGCAGCAGTCCATATTTCTTTTGATTAGCTCCAAACAGGGAGGTCTTATTACTGCCTTACTCTGGCATTAAATTTATTTATGTTGTTGTTGAGGAATTAGGAACAAGGTGCTCTTAATCATTACTGATTTAATGCCACCCAGAATTCTCCTATTATCACCTACAGAAAAAGATCATCATCTCTTTCTTGTCTCCAGCTTTCAACATTGGGTAATGTGCCTTTTGATTCATGAGTAACGTCTGTGATTTATCTCATATGTCCTTTTGTTAAACTTAACTTTTCCATCTACCCCCTTAGATTTTACTTGAAATGCATATCAATCATCTAATACATGTAGTTGTGAGATACATATTTGATCTTTGTCCCTGTTTTCCGGCAAAAAGCTCCTAAAATAGTGGTAAAATCTCAATTAATAAAACTTTCTTTTATTCAAATAGAATGAGTGGTAGCTAGGGCTACATTCCTCTAGCCAGCTTCAGAACTGGACATCGCCACTGGAAAGACCAAGGCATGGTTAGAGGGTTGGTATTTTCAAGGAGAAGAGAGGAACTAAAGGTTAAAGTGATCACAAATGATAAATTATTTAATCAGTGAAGTCTACATAATAATGCTTGCCTAAAAACCCAAAATAACAAGGTTTGGGGAACTTCCAGTTTCCTGGAGGGTAGTGTAGCCCCAGAGGGCACCATTCCCCTTCTCCTATACCCCACCTTGTACATCTTGTACCTAGTTTTCATTGGTATGCTTTATAATATTCTTTACAATAAACCAGCAATTATAAGTGAGTGCTTCCCCGAGTTCAAGAATAAACTGTTCTAGCAAATTAATCAAACCCAAAAAAAGGGTTATGGGAGTCTTGAATTATGGCCCATTGCATTTCTGATGGGAAACCTTAGTAGAGAGCAATCTTGCAGGCCTGAGTCCTTATCTGTGGGATCTGACACTACCTCTCAGTAAATAGTGTTAGAATTGGAGTGAATCATTGACCATCTAGCTGGTATCCACTGGATAAGAGAGTACAGAGTAGGGAAAAGATTGATTTTTTTTCCTCTATACCATTCCACAATATAATTACTATAAGTCTACAGTATTCTAACTTCTCTATTTGTTGACTGCCTGACATTAAATGGTTTCCAGATCTTTAGTGACCTGATGAATAAAATGGGAACAATACAAAGTGGGAATAAAGTTGACATACTTTCTAACTCTTAAGGTTGTTATGAGGATTCAATAGTGATTAGTGTAAAGCATGATAACTCAACTGATTACCAGTAAAGGCAGGAAGTGTCTGTTAAGACCATGCATTTAGATTCTGGTTGTATCATCACTCACCATTTAGGAGTCTTTTAAACATAAGAATGTTATCTACCCTCTCTGAACTACAACTTCCCCCTGTGAAATGCAGACAGTAATCATACCAACTTCACAGAATTACTCTGAGAATTACATGAGATGATGCATGTAAAGCATTTAGCACAGTAGCTGGTATACAGAATCACTAAGTAAAGTGTAGCATTGTTGCTATAATTATTGTTGCTGTAATTTATAATATCATTCAGTTATTTTACTCCCTGTGCATTATTCCTTCCATTATTTCATATTCCTCAAGCTTCTCTATTCAAAACTGAACTACTTGGTCATTGGTTCCTATGTAAATTGTTGCTCTTTTAAAAGGAATAACATGAAATAAATTTATTTTAAAATCTCAGGTGTAATCCCCTATAATTTTCAAACCTTTCCCCATAACAGGATTTTAAACACATACTACTTAGAATAATATTTCAAAAAGTTAATAAATTTTGGAGCCCTTTTATTTTTCTAGTTTTATTTCATATTTCTTTTATTACATGCTGAAAATTGTGCTCTGACTTCAGAAAGTGGTACTGTGAATTCTGCACTTCTTGAATTGCCCTGGAAATCAAGCCAAGCTATCCTGCATTGTTATTGCAGGCTTTTTTACTTAGGAAAATAATTCAATGGCTAGAAAACCCTTACCATCACTTCTGTTGATAGTTTATCTGAGTGCATGTGAGTTAAAACAACAACTCCACTCAAGTGTCAAATACAAATGAATGCTTTGAAAAAGTGGAATGATGATTGATGTATTCCATTACTTGCTGGAAAGTTCTTCCTTGGGGCTTGCCTAGTAGCTGGATAAAAAGGATGATGTGCTACATTCCTGACAACCATGCCTCAATCCTCTGATTGCTCATTATCCCCATTATTCATGTTGCTAGGCACTCATCTGCAGGCTCCTTAGGCTCTGATTCTCCACTCAAGAATGATTCCTTGATTCTTGACTCAAGTTTGGTCATCGTCAGTCTGCTATGAGATTCTCTAGACTGACCTCACAACTAATTCATTCCTTCTCTCTCTCTCTCTCCGTCCCTCCCTCCCTCTCTCTGCCTCCTTCCTTTTCTCTCTACCTCCCTCCCTTTCTCTCCACTTCCCTCCCTCCCCTTTTCTCACAGATAATTCATATGAGAGGGCAATCTTTTTCCCCCACCCAGTTCCCCATGCCCTGCTCCCATGACTGGCCTCTGATACACACAATCTGGAACTCTATGAATTGCTGACTTGGCTCATACTTTGGGAACTTGGTATAAATACAGACACTGGATATCCTAGTTCATTGATTCTTGAGTGGGATATAATAATCTCTATGACTAAAAATCTTCCCATTAATCTTCTTATACATCCAAGTTTGGGAGCTATGATCATATTAGTTTTTCTAAATCATGGTTCAGAAAATGCTTAATTCTGTCTCAAAATATTTTGATATTTATTTAATGCCTACAAATTAAATTCAAACTCCACACTTGGCATGTAGGATCATCATAATCTGGTCCCAATAAACTTTACTGACCTTTATTTTTATTACTCTCATGTACATATTTATTATGCACTCCAGTCAAACTCTGCCAGAGTCATTTTACAGGCTTTCTCTCCTCTACAACTTAACAACTGCCCTGTCCTCCACTTTTAACACCCTCCTATTACCTTCATCAGCTGTGAAAAACCCTCCTCATCTTTTAAGAGTCAACTTAAACTATGCATCAGAGCCTTGTCTAACCTTAATGCTTAACCTTTATTTCTGAATGGAAATTCATTCAATCAGTCAAAAAGTATCTATTGAGAAGCAACCATATGACTGGTGGTGAAGGAACTAGGCAAACAATGTCTTATAAAACTGAGATTTCAGGCAGCTTCAATCTAGCAGATTTACACCTTTGAACTTTCAGAGAACTCAGTTTATGCCTTTCTTATGACATTGACTTTGAATAACAGTTACTTGTGTTCACATCTTCTGTTTTCTCTTAGACTATGAGTTAGTTTATATGTGCCCTGCAGCAACTGCCTTGAGGTTGTACACATGGCTGGCGCTCATCAAAGTGTTATTAAGTTGAATTGAATTCCTCCACAGGGATGAGCACAAAGTAGATCCTCAACATTGACTGACATTAGACACTTTAACAACTGCAGATCATTCTCTGCAATGGAAAATATGCTTTATGGATACCAAAGGAGAGCAAAACAAGACAATACTGCTGAATTTCCAAGCACAAATTATATTTTCCTCAAGGTGCCTTTAATATTAGGATCTGAAACTAGAATACTTTGAATTATTCTTCAGAGAAAGGTACTGAAATAATTACAGGCCCATGTATGATTTATTAGTCACATTGGTGAACTAAGATAAGAGAATATGCACAAAGTGTATCATGTCAGCTTAATTCTAAGGAATAAAGCCAAAGAGTCTCCTTTCTTGAAAACTTCAAGATAGCCAAGCTAAAGAAAAAATAATAGTAATAAAAAAGCCTTGGAGGTATGTGACTGGCCTCTAAATTCTGCAATAAATGCTCTTTGTTGAACATTAGTGTCAGTATGTCATAACGTCAGTTCATTTGATGTGGCATAACTCCAGTAAGTCTTCCTAAAATGTCAAAATACAGGCTATAGTTCTTCTTTTTCCTGTGGAAGAATTAGGAAATAGTAATAAATTTCTCTACTACATGGAGGCTGCTGGACAGATCTGTTTCTTGGCTCTGGGCCTGGTTGTCAAGCAGTTATAGCTTTGAGAAACATAAAGTGTTCCATGGGTATCTGATAATTGGTCTCTTGTGTTTACTAAAATGCAGGAAGGCACAGCTCCCAGGACAAGCAGAGAATGTAGGGCAATGGAAAACCTGAAACAACTACTTGGCACTAAAAAAGGGTCTTCCCTACTCCGTGCTTCTGTGTCCAGTATTGTGTTGGGCCAATAGTAGACACTCATTGAATATTTATTCACAGGTTAAATATTTGCTGAACAAATTCTAGCTTTGTAGTGCTGAAATTAGTAGAAGTTGAGTCAGATACTTCACCTCTTCTATACTTACGAAGCTTGCCCATGAGTGTACCCAAGTGGTAGGGCTTCAAAAGAAGTTCTGAGTAACATATTGCAATATACAATGCCAACTCTTATAATTTGGGTAGAAAGTTCCTATTATACTAGCAATTATAAGCTTCTAGAGGGCAGGATATACAACTCATAGATCTTTTCCATCCTCCAAAACTCATAAAAACTTCCAAACATTCTTAGTCCATATTTATTAGCTAATTAGGAGTGGGAAACAAACAAGCAAGAGGAATCTTTGGTATCAATGCAGGTAGTAAACTCACAAAGAGAATATATGGCATGAGCCTCCAGTGGGGTCTGGAAGTTAGCCAGCTTCTGCTTTTCCTCTTCCTCCTATTTGTCCTGATTCTCCTGTACAGTTTTACACCTCTCCTCTGGTTTATCCTTGAGAGTATGTAGAAACTGTGCCCAGTGAATAATTGAAACTGAACACTCATTCACATCCTCTCCAAATAATAGGTTGACCTTTTCTTCCATCCGCATGGTAATCCTCTGGTTTTTGGTGGCTCCTTGGAAGTTCCTGGATAGTATAAGACAATGGAGGCAAACTTATGGCACATATGTTATTGTGTTTTTCTTTTAAAATGAAAAATGTTAGCATAGAGTTAGTTTGTCTAAACTAAAACCTCAATATTCAGGTTTAATTGCAGTGTTGCTTCTTTGCAATAAATAAGTGGGTTTGGGGTTGCAGTTTGGCACTCAGTCTCTAAAAGGTTCATCATCATTTGTATAGAAGATCACATTTTGCCACTTGATTTATCTCCTGTTCCTTTTGAAATGGCCAACAGGAAAAGGTTTTGCTTTTTATTTTTTTTGAAGGCATTTATCTCACCCAAATGAAGTCTAAATCTGAGAAGATTCAGATAGATCCACCAGAGTTGGCATGCTCAATGTCATTTGAAGTCACATAGATTTCTCTAAGAACAGGTATCTCTTTTTCCCAAGTACCTTTGACCAGCAGTGTCAGCAAAACACAAATCTTTCTACAAATCCTCAAGAACACTCCACTTGAAGCTTGTATCCCAAGTCAAATCCTCAAAGTGAGTTACTTTTTCAATCCATACTTGGTACCTCAATTCTTATATTAACAGGACAACATATTAAACAAACATGGATGAAAATAGAGGAATCACTTTCCAGATTTTTCTGGACTTACAAAGGGTTTCATGGCTTTGTGAAAAGATTTCTGGATTAAAGGTAAGAACAGACCTTGTTTTCAGTTCTAACTACTCATTTATTAACTATAGAACCTAGAGCAAGTCACACCATCTGTGTACAACCCTATTCTTCAGAGTGAATGTATGTTTCATTGGTTATTTTGGATATTCTGAGAACTTTAGGAGCTCAAGTAAATGAAAATGCTTTGAAATGCAACCTAAATACAGTGATACTTCAGTTCACAAACTTAATTCTTTCCATAATTCTGGTCACAAACCAAATTGGATAAGAACCTTATCAAATTTCCCTATAAGGGTTAACATTGACCTAACCATTGATCACTTCTCAGCATTTTGGCTAAGATCAAGTGAACCTAACCATTGAATTTGATTTGCTTCTCATCCAATTTGATTTGCAAACAGAATCATGGGAAGAATTAAATTCAGAACCAAGGTACCACTGTATATGTGTGTGTGTGTGTGTGTGTGTGTGTGTATATATATATATATGTACCTATATCTATATAATAGATATATGTATATAGAGAGTGTATATATATATGTATATATATCAGAGTATATATGCATGCATATCAAAGTATGGTTATACCCTGATAGTCACAGAGGTAAGGCAGACAATCCAGCAACTACTGAACTCCATTCATTCATTCATTCAACAAATATTTGTTAAATGCTTCCCATGTACCAGGCAGTGTGCTAGGTGTTGAGGATCTAAAAGTAACTCAAACAAAGCCCATGCCCTTATGAAGCTTACACACTAGTGAGGAAGAAAACAAGAAGTGCTATAAACAAAATGAAGCAGTATTAGAAGTAGAATGTGGTTTTCTGTGGGAGAAAAATGAGATTATATATAGTTAGAAAATGAAGCATTCTCTGATACAGTGACATTTGGACAGACTGCTAAGGGAAGAAAGGCACACAACCATGAGAATTTCTGGAGAAACAGCATTCTACACAGAGAGGGCAGAACTGCCAAATTCCCAGTAAGGGATGTGTTCAGTGCCTGCTAGCCACAGAAGGGGGATTGGTGAGACAGAAGCCCAGTAAGTCTTGTCAGAGAGCTTGAAAAAAACAATCTTAATGGTAGCATAGAAACTCTGGATAATGTTCTGGGTTAATGGCAAGGTATCAGAGGAGAGGAGAAACATGACTTGCCCTTTTTTATAAAAGGAAGCAGAGAGACTAATCAGAAGCATTTTTCAGTGAGGCAGACAAGAACTGATGATGATTTAGATTAGGCAACAGGGAATGTGATTCTGAGTACCTTTTCAAGGTAGCACTGCCTGGATGGCTGGTACTTCAGAGTGAGAGGTAGAGAATAAAATAACTAAGGAATGACTTCAAATTCAGAGCAGATTTTCATTTGGAGGATGGTGAAAGGAGGAATTAAAAAGATAAGACAACATTATTTTTCCTAAAAAATTATTTATTGAGTTCATAATATATATGACCTAATGGCTGATCTCAAAAGACTTTTCTATCATTTGGGTAAGCAAGACCCAAATGAGAAGTAGGGAAAGTGAAACAACAATATGGAGCTGAAAATTCATTTAAATTCCCACAGTGATAATTTTTTAAAGAAAAAAAACAGTGGAGGCTTCCAGGCTGCCATACCACTGCCCTCAGTGCAGAGGAGGTGAGCTGCTCCCAGCACCCAGGAGGAGGCTTCCAGGCAGCCACCCTCAGCACAAAGGAGGTGAGCCATGTAGGTGCCAGCAACAACCCCCACCCCCCACCGTCAAAATGAGAAGACACGTAAACAAGTCTCAAAACCAGACTTCCAGATCACCTAAAGCAACCACAAAGGGAAACAAGATGGAACACACTGATACTCAACCACCTAGACTCCCTGAACTGGCAACAAAAGAGGATCTGGAAAAATTAAAATCAGAAATAATTTCTGAGATAACAGAAGAGATTGTTCCCATAGTGCAAGGAATAATTAATAAATCTAGAGAGGACACACATTTAAAAAAATAGAGGAACAGAGGAACATGATGGAATCCCAACATAGGGAACAAATGGAATCTATAAAACAGATACAAACAGATTTCCAGGAGATTAAAAACTCCATTAAAAGCTTACACAGCAGAATGAGCCAATGTGAGGACAGAATTTCAGATATAGAAGATAAAATTGCCATCAGGGACCAGAAAAGAAAAACTGCTTTAAAATTGAAAGGAATGATGAGAAATCAATCCAGCAGCTGCTAGATGATGCAAAGAAGAATAACATAAGACTGATTGGAGTCAATGAAGAAACAGCAGAGAGTGCAGATAACATAAAAATCTGTTCACAGAAGTAAGGCAGAAAACTTCCCAAGCAGGGGAAAAGATCTTGAAATACAGATAAGTGAGACATATAGGACTCCAACTAGCCTTGATTAAAAAAAAAATCTACACATAGGCATAAAATTGTTAAGATTCCTGAAACCCAACAGAAGAACAAAATTCTACAAGCAGTTAGAGAAAAGAAACAAATCACATACAAAGGAAAGCTCATCAGAATCACAACAGACATCTCCACCCAAACCCTCAAGGCAAGAAGAGCTTGGAGTGATGTATTTCAAGCCCTAAAGGAAAACGGTCTACAACCAAGATTGATATACCCTGCAAAATTATCTTTCAAAATTGATGGAGAAAGAAGATACTTTCATTGCAAAGAGCACTTTAGGAACTTCATGAATACCAAAGCAGCACTCCAAAAAATTTTAAACAAAATCCTAGGAAAAGACAACAAGGATCACAACCCCACAAAGCCCAGAAGAAGGAATCCATCAGGCACAATAAGAAATTAAATGCAAAGGGGGAGAATCCAACAAAAAGAAGAAGTCATGACAAGAATAAGTTAAAACATATCAATTATAACCATCAATGATAATGGGTTCAATTCACCAATCAAAAGAAATAGACTGGCAGAATGTGTCAAGAAGCAAGATCCAACAATATGCTGCATAAAAGAAACACACTTAATTCAAAAAGAAACTCATAGACCGAAAGTTAAAGGGTGGAAAGCAATACTCCATGTGGCAGGAACTCGAAAAGAAGCAGGAGTAGCTATCCTCTTTGCAGATCAAGTGGATTTCAACCCAAAATCTGAAACACTTCTGGTCCCAAGAATTTCAGATAAGGGATACTCAACTTGTATGTACAAATCTATTGTGAACATGTGTTTTCATTCCTCTTAAGTAAAAACTTAAGGACAGAACTGTTGGTTCTTAACAGTAATACAAGAAATTTCTATATTGTTTTCCAAAATAGTTTTATCATTTTACATTCACATTAGCAGTATTAGAAAGTTCTAACTGGTTCACATCTAAGCTGACATTTGTTCTTTTAAAACTTTTAACTTCATCTCCCTAATGAGTGTATAATTCAATCTTGTTATTGTACTGATTAGTATTTTTCCGATTCTAGTGTTGCACACCTCTTCTTGTGCTGTACTGGCTATTTATCATCTTCTTGTGTCTATTTTTTAATAGGGTTTTCTATTAATGAGCTGTAAGTGTTCTTTATACATTCTGGTCATAGGTTAAAGGTATTATAAATATGGTCTGTTTAAGCACTACTTTTCATTTTCTTAATGATGTCATTTAAAGTTCTAAATTTTGATGAAATCTAATTTATCAATTTTTTTCTTTTATACATCATGTTTTTTGTATCCTAGGAAACTCTTGCCTACCCTAAATTCATGAACATTTTCCCTTATAATTTCTTCTTAAAGTGTTACAGTTCTAGTGTTTCATATTTAGGTTCATAGATCCTTTCAAGTTATTTTTATGTATGGAAATAAAGGGTTGAAGTTAATTTTTTACTATGGATAGCAGGTGTTCTACTATCATTTGCTGAAAACAATATCTTTTCCTCTGCTCTTGAATTGAGTTAATACTCTATAAAATGTTAATGTTAAATAATCTTTCAAATTCAGTGGACCATACATGTGTGGTTCTACTTCTAGATTCTCTGTTTTATTCCAATGATCTATATGTCTTTCCTTACACCAACACTGCCTTGATTACTGTAGCTTTAGAGGAAGTCTTAAAATTAGGTAATAAATGTCTTCCAACACTGTTTTTTTTCTCTTTACTTTTCTAGGTCCTTTGTACTCCTACATAACTTTCAAATTTCAAAATCCAATTCTTCATTTATAGCCAGTATACACAGACCTGCATTTTTATATATATCTTGTGTTTTCTAATCCTGCTAAATTCAGATACAAGTTCTAGGGGCTCCTAGAGATTTCTTAGTATTTTCTCTGTAAATGATCATTTCATCTACATATAAAGATTTTACTTCTACCTTGCCAATCCTATGCTAATTGTTTCTTTTTATTGCCAGGCTATTTTGGTTTGGGCCTACGTTTCAATCTTTAATGGACAGATGAAGAGTAGACATATCTGCCCTTGTTCTCCACCTTAGGGAGAAAGCATTGTATCTTTTCCATTAATATAAGGCATTTTTGCTGGAAGTATGGAGTACATGGCTTATCTGTTAAGAAGGTTCTATTCTACTTCTAGTCGCCTGATAGCTTTTACCATGAACAGCTGTAGACTTTAGTCCAATACTTTTTCTCCAACTAGGAACAGGATCATATGACTTTTTCCTTTCCTCTGTTAAAATGATGACTTATGAGGGTGGATCTTCCAATGCTGAACCAACACTGCCATCCCTATAATAAAACCACTTTCTACATACTGCGAGATCTGACTTCTAATAGTCTGTTTTGTTAAACAAATTTTTATCTATGTTCATACTTTTTTCTTCTATTATCTTTATCCAATTTTAGTATTAGCACAAAGTTGATTTCCTAAAATGAGGGGAGAAGTGCTCCTTCTTTTTTCTGTTTTACATGTTTGATATAATTCTTAAGTTAAAATGTATAGGACCCTGTTGTTATCATATAGATAGGTTTTTATGCTAGGAATATACTTTCTTCAATAGCTGCTATTCAAGTTTTATATTTCCTCTAGAGTCAGTATCATTAATTTGTCTTCCATGGTGCTTCTTAGAAGTTGTCAAACTTATTTCAAAAAAGATTTTTGTAATATGCTTTCTATATTCTTTTAAATTCTGTAAAATCTGTGGTAATGTCCTCTAAATTTTGATATTGTAATTAAAACAATGTATAATTGATATTGTGTAATAGGAAGGAAAGGTCTAAAAGAGCAGGGGAAGTGGGAGGGGTAGAGGAAAGGAAAGAAGGGAAAAGAAAAAATATGAGAAAAGGAAAAAAATGGAAACAAAATCTTTGTAAATAGGGGAGGTTGGAAGGGGTGAAGGGAGGGCAGGGGAAGGGAAAACAGTAAGAACCAAGATATATCATGTAAAGATACAAGATCCTAATGATGAATGTAACTGTATTTTATACCTAAAATATACCAACAAACAATGGAAAAAAGTAGAAAAAAATAGTATCTTCATCTAATGAAATTGTCTCCAGGTAATTCATTAAGGCCAAAGTTGAATCTCAAAGCTGCTGTAATTAGAATTTAGAGAAGATTGGTCATCATATACACAATAATACAAAAGTTCCATTTTTCTAAACCAATTTAGTTTGATACACCTAGGGTCAAATCATAGCTCCAACAACAGTATGACTGTGAGTAAGTTCATATGAACTCCAAACCTGGTTTCCTCCACTGTAATTCTAAATAATACTCCTGAGTGCATAGGGTTGTTGTTGAAGATGATATACAAATGAAATCATAATTGACGTAATCTATAACTGGATGCTGCTGCTCTTGCTACTTCTTCCACAAGTCCTCCCAGTCCCCCCTTATCAACCTCATTGGTCATCCTTTTGGGAAATTATTATTCAGGATATTCTATTCTTAGAGATATTTGGTCTCTGTCACAAACTACAAGAAATGTTTTGGGGCCAGGGATATAGCTCAGTGTCACTAATGCCTGCCTGGCAAGTGCAAGGTTCTGAGTTTGATCCCGCCCCCCCCCATGTATTAAGAAAAAAAATAAACAAAAGGAAATGTTTTTATATTATTAACATTTTCTGAGTCCCTGGCACAGTGCTGAATGCTAGTAGGAGTGAGATGTGCCTGCCATTTGATACACAGCAATAGTGCTTTATAATTGGCAGGCAGAGGTATAATATGGGAGCATTTGCTCATTGACCAGCAACAGTACATTATAAGAGGGAATACCACCCGTACTGTAAGGGTGATAGACACAGTGGGGACCTCACAACTATGCTCTTCCTCACTGTATTAGTTGGAAAAGGTTGGGCCATGACAAAATACCAAAAACTGAGTACTTAAACAACCTAAATGTATTGTCTTACAGTTCTGGGGGCTGAAAGTCTGACCTCAAGGTGTTCACAGAGTTGGTTCCTTCTAAGAGCTGTGAGGAAGAACTTGTTCCATCACTCTCTCTGCTTTTAGTGATGGTCAGTAATTTTCTGCATCTCTTGGTTTATAAAAGCATCATCCCAATCTTGACCTTGATCTCGTTTTGCATGTATTTGAATCTGTGTCTATATGCAGAAGGGCCCACTCTACTCCAGGATGACCTCATATTAACTAACACATATAACAACATATCCGATAAAGGTCAGATTTTGAGGTACAAAGGATTAAGACTTCAATGTATGAATTTGGGGAAACTCATTTAAATCTGTAACACAGCCATACTGTACATCATTCTGCATGGTTTTCTTGTTTAGGACCTTGACTTTCTCCTGCTTTCCTCTTCCTCGTATTATATATTCAGTGTTAAACTAGTATTTAACACATCCACACCCAGGAATCACCTATAGCAGCTTTCTACATTCTTGTCTCTGCTGACTTGCCACCTTATAATTCAAGCCTTGCACTCTAGAAAGGAAAGAAGAGTCCAGGCCACCTTAGGAACATTCTAGATAATAACACAAACAGAACAACTTGTTTGAAGAATCCTTTAATGACGCATTCATTATTTCTATGCTCAAACTGTTTCAGCTTATACCTCCTTTCTGACTGACCTTTCCTCTTGGCAAACATCTTCAGATAAAGAAATTCCTTCCTCCTTAAAGTTCAACCAACCCACAAAAGAAGATATTGCATTCTGGGCTGGCATAGAAATGATCAGCATAGGTACCACGGGGGAAGGTTAATGAAAAGAAGTTTTAATTCTATGGCCATCTCCACACTTGTCCCTATCCTCCACCATTATATCTTCAACATATGGTTAACTTTTTAATGTTGCTTTAATGTTTTCTCTTGTATTTAATTATTTAAATATTTAATAACAAACTGCTGAGAATCAATTGCACACAAGGGACACATTTTTTTGAATTATTGTTCTTTTTTTTTCTGCTTTTGCTTAAGAGTTAATTTAAGCCACTGGAAACTAAAAGCATAAAGCTAAAGGGGGAAAAGAAGGGAACAAATTAAAGACATTCAGGAAAGGATATCTGTAGGTAAAATCAAACTCTCAACAACATCTGATAGGAATCACTTATCAGCAGGAGGCAGTAAGGATAACCAAGGAACACCAAAACAAATAACTTTAATTCCATTTTGTATCTAGCAATATAAAGTCAATAGCTCATATATCAAATTTTTTTCTTTTTACAATAAATTCTTTTTGGAGTTGGTTTCCAGTGTTAGGGGTCAAGGAAATGGAAAGATTTGTATTTCTGTAGTCCAAGTAACAGAGTATCAGTTTTTTAAATTTTGAAGAGTTTGTTGCTTACTATTTTGGATGTCTTTTCCTCATTTGTAACTATTGTCTGGATAAGCTTGTTTTTCTTTTCCATTTCAATGTTATGACAATGACAGGAAAATTTTCATTCCGTAGCATATGTAACATATGTATTTTGAGTGATCAACTGTGTTAGACAGCATTCCAGGTACTGAGGATCCACCCAGAATCAATACCACCATGAGTCCTGCCTTCAGAGCCACTCACATCCACCCCGGAGAACAAAATTACCAAAAGAATAATTAGACTTCATATGCTGTGATGCAGGTAGTACAAGATACCATGGAAGATCAGAGAAGGAGCTCCTAACCCAGATTTGGAAGAAACAGGAAATGCTTCCTGGAAGATGAGACAATGACCATGAGACTGGAAAAAATCAATAAAACTGATGGAGTGAGGTAAAAAACATAAATAATAGACATTTGGGCAACTAGACTATGATTTAGTCATTTGATATCTGTGCATTTTAAATAAGAATTAGAAATAAAACTATCATTTTACAAATAACTCCATAAATTTTATATAAAGGCAAAATCCCTATGGATTTCTCCAGAAAGATACTTTTTTGACTTCTAACCAACTGACTGAGCCTGACACTTTACTTTTGTGCTCCAGCTAACACTGCTAAGAGACACCCAACACTGCACCCACCATGTGGTTTCTTGAACCAGAACCTCTTAAACTCTTAAATTCTTGGGATTCTAAGTTTTGGACTGACGAAAAGGTAGTTAAAAAAAGTCAAATAGAATCAAGAGATTTCTCCTGATTCTAAACTGAGATTTCTCAGTTTTTCAAATTCTTCCTTTGGTAGATTACTGGGCTCTTATATTCTATTTTCATACTTTTTAAGACTATGACACATATTTGAAAATCAGAATAAATTTGGAATATAAGTACAAAAGAATAGAGTATGGCATTGTGCATTTCTTCTTTGCAGATTAGTTAGGTATATAATTAATGACATTCATCATTGGAAATTTGCACCTTTACATAATACATCTTGGTTCTTATTTTTTCCCCATTCCCCTGCCCTCCCTTCAACCCCTCCATTCCTCCCTATTTACAAAGACTTTGTTTCCATTTTTTCATTTTTTTATATTAGTTCCATTACCTTCTTTCCTTTCTCCTACCCCTCCCACATCCCCTTCCCCTTTGCCCCTTTTCTTCCTATTTCACATTATCTATTATACCTTTTAGTCCTTATTTACACTTTCAGTTTCTCACACTAGAGAAACTATTCGGAATTTACACATGTGTGTCCTATTTATTTCACTTAAGAGTATTGCCTCAATGTGCATCCACTTAGCTATAAATCCTGGCCAGAGATAAGCTGCACAGGCACATGGGCTTCAGCCAGAGGCTCACCATACCATCAGCCACACCCAGGGACCCACATGGAGAACTGTACAGGCACACAAGCAATTCTCAGAGGCTTGCCCGCATACCACTGATAAGTGTGAGGACAGTCAGCCAAAGCCTATGCAGACAACAGAAACTGGGCTGTATAGCCCCCACTTAAAGGCCCTCCCAGACAATAGCTACACAGGGGTCCCAGCAAAAGCTATGCCTAGATACCATCCCAAGTGTGCTCAAGCCCCAGCCAGAAGCCCGCCCAGACAACAGGTCAGCTCAGGGATCTAGAAGGCCAAGACTCTGAACCCAGGAATTGGTGTACTGTTGAGCAATAGAGTAAAGGCTGCTAGGTGGCTTGCTGAGAATTTAAGACCACTGGGTGAGAAAGAAGTAGCCTCAACACAGACACAGCAGGGTGCATCTGTTGAAATGTGAAGACATGTAAATGAGTCCCCAAACTAGACTTCCAGATCACCTAAGGGAACCCCAAAGGGCAATGAGATGGAACAATATGATACTCAACCATTGGAACTCCCTGAACTAGCAACGAAAGGGGACCTAGAAAAAATGAAATCAGAAATAATTTTTCAGATGATAGCAGAGATTGTGTCCATAGCACAAGATACGATTGATAAATTTAGAGTGGACACAGATTAAAAAAAATAGAGGAGACGAGGAATATAATGGAATCCCAAAATAGGAAACAAATGGAATCCATAAAACAGATTCAAACAGATTTCCAGGAGATTAAAAACTCCATTGAAAGTTTACACAGCAGAATGAGCCAATGAGAGGATAGAATTTCAGATATAGAAGATAGGATTGCAATTAGTAACCAGGAAAAGAAAAATTTCTTAAAAATAGTAATGAGCCATGAGAAATCAATCCAGCAGCTGCTAGATGAATAAGAAGAATAACATCAGAGTTATTGGAGTCAAGGAAGAAACAGGAGAGAGCGCAGATGACATAAAAAAAACTGTTGACAGAAGTAATGGCAGAAAACATCACAAATAGGGGAAAAAAACTAGACATAGAGATAACAGAGGCATATAAAACTCCAAATAGCCATGATCAAAAAGATCTACACATAAGCATATAATACTTAAGATTCCAGAAACCCAACAGAAGAACAAAATACTACAAGCAGTTAGAGAAAACAAACAACTCACATACAAAGGAAAGCCCATCAGAATCACAGCAAACTTCTCAACACAAATCCCAAGGCAAGAAGAGCTTGGAGTGATGTATTTCAAACACAAAAGGAAAACAACCTCCAAACCAGATTGATGTACCCTGCAAAACTATCTTTCAAAATTGATGAAGAAATGATACTTTCATGATAAAGAGCACCTTGGGAACTTCATGAATACCAAACCAGCACTCCACAAAATTTTAGACTATATCCTAGGAAAAGACAACAAGGATCACAACCCCAGGAAGTCCAGCAGAAGGAATCCATCAGGCACAACAAGAAATTAAATGGAAAGGGGGAAAATCCAACAAAAAGAAAAAGTCATGACAAGAATAAGTCAATATATATCAATTATAACCATCAATGATAATGGTCTCAATTCACCAATCAAAAGAGACTGGCAGAATGGGTCAAGAAGGAAAATCCAACAATATGCTGCATAAAAGAAACACACAATTCAAAAAGAAATTCATAGACTGAAAAGTTAGAAAACAATACTCCATGGGACAGGAACCCGAAAAAAAGCAGGACTAGCTATCCTCTTTGCAGATAAGTGGATTTCAAATCAACACTGACTGAGAGACAAAGAAGGACACTCCATCCTTATAAAGGGAACAGCCCAAGAGAAAGTGATGACAATCATTAATATATATGCACCAAACACTAGCCCACCCAACTATATAAAACAAATACTAACAAACATGAAAAATCATATATGCACTAATACAATAGTAGTGAGGGACCTCAATACACCACTGTCACAAATTGATAGACCAACTAGGCAAAAAATAAGTAATGAAATACTAGAACTCAATCAAACTCTGGAACAAATGAACTTAACAGATGTTTACAGAGTGTTCCATACTACCAAATCAGACTACACCTTCTTTTCATCTGCACATGGGTTGATCTCCAAAATAGACCACATACTCACTCATAGAACATGTTTAAATAAATGCAAAGGAATTGAAGTTATCCCATGTATATTGTCAGACCATACGGTGATGAAATTGGAGTTCAATTGGCAAAGAAACTGCAAGAATTTCATAAACACATGGAAACTGCAAAACACACTTCTGAATAACCAATGGGTCACAGAGGAAATTAAAGAAGAAATCAGACAGATCCTTCAATTAAATAACGATCACAACACAAATAATCGGAATCTATGGAATACAATGTAAGCAGTCTTACGAGGGAAATTCATAGCAGTGAATACTCATATTAGGAAAACAGAGCAAGCCCAATTAAAGAACATGATGCTGAACCTTAAGCTTCTAGAAAAAGAAGAGCAGGAAAAACCCAAAGCTCATATAAGAGAGGAAATTATAAAGATTGGGGCAGAAATCAATGCAATGGAGACTAAGAGAATGATACAAAAAAATCAATGCAAACCAAGAGTTCGTTCTTTGAAACAATAAACAAAATTGACAAACCCTTAGCCAACCTTATCAAAAAAAGGAAAGAAAAGGCCCAAATCCATGCAATTAGGAATGAAAAGGATGAAATTACAACGGACCCAGCAGAAATCGAGAGAATCATCAATACCTACTTTGAGAATCTATACACCAATAAGATGGAAAATACAGAAGAAATGGACAGATTCCTAGATAACTGTGAATTATTAAAATTGAATGAAGATGACCTAAAAATTCTAAAGGACCCAATATCAATGAATGAAATTGAAAATGTAATTAAAAACATACCAACTAAGAAAAGCCCAGGTCCTGATGGCTTCACTGCTGAATTCTACAAGACATTTAGAGAGGAACTATTGCCACTACTATTTAAACTCTTCAAAGAAATTGAAGGGGAAGCAATACTCCCAAATTCATTCCTGGAAGGAAGCATCACCTTGATCCCCAAAGCAGAAAAAGACCCAACCAAAAAAGAGAACTATAGGCCAATCTCACTAATGAATATAGATGCAAAAATCCTTAATAAGATACTGGCAAATAGAATGCAGATGATCATTAAGAAGATCATACACCCTGACCAAGTAAGATTCATCCCAGGGATGCAGGGATGGTTCAACATACACAAATCAATCAGTGTAATCCACTATATTAATAGAACCAAGGACAATAACTATATGATCATTTCAATAGATGCAGAAAAAGCATTTGACAAAATCCAAAATGCATTTATGATAAAAACCCTACAAAAAAGTGGAATAGATGGTCCCTACCTCAATCTGATAAAAGCCATCTATGAAAAATCAACAGCCAATTTCAAATTAAATGATCAAAAACTGAAATGCTTCACATTAAAATCAGGAACAAGACAAGGATGTCCACTATCACTATTGTTTGATATAGTTTTGGAAACATTAGCCACAGCAAGTAGACAAGAGAAAGAAATAAAACAAATAAAAATAGCAAATGAAGAAGTCAAATTGTCATTATTTGCAGATGAGATGATACTCTATATAGAAGACAGCAAGAACTCCACCAAAAGTCTTCTAGGTTTAATAACCAAATTCAGTAGAGTAGCTGGATACAAGGTCAACACACAAAAATCAATAGCCTTCCTGTACACTAACAACAGACTCACTGAGAGAAAAATAGGGCAAACAGTTCCTTTCACAATAGCATCCAAAAAACTGAAATACCTAGGAATCAACCTAACAAAAGAAATCAAAGACCTCTACTCTGAAAACTATAGCACTCTGAAATAAGAGATCAAAGAGGAGATCAGAAAATGGAAAGACCTCCCTTGCTCCTGGGTAGGAAGAATAGACATAGTGGAAATGGCCATACTTCCAAAACTGCTATATAGATTCAATGCAATCCCAATTGAAATCCCATCAGCATAATTCACAGACCTGGAGAAAACAATCCAAAAATTCATTTAGAACAGAAGAGACCCAGAATAGCAAAAAGCAATACTAGACAATAAAGACAAGATAAGAGGTATCCCAATCCCCAACTTGAAATTATACTACAAAGCTACTGTGATAAAAATAGGACGATACTGGCAAAGAAACAGACCTGAGGACCAGGGGAACAGATTAGAAGATTCAAAAACAACACCAGACACACTCAGTCACCTCATCTTCGATAAAGAAGCCAAACACCCTCACTGTCAGAAAGATAGCCTCTTATTAAATGGTGCTGGAAAAATTGGGTTTCAACTTGCCGAAGGTTAAAACTAGACCTGTATCTCTCACCGTGTGCTAAACTACAATAGAAATGGATTAAAGATCTAAATATTAAAACAGAAATGCTGAACCTGCTGGAACAGAAGTTAGGAAGAACTCTTGAAGACAATGGTGTAGGAAAAAATTTTGTGAACAAAACCTCAGTTGCCCATGAACTAGCACAAACAATCAACAAGTGGGATCTCTTCTTACTAAAAAGCTTGTGCATAGCAGGAGATACCACCAAGAGTGTAAAGAGACAACCTGCAATGTGGGAAAAAATTGTCACCTGCTGTTCCTCAGACAAAGGTCTACTATCTAGAATATATAAAGAATATATAAAGAACTTTAAAAATTCAGACCTCCCAAATTTAAAGACCCAATCCAAAAATGGGCATTTGAAATGAACAGACATTTCTCAGACAAGAAGTAGAAATAGCAAATAAGCATATGAAAAAATGTTCAACATCATTGGTCATTCAAGAGACGCAAAAGAAAACAATGCTGAGATTCCACCTTGCCCCAGAAAGAATGGCTTCCACCAGGAAATCAACCAATAACAAATGCTGGCAGGGCTGTGGGGAAAGAAGTACCCTAGTCCACTGCTTGTGGGAATGTAGACTGGTGCAACCACTGTGGAAATTCGTATGGAGATACCTCAAAGAACTAGGACTGGAAGTCCCATTTGACTCAGGTATTTCCCTGCTGGCTATCTTCCCCAAAGAATTAAAAGAATCATACCACAGTGATATATGTGCACCCATGTTCATAGCAGCACAATTCATGATAGCTAAACCTTGGAAACTTCCCAATTGCCCATCAGCTGGAGCCTGGATAAAGAAAATGTCTTTTTTTAAATAAAATGGAGCCATAAAGATTGAGAAATTAGAGAAATTTATAGCTAAATGGATGCACATTGAGGTGATACTCTTAAGTGAAATAAATAGGACACACATGTGTAAATACCTAATAGTTTCTCTGGTGTGAGAAACTGAAAGTGTAAATAAGGACTAAAAGGTATAATAGATAATCTGAAATAGGAAGAAAAGGTGCCAACGGGAAGGGGAAATGGGAGGGGTAGAGAAAGAAGGGAATGGAATTAATATGAGAAAAAGAAAAAATGGAAACAGTCTTTGTAGATAGGGAGGGATGGAGAGGTTGAAGGGAGGGCAGGGGAAATGGGAAAAAATAAGAACCGAGATGGATTATGTAAAGATGCAAATTTCTAATGAAGAATGTCGTTATATTGTATACCTAAAATGTACCAATGTAATTAATTTTAAAAAATAAAATAGATTAGTTCATCTCAGTTATCTTTCTGGTTTCAGGAAGGCACATGTCCATGAAATATATAGTATAAATTGTTTTAAAATATAATGAACAAAAACAATTTATGTCTTAATATTCAGCAATGCTCTCCTAAGACTTGATTAATGGGAAATTTGGCTATAAATTAAAGTCCTGACCACAATGACAAATCCTACCATCCCATCATATAAGCACCAATTTTTTTATACCAAATGAGACCCAGAAAAACAACATTGTTGGTTTTGTAAAAAGTCATTTAGAACATTTTGGAACCTGCATTTTTCATAAGTAACTTTTATTTATGAAAGATTTTTTGTTTTGTCACACCTACTACAGTACATACCAAGAACTGTCCTAAGGGCATAAAGCTGTAAACAAAATATGTTGAAACCAAACAAATAAAAAAGCTTATATTTCGGTTGGGGAAGATAAAAATAAATAACAAATTATGGTGTGCATTAGGAGGTGATAAGAATTGTAGGGGAAAGTAAATTGTGTGAAGGACTGGAGAGTGTTGGATAAGGTTATTATTTTAAACGGGCTGATTGGAAGGTGATACTTAAGGCTACACTTGAAGGAAGAGAGAGAGCAAGCCACGTTTGTTGTCAGGACTGTTGCAAGCAGATGCCTGACAGGCAGCCTGTGAGCTGGCCTGCTATATTCAAGGACTCCAAAGTTCAGTGGCTAAAGAGAAAAAGGTTAACAGAAGCCAGAGTATGTGGCACCCTGTAGGCCAAGGAAAGATGTTTCAGCTTTTTCTCTAAGAGAAGCCATGGAAGGTTTCAAGGATTCAAGGAGAAGAATGTAGTACTCTGATGTCTCTCTAGCTGTTGAGTTCACATCACAGATGATGAGAATTATCACAGAACTCGTCAAGAGGTTACTGCAAAATTTAGACAAAAGGTGATAGTAGTCTGGGCTGGAATGATGCCAACTGAAGTACTACCCAGAGGCCAGATTTAAGATTACTTTAAAAGGCAAATCCAATCAATTTTGCCAATAGTTTGAAGGTAGAGTATAAGGGAAAAAAGAGAACTCAGAATAATCCTAATTTTTTGGTCTGAGAAACTGGAAGAATTGAGTTCCAATTTAATCAAGATAGAGTGATTATAGATTAAGCAAGTTTATTCTTTAAAGCCATAGTGTACATTTTTAAGTTCTTAAATTTGAATTTCATACTGGTACAAAATCCTGTACATTAACAGCTCCAATAGCATACTTTATCTGGAAAGCATTTACTGACTAATCTGAGTGAAAAAGTAGCAGGAGATTAAATTAGAAAACATTTTATTTGACAAAAAAGTTATTTGCTCTTTCTTTATTCATGAGTGCTATCCTTTATGCCGCTTGCTATCAACATTTCTGGCTAGAGTTGAAATGCTAATATTTTCCTAAATATATTAATTTTCTTCAATACTTCTTTTGGCATGGATATTGTTAATGTTTTCTAAGAGACACAATCTGGCCTGGACTTGATGTGGATCTAACAAGCATAGCTGAGTTTCTGTAGCATTGGCCCCATCTTGTCAATTGACCTCAATTTTACCATTTTCTGTTCCCACTAATCCTTGAGTCTCCTTGAAAAATAAATCTAAGTGACTCAATCTCATTTATAATCTTTTTCTCCAATTTCTCTCTCTGGTAACTCATTTCATGTTTATTACCCTCTTTGTGTGAAATAGTTCTGCCTGAACTATCCACTTAACATTCATTTTATGAAATGTTAAAACACCTTCTTTTTTAGACCCTATTATATTCATTTTGTCAAACTCTTGTAAACCTGAAAATCAGTATCAGCATTACCTTTATCACCCTGAAATAGTACACATTAAAAGGAGTTGATATGTTCTCTGATATATTGCAAGACAACATCTAGAACAATTTACAAAGAAGCTAAAATAACAGATCATCCTAAAATCCCATCAAAGGAATGAGTTGCCTGATGAAGGATTGTGCCCCTATTTTTTTTTCCATTAAGTTTAATGGTACATTTTAGGTATACAATACAGTGTAAATGAGGATCAAAATGTATAACTGATATGTGTCCCTATTTTTTAAGAGACGAAGGCAGCAAGAAGAGCATTATAGAAAAGATCTTTGAGTTGAATAGAGGTTAAGTTATAATTCATTACTATTTTAATCATACAAGTAATATACTTGAGTTTCGTTTTCCTTAAAGCATAACTGTTAAGATCATTTAAGATATAAAAAGAATATTGTAATCATTAATTGTGATATATCAATTTAAGAACTGCCGAGCAGCTCAGTAAAGCTCTGGGTGCGTCTGTAGACGATTGACATGTACGATGAAAACTAAGGAGGGAAGACTCACCCTGGATGTGGGTAGTATCAATCAATAGACTTGTAGCTTTGATGGACTAAAAAGGGAAAGAAGGAAGTCTTCCCTTTTCTCTTTTGGAGAAGGTCCTCTCTTCACCATTGCCTTTGGATGTTGGTCTCCAGGCTGCACTGGAAGGCCAGCATGGCTTCAACCTTGCAGTGGGGAGTCTTTAGCCTTCCAACACAGATTCATACTGGTGACTACAGTGAGCTTCTGGATCTTTGAATTTTCACTGCTACAGGATCCTCCATTTCTCCAGTGCATAGATGGTCATTTTGGATTTTTCTACCTCTGATTCTGCAGATGCCATTGGGACTCTTCCCCTTCAGGATCAGACCTAATAAATCATATTCATATATATATATATATCTGTTCCACTAATGAACCCTAACTAATACAGATTTAGATCAGAATCTGGCACAAAACATAAGCTGGCTGTGTTAGTCAAAAGTCTAGAGCAGTAGTAGTAAGATACGTTAGGGAAAAATACAAAATAATAAAATGTAAAATATTCTGTAATATTTCCACCCAGAGAAAAGCATTTTGTATTTTTGGTATTTTGTCTGAGATGGATGAATGGATGGATGGGAAAAAGGGAGGGGGCAGTGGACAAAAAGGAGGAAGGAAGGAAAGAAGCATGGTCCTATGTCTATATCTTTATTGTTTGCTTGTTCTAATGTTTTCTTATTCTGCCAATTTTTGATTCATATCAGAAAATTTTACTTCATTTCTTTTCTTTACTTACTTTCTTCTGTTTCATCAATAGATACTGAGTGTGGGAGAATATAAGCTAAAAGGAAGCTTGCCTTCTGGGCCTAGGAGCTCTTCTCCACCACTTCATTCCACTTCTTTCCCTGAAATTAATATCCACGCTGAATTTTTATTCCTTTGTTCTAAGAATTTTTCCTATGTTAATAAACTGCAGAAAATGCTGGCTCAGACCTTTACAAAATCACCACAGGTGACCATCTTGTGGCTTATTTCCTCTTTGCAAGTCTTGAAACTCTGATCTAGGCCTTCACCCTCTATTCAGAAGGGAACATTCACACTTAAATAGTACCTATTTTCACAGGGTCACAGGCACCCCTGTGTTAATCTAATTACATCTGGTCTGTGTCTCCCAAAAATTTATTAGCATATCTGGCCTGTTGGTAGTGTCTTTAGAAGGCACCCTTAGATCTTCCTCAAATGGGAAGGGGGATCAAGAGATGGAGGCGGGAGGAAAGGAGACGATAAATGGAATGAAGATGTGTTATGTACATGTACCAACTCCACACAAGGAATATAAATACTATGTATTATAAACATGTACTAATACAATTAATTAGTTAATTAAGAAAAAATTAAATGAGTTAGTGAGGTTTGTTTTTTCCTGTCCAATGGTATGCCCAGTGGCCCTAGTTGTACTGATTTATTTCTATATTTCTTCTGTCATTTCAGTGGTATCACGGAAGGAGAAAAATCAAATGAATTTCTTCAATCAAACATGTTGAATAGAGTTGTTGAATTATGTTTAATTGTTCATTTACACGTCTGCCTATGCCTATGATTATAGAGCCCTTGACGTCAATATCTCTATATTACTTCATTTGTATATACCTGGAGTGGGTACATAAAAGATGTATAGTAGAGGTTTGTACAATAAATAATTGATTAAATTAGGTGGCATGGCTATAAACAAATATTTTTAAATTAAGGACACATAAGTAAATAATGAGTAGTTATCCTGTGAACATGACAGAAAGCAATAGGAGAGGAAATTCTTACCTAAGCCTATATGTTGTGCTATGCAGAGAGGGGAGCTTTATAAAGAAAGCAACATTTATGGAAACTCAAACAAGGTTGCAAAGAAAAATTGAAAAGAAAGAAACTAAGAAGTAAAAGAAGAATCTATTTTTAATGACTATGCTCAACGAGAATTTATAAAAGATTCTATCTTATTTTTGTGCCCTCTATACCTCATCATTTTTCCTCTCCTCTAAATTTTATGCTTAGATTCATCTCTCTACCTGTGTCTGGTTTTCCAGCTCCCCTGATTTCAGTGACCTCCATTAAAGTCACCTCTGCCTAAGTTTGAGCCTCAGAGTCCATTCTTTATTCCTGCCCTTCTCAGACTATCTAATAACTACTCTCATTCCAGCCTTGTACATACGAAGTAGAAAAGTTTGTACATATTTTTTCTAAACTTACTGGATTTCTTATTCACCTCTAATAAAATTAATATAATAATTGACTTTCTCCCTCAACTCAGAGGTAGTGGTAAACTTAAAGCATCATAATACAGTTCCAAAGTCTCCAAGAATTATCAACAGTGCCTAAAATCCAGAAGCCATGGTGACCATGAGCAATTATGACACAATAAATAAAAATCAAAGCACTGAGATTTCTCAAGCTACTAATCATCTGCCCAAAACACTTCCAAATTTAAAAATTGATAAAGCCTTATCCATATGACCAAGTAGAATAATTAAGTCTAATTTTTTAAACTGCAAATAACAACATAGCAGCAATTATTGTAGCACCACAATAAGGCAAACTGCTTATGATTGAATAAATCTACACATTTCAGTGGCAGTCATTCTCACAGCTAGTATAGCCACCATCCCTTTATCTGAAGAAGAGATTCTGCTTCAGTCTATTTTGAGGCATTGAGTTTAACAAACTAGAAAGTATATGCTATGAATTTCTACTTGTGGCAAGAAGTTCTGTGTTGAAATATATTTGTAATTCAGCATGGCATCGTGATATATTCTTTAGATTTGTGAAAATAGGACAGTTTGTGAGAATGAATTGGACATGTGAAAATTATCTATGGGAAAGTTAAATACATTGGAGAAAATAATCACTGGAAATTAAGTCACTCCCATTTTATCACACCCGCATTTTCTTGACTTTGTCTTGATAAGTACATTTGAACCTTTTTCTCACCTGAGAAAATTCTAGAGAAGCAGACTGTGACAAAAATTTACCATCCTTTCACAAAACCCATTTCCTCTTTTCCCAGGACCATGAGGGATGACATTTTCCAGCTACCTCTGCAGAGACAGAGCCTCACGTTTCTGGAATGTGTGTATCACCACTTGCACTGCAGGCCCACAGGATCCTCCCACACATGATCTTTCGCTTTCTGGCCCTATCCTCAGGCTGAATGTGGAGAACTCTGCTGTCTTAGAGGAGAATGAAGCCAAGAGAGGAGAGGAGTCTGGAGTCTCATAGGGTCACCTGGCAACAAAGAATACTCACACTGAGTTGTTGTGTAAATAAGAAATATGTTTCTCATGTGTTAAGCAACTGAAATTTGAGGGTTTGTTATGTCAGCTAGCATTAGCCTCACTGATTTATTATACTGTTATGAACTAGCCTTTCAAATTTTGAATTGGTCATTATGACCAATGAATTTTGAATAATCTTCACGACAAAGAAAGTAGGAATAGAGTTAAACAGATGATGACAGGTAAACCGCATACCTGGAAAGGCAAGCATTTGTAGCTCACCTCTGTTGAGCTTAAAACTCTTTTGAGACTTCTCAGCAAATAAGATAGAGAACTACAATAGCAACTTCCTAGTGACCACGCAAGACATCAACCACTCAGTATCCTGACTGCATGGTTTTTTCCATAGAACTTATCGATTAAAATTATCCTAGTCTATGATTTATTTATTTTCTATCATCTGTTACCTTGAATATTAGTTCTACAAAAGAAGAAATTTTACTGATCATGTCACTTTTTGATACCTCATTACTGGATCCACATTAGACAATGGATAATTTCTGTTGGGTTAATGAATGACTAAGTAGGATTTTTTTTTAATTATTAAATTCCTCCTCCAGTGAACAAATGTTGGTGTGACTATCTATGATAAGTGTTAAATTTAATTAAGGTGGTAGAATTCAAATATCTGTGGGACACAAGAGCAAAAGAGAGCTTAGGAAGATTTCATAGGAAAGTAGTTTGATTTTAACCTTAAAGAGTCAGTAGAAGCTGATGACCCAGGGATATGTTCATCAAGCATTTACACTGAGAGGAGTGTGGGACACTAGAAAACACCAAGAGTGGCCAAAATAATTAGAACTTTTATTTACCTTCACTCTTTATGTTTTTAAGAATTTGCTAAATATTACTATATGGATTAATACTGTACGTATATGCAATTTATAAAATAAATACGCATGTAATTCAAAGGCATGTTTATAATCAAAAAGTTTGCAGATTACTTATATAGATGAACCATTTTAATGAGGAGATGCAAGTAAGGCAGAGAGGCGGGAATCCACAAAGCTTGACTAACACAAAAGGACACATAGGAGTAAAATCTAAGTTAAAGTTAGAATGGAAGATGGCATCAAATTATAAAATGCATTAAATGTCCATAAAAGCTTTTATATTTGATGACTATTCCTCAGAGTGTTTGCCTGGATGTCTACTGTTTTCACCTCCTTGACTGCTTCCCTAAGAGAATACCCTATCGGTGCCTGGATGACTACAGTACTCCTTAATTCATCTCCTTGCCCCACTACTAGCTACTCCCCCCACAGGAGTCATTACATATTTAAAAACTCCATGAGATAACTCTGCTGCCTTGTTCATACCTTCAAGCATCACCCCAGTATTCTTAGAATAACATCCAAATTTCTACAAGTTTCTATATGATCTGATCCCTGCTTATCTCTCCAGCATCATCTTGCTCTTGATCCCTACACTCAAAGTTCATCAGTCCCCCATTCTGTTGCTTCACTTATGTGCAGTCATTTCTTCCATAGTACTGTTTCACTCACCAAGCTCCTCCATATGGATAGGTAACTACCCCCTTCTCATCCAGGCCTATGCAGTTTTAGGAATGTTCATATATGAATATCTTTAATTTTATCCTCCCTTGTCTCAATGAGAAAGGATCAGTTAAATTTAAAATATATGCATACATAAAGATTACACACACACACTCAGATGTACATCGGTTACTTTACAAAGTACTTCAACATGAGTCTATTTGATCTTCAACCCGATTTTGTCAGATAGAAGATGAATTATCAGGGGAAAAATGGAATTAGACAGATTAGAAAGATTTTTAAATCATTCCACCAAACTTACACACAGACTTTAAGTTCTGGGTTAATTATTGCCAATGTCATTTGGCTTCAACCTCTATTGATCATTTGACTCCAACACCCCATGGAGGTAAAGATGGTTTCAAGAAAGTGATGAGAAGGAATAGCAGCACTGAGAGACTCAGCAAAGTTTTGACCAAGAGGTCAAGAGCGCCCTTTAGTAATATAAGGCGTCAATCAAAACATCTATTGAATTAAAGCATTCATTAAACCTCTACTGTGTGCAACCCACTGGTCAAGGTTAAAGGCAACATAAAGATACTTCATAAGATAGAATTTGCAAAGAACTATGGCAGCAGAAGTAAAATTCAATCAGGACAAGACATAATGTTCCAAAGAAAGAGAAGAAGGAGAACATGCAGGCTAGTTCTCTGAGAACTTGGCTGTGAAATCAGGAACCAGCAGCTCCATTGCAGGAAAAAAACAACAGGTCAAGTGAAGGTTGTCAAAACCGAAGGCAAAAAGCAATTAAGTAGATTTCAGCTTTTCTAGCTTGACATTGTTTTGTGGATTTTTCAGCCTATATTAATAAATTTGCATTTTCAGGCCTCTAGACACCCACATTTCAGTGTTGTCATCAAATTGACTTTTCCTAAAAGCCTGTTCTAGGAGCACACGTCAATACTGAGAGCTCAATATCCATGGAAGGGTGGTGTTGAATCACAGAAAATGTCCTTCTGATGAATGATGCTTTTGCTGCCTTGAGTTGGCAGAGTGACACATTGACCCAGGGCTCACAGGATTTGCTGATCCTTGGGCGTGAACTGAGAGAGATTCGGAAACCCTCAGAATAATTCTGATGAGGGCATGGGCATTTGATACCCTAATACCCTAGAGACCCGAAAGTGCAAAGGCAACCTTCAAAAGTGTGTTTACAGATTCTGGAAAGAACAGAGACTCTTAAATTTAACTCAAAGTATTTTGCTGTCAGATCCAAATTCAGTTCACAGTTGGTACTTCACTCACTTTGTCTTAAATTGTAAATATCATCCCAGTGATCTAAGTCTGCCTTTGAGGGGAATTCTTCAAGATTTGGCATATGATAAAGGTGATCATGGTCACAACAATGTTTACTATTAGGGAATTTTAAAATACATTTTCTGGAATAGAAAAGTGACAAAGGAGAAATCACTATTGGTAAGCGTCTCTTTACTATAACTTAAAATCTAAAGTAATTAATTTGTAAAGAGAAAAGATTTATTTTGGCTGAAGGTTCTGGAGGTTCCAATCCAAGTTCAAGTGGTCCCATTTCTTTGGGCCTCTGATAAGAGCAGCACATTGTAATGGGAGCAGGTGACGGCCCAAACTGCTCACTTCGTGAACTGGGAAGCAGAGCAAGAAGGAGGTGCAGGAATCCCACACTCCCCTGCAGTGATCTAAGGCCCTCCCACTGGGCCCCACTCTCAGTGGTTCCAGCATCCCAAGACTGTTAAAGTGAGGACCAACCCTATAACACATGAGCCTTTGGAGAACATTCAATATTCAAACTACAGCACAAGCTAAAGTTCAAAGCTGAATGTGGTGAAGGATTGGAGCCGGAACAAAATAAATGCCAGTGAGGTAAGTGACACACAGTTAGACACAATGGATCAAACCCAGGAATGCAGTGGATTAAGTCAGTCAACTTAGATATTATATTTACTATACTAATAAAGAGAAATACCAAATATTTTCTGTAAACTAACTACAAGAAGAATTTCTGTGGAAGGCTGGCATTTATTATTATTATTGTTTGTTTGCTTCCTTGATTGCTTTGAGACCATGTAGTTCAGGCTGGCCTTGAATTCACTAGTAGTCCAGGCTGGTCTCAAACTCATAGTTATCTTCCTGCCTCAGCCTCCCAAGTTCTGGGATTATAGGCATGTGCCACCACACCCAGCTTGAAGACTAGCATTTAAAGAGAGTTTCTCTTTCTGAATCTTACTTTTTCTCTTTCTGAATCTTACCTTTAGAACATTATTGATGGGTGTTATTTCCTGATCCTGGCCCAAAGCCTTATTACTACTCCATTTATCTGATATTCTTATTAACATAAATTTCAGATTCTTTCTTGACAGTGCTAGGAGATTGTGTATTGGGAGTGCCACTATGCTCATGTAGCTTTAAGAGATTTTCCATCTTGGAGGAAAGTAGGTAAGAAGGCTCATGATACATAGATGTTTCTCAATCTATAATGGGATTCTGTCCCAATAAACCCATCACAGATTGAAAATATTGTAAGCAGAAAATGCATCCAAGTTACCTAACTTACTGAACATCATAGCTCAGCAATATAGTACACTATAGAGCATCAGTTTTGTACCCCCATAAGCCTGTAACCAATAAGAGCTGCAGCTTGCTGTCACTGCTTGGATAATGACAGAATATTGGACTACAAATTGTTGGCCTGGTAAAAGATCAAAATTCAAGATGTAGTTCCCACTGAATGTGCATTGCTTTCCATGGTTGCAAAGTCACAATATTATTAAGTATAAGCATTGTAAACCAGGAACTATCTGTATTTCAGTGGAATTTTTTCAACTTTTTTCTAAGTATAGCTGCCTTTCTATGCCAGCTTCCCCAGCTACACAATTACAATCCTTTTCCTTATTTATTACACCTTTTGCTTATTTTTCCTTCTCTCATATTTTCTCTCCAGTACTTTCAAAAAGAAGGAAAAAATAAAATCAGTAGTCATGGGAATAACAGTCTAGTACTCATAATATTGATAATAAACCTGACGTTTCTCCTGGTTTGTATGATTAGAAGCCAACCATAGAAAACATAGTTATAATCTATAGATATTAATTAAAGGATTTGCCTTTTCTCCTAGCAGTATAGATAAATTAGTCAAGCCTATTATTTCCATGGATCTGGAAATGGCCATACCTTGATAATGCACTAAGAATGGTCAGGATATAATTCAATGATTCTCAGTGCTGCACATCAGAATCACTTGAGTGGTTTATAAAAATGCTGGCACCCAGTACTCACTCCAGGCCAATTAAATTATAATATGTGGATACAGCGTCACTTTGATTTTTACTAAAGCTGCCAGCCTATGCTCTTATGTAGTAGGCTGAGAACCACTGACACACATTCACCAGAGTATAAATCTGAGAACTGGATGGTAGTCCCTGCTTTACATTACCTTGCTCCTTGTATTTTAGTTTCTTCCACAGGAAATTCTTTGGCCCTCATCTCTTTCCCTCTCTGTCTCTTGGACTAAATCTGATCCAGCTTTAAAAGTTTATATATTTCAACACTAGCAAATGGCTCAACTGGGACTATTTTGGCTTCTCAGACCCTACGAAGATCTCATGACAAAAAGCACCAATAGTGATTCATTGAATACATTAAGGATGGTGGGGAGATTGCCTTGGAGAAAAGGCACAAGCAATAGCTAATAGACAGCCAGGGACTTCACATGAGAACATGGCTGGAGAAAGATCCAATCTTCTCAAATATTAACCTTTCATGGGTATAGGAGACAAAATAATAAGGGAAGAATTAACCTAGCTTGTGGACAAAGCAGTACAGCCATGGTAGAGTTGGGACAATATTAGAATATTACTGATTCTGCCTTTAAATTTTCAGTTCTACTCTGTGCAGAAACTTGAGAATTTAGTCTTATTTTAGGCAAATGCTATACCTAACACACACCTGCCTATGTGTCTTTTAAAATTACATAGTCATGGGCTGGGAATTTAGCTCAGTGGTTCTGCCGCCTTCCTTGCAAGTTCAAGGTCCAGAGTTCAATCCCCAGTACCAAAAATAAAATAAAATAATAAAATAAATTAAAATTGTATAGTCATATCTATTGCACTTAGACATATGCGTATTTATATGTTGAATACAGTTTTTTTTATTAAACAATCATGTACTGAGCACCTATTATATATACTATGTGCTGGGGATACAGCATATAAAAAACAGCAAAAGTTCCTTCCCTGAGGGAGCTTACATTCTAGTGGGGAAGACAAACTACAAACAAGATAAGTAAGGTGTTTCTTGATAAACACTAGGTAAAATTAAGATGCAGGAAAAAGATATAAGAAAAGATGGGAACTTCATGTGTTTTAAATATAGATACAGGAAAAGATAACCTCACACATCTTATTTGTATTTAGTACCATTAACCACCTTTGAAACCAGGCCTGTTTAGAGAGATAAGTGAGATTTTTGTATACTTTGCTTTTTTTGGTACCGGGGATCAAACTCTGGTCCTTGAGCTTGCAAGGCAGGCGCCACAACCACTGAGCTAAATCCCTGGCCCATTGTATACTTTTTTGATAAGATTCCTGGAAGTTACTAAATTCTCAATTAGTAAAGAAAGAGAAAAAACTCTCAAACAATGTGAATAAACCACTGTCAACCATAGGTCAGTATTACAGGCAGAATCTAAACTCAGAGCCTCTGACTTTAAAAAGGGTGCCTGCTCCTTCCTCAGCTCCATGGGATTGTATTTGAAACAGGCCACCAAGCTCAGAGAGTGGCCATGGTCACTTCCTGGAAGGCTTTGGCCTCTTTTGTAATTTTGTCCCCTCTCAGGAAGAGCATTCTCCTTATTCACCTTAATAATGACTCTCCTTTGTGAAACGGTAAGAATTTTTAGTGAATAGTCATGCTTATATCTTCAATTTTCCCTTCACTTAAGCTTGCTAATCAATTCTTTTTAATCAGCATTTTCCCCATCAGTTTCAAAGACCCAACCATCTTCCGGTTCCTTGGGCTAAGATCCATACAGTAGGGTCATGCTACAAAGCTGGGCACCTCTTTTGGGAATCTCTTCATTTTATAGTTAGAAATGCAAGCAGCAGTCCTATCTGACACCTTAGCTTCAGGGCTGAGAATTCAAACTAATTCCTGTGCGATAGAATATTATGTGCTTACTTAGCAGCAAGGAGAGCATTTTCTAAATAATTGCTTGCAAGCACAAGATCTTTCCAAACTGTGCTCAGTTCCTGGAATCCGCCCTGAAGGATCCTGTGTGTGCCTATTCATAACTGTAACCATAGCTATAGATCTGCTCTGTATGCTTTTGATTTTTCTTTGTTTTTCTCTGAAGAAAAAAAATCTAGCCACAATGTAATTTTAAAGATTTATTTTGATTATTCAAAAATGGAAAGCATTAAAAAGCTTTTCCCTGGGATGCTAATCCCCCAAATACTTATGTTTGAATTTGTCCTTGGCATAGTCTTTCTCACATTCCTGTTCACACTGTCTCAAGTCCTTCGTCTGAGCATGCCTTCCATCTTGGCTTTTGTTTGGGAGCTTAGAATATTAGACTACAAGTGGTGCAAATTTTGAACAAAACAGACCCCAGTTCACGGGTGATTGATGAGCCATATCAAAGCATACCTGGGCAAACTGTGAAAAAAATATATTTCCCACAATCTTTTAATTTCATTTTGACTAAATAAAACTTACAGACCTACACGAGCTCCATGATAAATGAATACTCCAAATCTGCCATGGATTATGTTTTTTCAGTACTGTATTGTGGCAACAAAATACGGTTGTTGAGACCTGCAAGAAATGACTGTACCTAAACACAGGCTCATAATTATTATAAAAGACAAAGTATATTGGTGATGCTTAGGTGCCCAGAACTGAGACTCAGACAGTTGTAGAATTCTGAGTGATCATGAAAACCAACGCTCCCAAAAAACTGCTGCTCAGACAGGTAAAGAGCTCTGCCAACCAAGATTTCACCAAAGCTAGGTGAAAGTTCCAGGGCACCTGCAAGTCATGCCACTGAATTAAACCACATCAAATATTGTACATACGTGGCATCTGTTGATTTGCCCAGAGATCATCAGGAAAATCAGATTTTAAGAAAACAGAAAACTCCCTATCATCTATTTAATAAAATCTTTTATTTGGAGTGGTGATGTGAATAAGAAAGATAAAACCAAATCAAAGTAATTTTATACTTGAAGTCTAAGTAGTCATACTAAAATCAATAAAAATAAATTTGCTACTAAGTCATCTCCCTTTGTTCTCCACCTTTATACATTTTTTTCTTTCACTTCTTCCATCGCCTTTCTTTGCTTCCCTTTTGCCTCTCTTATCCCACCCAAAATAGCCATTAATTTTTAAAGCAAATAAGTTAGGGAAAAGGCTCTGCCATTTCCCTTTAATTAATCAAATGAAAAATGTGAACAGTTGCTCAGAGCCACCTTCTGGGGATCTCCGTGCAAAATGTGCTATCAGGGTTCAAGAGGTGTCAGCACAACTAGCAACTTTCCTCTCATCATTAAAACAGATTCGACCTGATTGCACAAGTATTTTGGCTGGCTGCTTTAGGCTACTTGGTTTAAGTAATTGCCACCCTATTGGAGTCTACTGTATGAAGGCCAAAGATCCAAATCTTCACAAAATTTCATATCTCCATGGAGATCTAAAGCTTCAGTAAGAAAGCCCATGGACCTACTCAATGCCCCTCCCTCATTACTGGGGGGCCTGTACACAGCCCAGCATGGTCTTTTCTAATCACTAAGTTTCCTCAACTCATGTTCTTGTGCCCTATATTGAAGCAAAAAGGTGCCAGTGAAATGGTACCAGACCTGGTATTTTCTTCTTCATTTTTCTTTGTAAAGTAGTGCCCAGTTTACAAACTTGATTTTCTCCACAATTCTGGTGGGAAACCAAATTGAATGAGACCCGAAGAAAATTCAATAGTTGGGTTTATTGTTGACCCTATGGGGAAATTTGATTCTTGTCCAATTTGGTTTGCAACCAGGATAGTGAAGAGAATTGAGTTCACGGACGGAGCTATTATACAGCTTTTAAACTTTGTCTCACAGTGAGATCTGTGCAAAACTGCAGTCCATGCTGGTATTACCTTGGTATGACTCAGTGTAGCTTCTCTTCCATTTTGTTTTGCTTATCCACTCAAAGTGAGGCATTTTCTGACAGTCCTGTACAAGAATTCCAAGAACTGTGTTTTATTCACCTTGTAAACCCTACCTGGTAAATAGTAGGACTTAACATATACATTGAGTTGAGGAATAAATAAGGATTTCTATTTGTGCCTTCTTCTTGAAGCAGTATTGAGTTCCTCCACCTCTGTCTTTGACACTACTCAAGACACTTTCATCTTTGAAAATTTTTGTGCAATCTTACATGCACCTTTTAGCTGTAGACTCCCTTTTTTCATGATGGTGCTGGACACTGAGGTGGTTTGTTTGGATATTTTTTTCCCAAAGGCAACTGAGGACATTTCTAGGGAGTATATCATTAGAGTGGATTTTTCAGTGGCTAACCAAGCTGTCACACACATTTAGCACTACCAAATAGTAAAGCTTTTTGACACTGCTCAGCACCCAGTCCTCCTTTATTTATTTACATAAAATATTTCAATGCTTCACTGTGTACTTACAATAGTTCCAAAGAAATACCATAAGTAGCAAGTTGATAGAGGGATTAATAGGGCTTTTTTAGTAGAGTGCAGAATTCTGTAACAGTTCTGGAAGTAGATTTCTGGAGCATGAGATGCTTTTGAATTCGTTATTGCTTTTAGAGCAACATAATTTTCTATATGTGCAGCAGCTTGGGACTATTAGGAATAGAATTAAAGAGTTAGCTTTATTTATTTATTTTTGTTTCTGGTGCCAGATAATATTCTCTTTTATGCTTGAAAGCTTTCTGACCCTTATGGAATACGTCCTGTAAAATTTAGGTTTAGCATACAGTATTTGGCTTCCAACTTTGAGCTAGAGTAAGAAGGATTGTTTTAATTCTGAGAATGTCCAGCAATAATCAAAAGACAGATTTTTTTCACCAATGTGTTTAATCCAGTTTATACCAGACCTATATTATAGCAGAGTAATTGATAAATTTTATAATGTTAGGGAGCCTGAGAATAGCTTTGTTGCATTAAGAACTTAGCATTTTTGTGCTAGATACCTGCTTCTCAGGTACACTGCAGGAATTAAAGGCATCACAGTCCTAAAATAGCTCATAAATTTACTGTTTTAATTAAGTTGTGTACATTGATTCTAATTTTCTATTAAATTTGATGGGGAAAAGGATTGAGATAGAAAGTAGGATATGCCATAAAATTTTTCTACCAAGAGAGTACAGTGTTTCTATCTATTACTTAAAAAGTGTAGCACATTTATTCTCTGTATGAATTTGTAGGCTGTGGTCATGGCAGCTATTGGCTTCTACTATGAAGAAATGGAACTAGGATGGGAAGAAAATTTAGTGCTTCTGATAGAGGGCCTAAAGGAAAGGAGGAAAAATGCATCCCAAATGCCAGCCAGAATGCAATTTCCCAGGTAGACAAGTTTGAAGAATTTGAGACATCTCAGGATGGGTGTTGACGCCCTAAAAATCACAAGTCGATATTCATTGAATATCACTGTCTTTTTGGATACCAGATTACAAGGGGCCCTGAAACTGTGTAATCTCAAGATATTACCATCAGATGAGTGTCTTAGTATGTTTTTATTGCTATAAAAAATGTCTTAGACTAGGTATTTTATAAACTATAGAAATTTATTTATCATACTTCTGGAATCTGGGAAGTCCAAGGCCAAAGTGCCAGTAGATTCAGCGACTGGTGAGGGCTGGCACTCTGATTCACGGATGATGCTGTGTTGCTATGTTCTCACATAGAAAGATAGAGAAAAAGGGCTTAAGCACACTCTGAAGCTTCTTTTTTCTGGGTATTAATACCATTTCTAAGGGTGGGTTTATCATAACCTAATCACTGCCCAAAGGCCCCACTTCTACAACACCATCACCTTAATGAATAGGGTTTAACAGATGAATTTTGGAGGGACACACACATTCAAACCATCACAGGAGATACCAGGGATCAAATAATTAAATTAAACTCCTTACTTGCTATATGTGCATATGATGCCAAGAGGGTTAAGTGACTTACTCATGGTGAACTGAAGCAGAAAGTGAGCTAGGCTCTGTGACTCACCTCCAAGCCTGTGGGTGTGGCTGTGGAATCCTTACTACTACATTAGTAATGCAAAATACTACTCTGTGTCATAAGGGTTATTTTGAGAATTTTAGTAAAAAAAGAGAAAGTCAAGAAAGAACCTAGAATACATGTTTAGAATAAAAATTTAGCTTTATTATAGCTGATAAGAAAAGGAAAGTGGATAAAATCAATACTCACATATTGTACTTTAAATTCTAAGAATTCTCAGAGGAAATCTTCCTGCACAGTTGGCAAATTCAAGCCAACTGCTTTAACCTGGTTATTCAAATGTAGGAAATAATTTTTTTCTAAATATTATGCCTATCATGGATGATTGTTGCAATGGGAAATTTTTGTTCTCTGTAGAGCTACCATGATCATGCTGAGGAAGTGGTGTATTAATTTTCTATTGCTTCATAAGAAATTCCTACAAACTTAGTAGGTTAAAAAAACACCCATACATTAGCTCATGATTCTGCAAATCAGAGGTCTTGTACAGTGTGGTGGGGTATCTGCAAGGAGTATCAGAAGGTTCAAATTAAGCTGTTGGCTGGTCTGAGTTCTCCTCTGAAAACTGCAAAGGAAAAAATTTCTTCCAAGACCATTGTTGCTGGCAGATTCAAATCCTTCCAACTGTAGTTCTAGGGTCTGCTTTTTCTTGCTGCCTATTAGCCTGACATCACTTATAGCCCCTAGGTGTCACTCACATTCTTTGCCATGTGGCCTCTTCCATCATCAAAGCAGTATGATGCTTTAAGTCTTTCTTATCCTTCTAGAGTCTGACTTCTTCTTCTCTGACCAGATGAAGAAAGCTCTTTCTTGCAAAGGATTCATGTGATGAAGGCAGATTCACCCAGATGTTCTGCCTGTCTTAGGATCAGTCATTTCCTGCCTTCATTATACCTGTAAAGTTTGTTTGCAGCAGTCCTTTAGAATGGTGTGTGGTTGAGTAAGTGGGAAAGTCTATGTATAACCTAAGTATTAAGAAACTTTGTGAGATGTGTGGATGTTGGGGGTGGGTGGGTATCAGAATTTTTCCTAACATTGATAGCATGGCACTCCAAGTCCAAAGTCAAGAATGATGCCTCCTTTCTCCCTTAAGAAATCCTGTTGTCCAGCACTAAAGATGCTAAGACCCATACAGATTATTTTTATTTAGTGGGAACTTAATTCCTACCTCAATTTTTTTATATTTAAATCTCTGTAGCCTAAACCACCTGGACTTGGAGGGAAATGGGCATGACCATACATGCATGTTTCTGGAGAAAAGTCTGTTGGTTTTATTTTTTACTTATTATTTCAGTTCTTAAAGAGTTTGTAACCCTCAATGCAATTGTGATCCTCTTACTCCAATCAAAATATAGTAATAACTATCTTAGTTTTGTTGTAAGTGGCTTATCACTTCCCCCATATAGGAAGCATGAGGAGTTTGTGGAAAAACCAAGTATTAGACTGTATTCTATTGCTATAAGAAAATATCTTAGACTTCACAAGCACAAGGTCCTGAGTTCGAACTGTGGTATCAAAAAAAAAAAAGAGAGAAAGAAAGAAAATATCTTAGGGTTGGTGTCTGAATCACTTTCTCATCACTGAGACACAATACTCGATACCTACAATTTAAAGAAGGAGAGGTATAATTTGGCTCATGTTTCCAGACCTTGGTCGGCTAACTCCAGGACAAGAAGGGCAGGGTGGAAGGGTCTAGTGGAGGAAAGCTTGTCACCTTATGGTGACCTGCAGAGAGCAAAGAAAGGAGGAGGGAGGGACATTGATATACCCTTCCAAATCACAATCCTAGTGGACCACCTCTAACCTCCTAATAACACATTAGCTAAAATGCCTCCATGATCCAATCACTTTCCAAACACTTGAGGGGACTATTTTAGATCTAAACCATAACAGTAGCATACTTTATAAAGAACTGTCTTAAAGGTTCAAGAGCATGGCACCAATATTTGATTGGCACTGGTGAAGTCGTCATGGTGGACAGCATCACAATAGTGTGTGCGAATACATAGGAAGTTACATCGTATGAAAGAAAGTAAGCAACCAAGAAAGAGACAGGTTTGCTTTTTTCTTTTTTTTTTCTTTTTTTGGTGCTGGGGATCGAATTTAGGTCCTTGCGCTTGTGCAGCAGGCAGCAAAACCACTGAGCTAAATCCCTGGCCCAGGTTTGCTATTTTTACACCCACCCATTTTTAAGGGAACTAATCCAGTCCCACACAACTTTCACTAATGCCCCCTGAGGAGGGTACGCCTGTGGCCTTTCCCTGGGCCCCACCTCCTAAATGTCATACCACCTCAACTCCACCACAGTGGAAAATGGGCTTCAAGCACATCAACCTTTGTGGAACACATTAAAACCATACCCAAACCTTAGCACTCCAAGACTTCTTCTCTTCCTCTCAATATTAGACACACCTCATTTAGTATTCTTGATAAGTCCCACTCAGGTCTGGCCCAGGTTGCTTGCTGTAGAATTACTACTACTTGGCCTAGGTGTTCCATTTCTTTGTGACTCTGTAGACCTCAAGGTCACCACTTAAGTTTGTGCCTCTGGGGTCCCTGGAAATCATAAAATTAGAATCTGCTATTTTTCAGACAGAGTGGTCGATCTCTTTGCAACTCCAAGTGACTATTTTTTGGCTGCCTCAGGAATAAAATAAAATATCACCAGTAAAATATAATCTTACTGAGTAGGCAGAGACCACATGTGTAAATGTTGAGAGCAAGTTTTAAAGTCACACTGGCTAGATTTGAATCCTATCTCCAATACTTACTAACTGTGTGATGTAGAACAAGCATAACTTCTCTGGGCTTTGATTCCCTCACCTTTAAAATGACATTCATACTAATATACCCTCATAGGGTAATGAGTGGGGTAAATGAGATAACTCATGTAAAATACTTATAATTCACTCAGTAAAGACAAAAATAGTTGTTTTATCATTACTGTTATTATTACAATTTCTCAGCTCTTATCAACATCCCTTTTGTCTGAAGCAAAGCATATAACCATTGGTTCTCTTGTGGCTTAGGCTTAATCCCTGCTTCTGCAAAGTGCTCTTTTCAAGTCTAGAGTACATCCTCACTCTTTCAGAACACTGTGAAGAGAAGGGGTTATCAACCCAAATGCAAAAGAACTGACAATAAATCCACTGTATCCCCCACAAACTTCTCCTACTGTGGCTCTTTGTACAAATAGATTCTCAAACACATGGTACAGATCTCTGAGAAATAAACTTGGAAACTTATTCCCAACCTAGATCTTAGTGCCACAAAAGAAATAGGCATAAAACCTTGGAAAGGCTAGGATAGAAGAAATTTCATTATTTCATCATTATACAAATTTGGATTGTAGCCAGAAATAAACAACCATGGAGAAATATCAATGCTTGTTGACGGGTAGCAGGGAAAGGGTGCAATATTGAATGGCAAGCAGCTGGGGCAGCTGCTAGTGCTGTGCTATAGGCTCCATGAGTGGGTGGTACCTTCTGTCAGTTGACGTAACACAAAGAATAATCTCTCAGGAACACCAGGTGAGGACAAAGTGACTGTGACCTGAAGCTGTGTTTTTAAGAGTAATTAAAAGAATTATGATAGTACAGTCCTCAGTTCTTCTGGAGACACATGGAGAAATAGCTTTTAAAAAGGATTATGAAGTATTACACGCAAGCCTAAATGAAATAAAAATGGCCAGTCTATTGTAATAAGATGTTGCAATACTGTCTTCATTGTGTAAAATCTTTAAAATGTCAATATTCAGTAACACCTTGGTAAAATAATGCAAATTTGCTCTTTTCGGGGAATAATAAGCATAATTATTGATGATCACAATGTTTAAGTTATGATAATGATGATGATATTGAAACTAAAATATCCCTCCATACTAGTCTGGGAAATAAATAACATCACTGTACAATGATAATCCCAGAGTACATTTCTAGTTAATAGAGCAGGGAAGCCCAATCATTCCCTGGGCATCTCAATCACCTGCAATATCCAACAATTCCAGGGGGTACTTACTTATGTACAAATACTTGCTTTTTGTGACTTCCACATTACCAATAAAATCTGACTCTGAGGCACCTTCTTCAGATCAGGGATACTACAGCTATTCATTCAAATGTTACTTGCTCCAAAATTTGCTATTTCTACTACCACCAAAGTCAGAAGTTTGATTTTCTGCCTGCTAGTTTTGCTTGTCAAGGAGATATGCTATAATCAGGTCATTTGCTCCTGCTGCTTCAAAACAGGACAATGCATTTTGCCACCAGCAGCTCACAATGTCTTGCACAGCTGTGGAGACTTACCTGGCTGCCTGGGTTTCTCTTACCCTGGAAATGAATTATCATCTGGAGCCTACATTATAGTTTCTTGCTATTTCACTCTGGGATAGTATTATCCTGGATCTTCAGATATCTTTTAATAATTATGAACATCAAAGAGAAGTTAGACCTCTCTACCACTCTGTTTACGCACTTTCTTCTGTTGTTATATAAATTCACAGGCAAAACACATATAAGGGCAGAAGGTTCTTCCCAGTTGACCCAGTGCAACATCCATATTCCATATACCATTGGATATACCTGGGGAGAAAGCAGCATGTCTCCTTCTTGGTTAACATACTAGAGCTTGAACAAAGACCCTCTTATGGTCAAAAGTTATTTTACAACAATAATAGGTAGAAGCCAGAAACTAAACTATGCAGTCAACTTATTAAATCAGGTATGAGTAATGCGTCGAGTGTGGTACATCCAGAGATGCAATTCCTCTCCATCCTTGAGCCTGTGAAACTCGAAGATACAAATTATCTGCTCTAAAAATACAATGGTGAAACAGACACAGAACACCAGCTACAGACATTCCAACCTCACAAGGAAGGTAATAGAAGGAAAAAGTTTATCAGTCCCAAACAATTTTGAAATACAGCCGAGCAAACTCCATTTGGGTCAAGGTTTAGGAATAATCTTCTGTGACTCTGGGATTACAAGGCGCCACATCAGAGTCATCCTCCCTCTTCTATAAAAAGCACCAAGTATTTTCAACTTAGTAGTTTTATTAGCCTATTTCTTTCTTGTAGAACATTGGAGACTCGAAAACCTTTCATTTTATGTCCTCTGTTCATTTTAGTAAAAGCTAGGAGTGATAAACATTTCTCTTCTTAATTTTTATTTTATTAGTACACATTTAATTCATGCAATTTACAATCATCTTCTGGAGCGGTTACACATACATGTTACACTTTTTTTTATCCTCTTTCCCTTTTCTTCCTCTTTGCCCTCCTCCTCTGGTTCCCAAATCACGTTTTTCATACCTGTAGATACTATTTGTCTTAACACTTGTCATGGCTTATAATGTTTACACTGATTGAGATTATTAGGTTCCTGTATGTGGCACATCTTCATTTGTCTCACTTCCCATTCTTTCCCTTCCCTTCCTCTTTGTTCCCTTGGTCCATTTCCCTATTAGAGGAGATCTGTCCCCTTGTCCCTTTCTATCCATCTTTGATCATTTTCTTTGCTTGAACTTTGCCTAGTTCAAATGAGGATACCACATGGTATTCAAGCTTGTGTGTCTCATTTATTTCACTCAATATTATGTTTTTCAAGGGCATCCATTTGCCTAAAACTGCCCCAAATTTGTCATTCTGTATAGCCCAGTAGTATGCCTTGAGAACCATGTGTATCTTCCATGTCGATTTTAGGGGATCCACTCAATTAAGTAGGCTCCTCCAGAGATTTTTTTTCCTGGATAATCTCATTTCTATTCTTAGCTTCTTGGGAGAATCTAGTTGCCTCATGAATTACAGAACTAATCTTTTCAAAGAGCCCTCTCTGTGACTGAATACTCTGACCTTTTGATCCTTCTGAAGTAGTGGTACAGCCACACCCTTGGCTTTCTTGCCGAAAAGTGAATCTTCTAATTTTAGCATCATTGGCAATATGGATAGGCTCAGAATTCAATATTCAGTCCTGATTCCTTCTCATTTAAAAGTTCTTCCTTCAAGTTCTCTTCTCTCATTTTACTATAAAAAGCAATTAGAAAACTTTTGTATTTTATGATAAGCAACAATAGGCTTAGCTAAATATAAAATTTTATCTCTTATGATCTTTGCTTTCCACATACCAACAGGATACAATTCAGGTATTTACCTTGCCAGTATGAAAAAAGGTGTTCCTTTCCTCCAGTTTCCAGTGACATGTTTTTCATTTACATCTGAGCCCTCACCAGCAGTGCCTTTCACAACCATATTTCTACTCATAAATCTGTTGATGACAGATTAGGTATTTAAGGTCTTTGGGTATTTATGTTTCTTCTCCTGTGCTGCTTACTTTCTTCTGAGTCTTTAATCGCAGTCATTTGTATCCACATTCCTACTAACCTTCCAATGAAGGTATTGTATATCAAGCCCAAAGTTTTTTATATTATGCTGTGCACACTTCTTCCAGTCTCTCTCCATTGTCCAATTCCAAAGCTGTATTCATGGTTTTAGAAATTTGTTATAACAGCACCACGCTCTTCAGGACCAGAACCTTGTTTTCTACTACTGCTGCAACAAATTAATTCAAATTAAGTAGCTTCAAGTACGCATTTATTGTCTTACAGATTTAGAGGTAAGGAGTCAGAAATGAGTCTGTACAGGCCAAAAATCAAGGTGTTGGAAGGACTATGTTTTTTTTTCTGGAAGTTCTAGTGGTAAATCTAATTTCATACCTTTTCCAGATTCTAGCAGCCACTCGCATACTTTGGTTCAGTGAACTCTTTCATCTTCAAAGCTATCAATAACCAGTTAAGTCTTTCCCACATTATAATACTCTGATTCTGACTCCATTGCCTCTTCCTGCCTAAAGTCCCTTGTGATCCCATTGGGCCCATCCATCTGGATAATCTCATCATCTCAGAGTAAGCTGATTACCAACTTTACATAGTCACAAATTCCAAGTATTAGAAAGTGAATATCTTTGGGGGCCATTGTTCTGCCCACTTCACTTATATTATCTCAGTCCTCACCATTCTATGAGTTTATTATTATTACCTTAATATCTCTGTTACAAAAGACTCAGAAATTGAGTTACATTCCCAAAGCTAGTGTGTGTAGAGTTCATCTGGATCTATAGCTTATGTTTATAAATTTTCCTGTCTTAGACACACCCAAGTCACATCTCAAGCACTATACTTTAGACTTTTCCAACATACCTTTACATAGTTCTGTAAGGCATGGGCTTTACCAGTGCTTCTGCTGGTGTCTGGGTTCATGAGGAGGTTCAAGCATGTATACACACACCTTGAGTTGCTACTATATTTGAAGTCCTTGTTCCTGTTGAGCCAAATAATGTGGTGAACAGATGAGCTGACTCTCTGGTGCAGGAAGATTGTGCCCTTAGTGGATGATGAAATAAATGGACATCTGAATGCACAGATAGGAGAAGATAAAAGAACGGTCAAATATAAATTGTCCAAAGCAACCATTTTGTTGAAAGTGAATCTTCTGAGTCACTCTTTTTACTGGTACTCTTGGTACACACTAGGAGAGTCCTTGGAAACTTTTATAGGTTATGTAAGATATTGCCCAGTTTTTCATAATTTTTCTCATAATTTTTACTTGTAAATTTTTTCTTGTTTATTTTGTCTTTTTTTATTATTTGTGTATTAATTGGTACATTTTAGGTATACAATACATTTACATTTATCACTGGTTGTTTGTACCTGAACATGATGTATCTTAGTTCTTCTTTTTTCCCCCATTACCTATGCGCCCTTCACCCCCACCACGCTTCCCTATTTACATAGACTTTGTTTCCATTTTTTTCTTTCTCATAATTTTTCCTTTCCCTTCTTCCCTTTCCCCTTCCCCTCCCACCACCCCTCCACCTTTGGACCTTTTCCTGTTTCAAATTATCAATTATTCATTTTAATTATTTTCATCCTTATTTACACTTTCAGTTTCTCACACTAGAGATACTATTCGATATTTACACATGTGTGTCCTATTCATTTCACTTAAGAGTATGGCCTCTGAATCCTGAGTGCACATGCACATGTCAAACTGTGCCCTGAGGATAAAGCAAGTTCTAATGTATGGGGAAAGGATTAAATATTTCTGTTTTCCGAAAAGTTATTTTGTATTTTGTTTTCTATTAAAATGTATTTAGTTTCAAAAAACAAAACAAAACAAAAAAAAGAGTATGGCCTCAATATGCATCCATTTAGCTATAAATGGTTCTAGTTTCTCGTTCTTTATAGCTGAGTAGTACTCCATTTTATATAAAAAACACATCTTCTTTATCCAGTTTCCAGTTGATGGGCACTTGGGCTGTTTCCAAACCTTAGCTATTACAAACTATGCCGCTATAAACATAGGTGAACATATATCCCTGTGGTATGATTCTTTTAATTCTTTGGGGAAGATACCCAGTAGGGGAATAGCTGGGTCAAATGGGACCTCTAGTCCTAGTTCTTTGAGTTATTTTGCCTTTTCTGAACCACTTATAGTAAAAAATAAATGTTAGAAGCAAACTAATCCTTATCACCAGTAAAATTACCCTGCCCCAGCTCATAGAATTTATAGTGCAGAGAAATTATAAAATATAAATTAATGATACAATAAACTTCAATCAACATTCAAATTTCAAAGACATTGAGAATTAAAATACGTAAAACTGTTTTTAAAAAAAATTTTAAAGGAGAAAAAACTCTACCTGAAAAATGAATACTTTGCTTTTTATTTTTAAAAATGTTTATCTTGATTTTTATTATGAAAATAATTATTGCTCATGTAGAAAAATCAGAAATACAGATAAGCAGAAGATATATATATATATATATATATATATATATATATATATAATCCTGAATGTTTATTTTATTTACTCCTTGATAAATTTTTTAAAGATCCTTTCCTTTAGATTTTTTTTTTCCAGTACTGGGGATTGAACTCAGGACCTTGCACTTGGGAGGCAGGTACAGTGCCACTGAGCTAAACCTCTGGCCCTTAAAGATCCTTTTCTATATAGACATTACAAAAATACATATACACACACATATAATATTTATATGTACTTCTCATACTTTATACTACCTTGCAACCTAAAATCTATCATGAATGGTTTATGTCAAGATATAGATTTACAAAACATAGTTTTTAATGACCACACAATATTCCATTATATTGGCAAGCTATAATTTTGTTCAACTGACTTCTTAATTTGTGCACTTAGCTTGCTTACAGCTTTTAGGAAATACTGCTGAGTATGTATAATTGCTAGAAAATGAATTAGTAGCAAAATATTAGAGGATTTAAAATCTAAAAATGTACAAAATGGTTAAAGAGTCACAGCTTGTCATAAAACCTCACTTAACAGTAAATTGACACTACTTATAGGTAGGGGAAAAATCAAGGTACAGCACAGTGTATTCTTTAACCTACTCTTTACGCCAATTTTACTGGCTCATTGTTCCCAATTAAGCTGTAACAAATTTTTTCAAACTGAGGCTGTTTTTGGTGAGGGAGTCCTTTGGTTACTCATTTCATCACATGGCTTTTCATCAGAGTTAAAATTAGTGCTTGCAAATGTGCCTTTGATGAGGATAAAAACTTCCTGCTAACTCAGAACAGAAAATGAAAGAGCTGAATACAACAGGTTAAGGAAGCAAAAAAGAGAATGCAAGTGATTAGTAAACTATCAAATACCATCATTGTTCTGAAAATGCCAAGTTCTTATTAATCTGAAATATGAAAATAGTACTGGCAGTCATACTTTGAGTCTACATAGTATATTCAAGTGAGATATTTCCAAACCAAACTCATTCATGTTGGCTGCAAATGCTGGCGGCAATAATATTACAGTAATCCAAATTATGAATTGATCTCAATGAGTCATCTGTCCTGAAATTTTAAGGATACATTGTGACTTTCAACATTAGAAGTCTCTGGACTGTGGATCTCCAGGAAAAATGCAGCAAGCATCATCTGTATTGAAGTGAGTTCTAAGTGGTTGACTGACTGCCTTCCTTGTTAGGTCATTAGCTTAGTTAAAATATGTCCAACAGTTTTAACTCTTCTAGAAATACAGATACTCTATCAAGATGGGGCACTCTATCTTTGAAAACCTTTTGAAAAATAAATCATTTTCTCTAAATATAATCAAATTCTCACAGAATGATAGATTCAGTGTGCCCCTCTGGATTCTAAACACAGAGTACCTATAGAAATTTAATCCAGTTTAGTGTCCAGTAGAACTTTACTTGATGAGATCAAAATTTCATTGATTAAATTCAAAGAAATGATAATTTTTTTCATTCTTGTGTATGAGTGTTATGTTTTCATGCACTTGCAGTTCTCACATGCTAGTTCTCACTGAGGATATGAAGATGAGAAGAAAAAATAAACCTTTCAACAGTTTCTCTGGGACTTAGGCCTGGCACATAGCAGATGCCCAATAATATCTAAATAGAAAGGAAGGAGAAAAGGGTGAATGGAGAGAGAAGAGACAGTATAATGGACAAGGTTTCTTCCCTTAATAACTGACAAGTCTTTGCATGGTGTTGCAGAAAAACCCTGAGCTGCAAAAAAGGACTCTGGGCCTCCCTGGTTTGCCCATAGTAAACATCCAAAATGTGAGAAAGTTTTTCATTACGAAGCCTTAATTTCCTCATCAATGAAATGCAGGTTTTGTGTCCTACTTCAGTTTAAAGTTTAAGGATGCTCCAAATAACTATTTACCCACAAAAGTTGTCATTTAATTATCCTAGCTGCCTTTTGTACACACAGGCCCTGTGTCAGGAGCTCAGCTCACCTTTCTCTCTGCTCACTCCCTGCACTAAGAAGATATCAAACCTATATAATATAAAATATATTATATTTTAACCTATATAAAATAAAATATAAATAGTGCTTTCTCTTTCTAGCCTTGTCTTGGCCTTTTCCTTTCCCCGTCAATGAAAGGGAAAATGGCAAGTTAAATTGAGCCTAGTTACATACCACACTGCATGAAGCTCTAAGTTAGAGACAAACTGAAATCGAAGATTTTCTCAGAGAAATGGATGCTCTCGGTGGCTCAGCTGTGTTAGACCCACAGTTAGCTGTTGCATGAGCCACCCCTAAAATCTGAATTAGATCTAGGTAAATGGTTGGATTTTAGGACACAACAGAAGAAAATAAAGAGTTCTGGCCTGTCTTGCTGGGTGATGAGTGTTAAGACTGCTAATATTGCTTTCCACGTCTGGGTTTTGCTGCTGCCTTTTGGGCTCCCATTAAAAACTTCTTGTATGACAATTACTACCTTTTGCTTTTTCAAAATGTCACAGAGCCTATTTAGCCAATAGATCACCTCCTGCTGGGCTACAACTTCTCTTTTAAATATTGCATTAATCGTTTATATGTTGTACAAGGTGAGTTATGAGCTTGGCAAGAGAATGTTTTTTCCTCTTGGCTCTTTTTATTCCTTCTCTTATTGTTACTGAAAAGCCAAACCAATACTTCATGATGGGCATTTTTGTGGTTTCCCCAGAGTTTAAAAGATGCTCATATGTTCCCACTAGTCATTCAAGTACTATGTTATAGAGGCATTAACTCGCCCTTCTTCAGTCACATCCATCAAGAAAATGATGTATCTCATTGTGTGCATTAGCTGAGACCTCAAGGATGATAAACAGCTGAGGAGATTCACCCAAAACCTAGATTTGGTCTAGCTCTCTAACAAATCAGCTGTGCAACCTGGGCAAAGTCACTTAAGCCCTCTGTGTTCTTTCCAATGTGAGGGAATTATAAAGTCCTGAAATTCTGTGATCATCAGGCTCTTTACTGTCTAAAACGTTTCAGACAGGAGAGAGAGAGAGAGAGAGAGAGAGAGAGAGAGAGAGAGAGATCACTGTCAATGCTGCCATTGTAAACTTGTAAACTCTGATCAAACAAGCATAATGAAGAACAATGGCTGATATTAAGATACAGAGTACTCCTTTTTAAAATTGGACTAATAGATAAATCCTCAATTCTTCTAAGTAGATGACATTAGCTCATAATTGTGTATCTTTAATTTATGATGATCTTAGGTGAATCATTTAAATCATCTAACCCTCCATTCCCTCACCTTAAAAACAAGTATATGTGTTTCTACTTTGTGAAGACAATGGGGCACTGTGTCAACTTTGAGAAATATTTGCTCATGTCACCCTGTCTGATCGGCTACGTCATGATTCACTGATCATATGAGTCAGTGCTTCTACGCTGAGACTTCCTGTGGCACTACTGGTATCTTTATTTCCTTGGGCTTGTGAATAAGTTTGTGTAGTTGAGAGCTATCAGGCTGGCATGTAATTTCCAGCCTAAATGTCCTGCAGAGTTGCTATGAGGACAAAATCTCACTGATGAGTGAAAACGATTTGCCACATCTTTAAAGGGCTTCTCCATGTGGTAACTCTTTTTGGCATCCTAACTGACTGCGATATTTTATTACTTTCATTAATATCATTTTATCCATAAGAAGATCTAGAATTTGACTAGGTAATTAATTAAGCTAAACAAGGAAAGTTATCTTCAACCTAGATTTTAATCATGCCTTATACCTCATTTATGGTTTATTTTTTTCATTATATATCTATGCCTTTGTGAAAAAAACTACGTCTATTGTAAAGCACTACAGAAATATAAGTCACTTGTTGCCAGAAAGGGAAAATCTCTGAGGAAGACTTCACACAGTTAAAATTTAATACATTATTTATTTACTTACTTACCTAATTTATTTGTAATTAGTTAGGTTTTCCATTGTTCTATTTGTTACTTCTTTACTATTGAAGACAGATCCAAAGTTAACAGCTAACACAGGGAAAGTCAAAAGTTTTGACTGCCAGTTGGTGAAAGAATTTGACTGAAAAACCTGAATTGGTTATTCGGTAGCTGAAATTGTTATAATGTCTGATTGATCCTTTCAGTGTTTGGACTGAGTTTGTTTGCACACAATCTGTTCTGTGTACAATTTCCACCAGAAACTACAAAGGTCCCGTCTTTGCTGGACTAAGATACAATAATGGGTGGTCACCAGCAGAAATGGATGTCAGCCATGAACTACATATACAGGATGGAGGTGAATTTTTACTGAAACAACTTCCTCTTTCTTATTACGCAGGTGAAGACTTGGTCAGAGTAGGAGCTGTTCTCACAGTCAAGCTCACTAAGCTTCCTTATCTGCCAAAGGAGCACATGAGAGCTGTCCTGTGGTGTTAGTATAAATATTTATAAAACAGCATGCACAAAGCAATTGGCACAGTAAATGATAGCTATTTTAATAGAGACATTACATTAACATTAACATTACATTAACCAGAATTCCCATAAAGTAAGCTAAGCAGTCAGGACAGTCACTTCCATTCTGTCTGCTAACAATCATTTCTGAAACCATTGTGGGGAGGGGATTAAAATAATGAAATAAATACATTTCATTAATAGGTATTCTTCCATCATAGGAAACTATCTTTAAAACATTTTTATCCAAGTTTCCTTCAATTTTTCACTGCTCTTTTTTAAAATAATAAATAAATACTGTACATTGCTCTTCTTACTCAACAAAGGATGCCTTTGTAGTTACCACTGTTGTACAAATACTACTTTAGGTATATACTGAAGAACATTTGAATTCACAGGACAATAAATGTGTTCTATCTTCCTGTGGTAACTACTTTTGAGTTTTGTTTTCTTCCTCATGATTATGCTATGACTGCCTTACCTTAGGGTGGTTTCCACATTCCAAAAAGACTTTCTCATGAGATTTTTTTTCAGGTAATTAAGAAAAGAAGCTCACCTCACCCAACTTTAGCAGTCCCTTCATTAGCTACAATTTCATCTCTTTGCCATCCTTAATTAGTTAGGATATCTCTTAGAAAAGAGAATTTTAAAAAGTATTGCAGATTTTAATCTTTTTTTTTTTTTTTTTGGTACAGGGGATCAAACTCGGGTCCTCGTGCTTGCGCAGCAGGCTGCGAAACCACTGGGCTAAATCCCCAGCCCACAGATTTTAATCTTTGAAAGAATTAAACAAAGTTTTAAATGCAGCCATGCCTCACACAGATGACACAGCAGCCACATGCTTTGGATTCTGAGCCCTGGCTGCAGCCATCTGCCAACTCCCAGCTGGCTTTACATTTATTTCCCCTTGGAATGAGTCAGCAGAGGCTCCAACCAACTGACCTACCTGACTGTGGATGGAGCCAATGTTCAGGGAGAAAAAATAACCCTAGACAGGGAGAAAGTATGGGCCGGGCCAAGAGCACTAACCCTAAGAAAAGATACACCTATCGTAAACCACAAAAACAGCATGGGGTTTTACTCCAAAAATGACTCCTTTATGGCAGGCTAGAGTTGGAGAAGAAACCCAGCACAGTGCTCATTATATTGCCAGAGAGTGTTTAATCAGGGCCATTTTGGGAAAGGGATAATTGTTTAAAACTGAGCCACACAACAGTTTCTTCTCAGACTTCCAGTATTACTCTCCCACAGTGACTGGGTGAGAAAGAGCCACAGGAGACAGCCTGGAAGAGGATGCATGGAAGACATAGACCTCCTGAGATGTTTAAGCTCAGGCCAGGAAGGAAATGATACCTGCCCTCCATCTTGAGAAACCGGGTCTGGTGAGTGTGATTTTCATAAGAGGCTGGATCTGAAGATGTTGATATTAAGTCCAACAGTGTGCTTGAACCCCGTCCCACAGCCTATATCCAGTAAAGAAGGCTGATTGGCTTTCCACGTGTACCAACATGAGCAAAGTCACAACTCAGCTTGTACAGTTGCCATAGTATGGGGTGTATGGACAGAGGGGCTGATGGAGCTGGAAGGGGGACCTCACAAACTCACAGACCAAAAAGCTAGGTAGAGAAACTCATGATTTGCTAGATTCTAAGACTGCAAATGTTTTTTTTTTTAATTTTTTTAATTTTATTGGTACATTTTAGGTATACAATATAATGACATTCATCATTGGAAATTTGCACCTTTACATAATCTTTCTTGGTTCTTATTTTTCCCCTTTCCCCTGCCCTCCCTTCAACCCCTCCATCCCTCTCTATTTACAAAGACTTTGTTTCCATTTTTTCATTTTCTCCTATTAATTCCATTCCCTTCTTTCCTTTCCCATACCCCTCCCACTTACCCTTCCCCTTTGCCCCTTTTCTTCCTATTTCACGTTATCTACTATACCTTTTAGTCCTTATTTATACTTTCAGTTTCTCACACTAGAGAAACTATTCAGTATTTATACATCTGTGTCCTATTTATTTCATTTAAGAGTATTGCCTCAATGTGCATCCACTTAGCTATAAATGTCTCTAATTTCCCATTGTTTATGGCTGAGTAGTACTCCATTTTATTTTTAAAAACCCACATTTTCTTTATCGAGTCTCCAGTTGATGGGCAATTGGGTTGCTTCCAAGTTTTACCTATTAAAAATTGTGCTGTTATGAACATGGGTGCACATATGTCACTGTGGTATGATTCCTTTAATTCTTTGGGCATGATAGCCCAGCAGGGGAATAGCTGGGTCAAATGGGACTTGCAGTCATAGTTCTTTGAGGTTTCTCCATACTGATTTCCACAGTGGCTGCACCAGTCTACACTCCCATCAGTAGTGGACCAGGGTTCCTCTTTCCCCACAGCCCTGTCAGCATTTGCTATTGGTTGATTTCATGATAGCAGCCATTCTTTCTGAGGTGAGGTGCAATCTCAGCATTGTTTTCATTTGCATCTCTTGAATGACCAGTGAAGTTCAAAATTTTTTCATGCGTTTCTTTGCTGTTTCTACTTCGTTGTCTGAGAAATTTCTGTTCATTTCAGATGCCCATTTTTGGATTGGGTCTTTAAAATTGGGAAGTCTGATTTTTTTAAGTTCTTTATAGATTCGAGATAGTAGACCTTTGTCTGAGGAACAGCAGGTGAAAATTTTTCCCCGCATTGTGGGTTGTCTCTTCACACTGCTGGTGGTTTCTCTTGCTCTCCAGAAGCTGCTTAGTAAGAACAGATCCTACTTGTTGATTATTTGTGCTAGTTCATGGGCAACTAAGATTTTGTTCATAAAATCTTTTCCTACACCAATGTAGAATTCTACCTAACCTCTCTTCCAGCTTATTCTGAATTTCTATTTTAGTATTCAGATCTTTAATCCATTTCAATTGTAGTTTAGTGCATGGTGAGAGATATAGGTCTAGTTTTAACCTTTGGCAAGTTGAAACCCGATATTCCCAGCACCATTTACCAAAGAGGTTATCTTTCCTCCAGTGAGGGTGTTTGGCTCCTTTGTTGAAGGTGAGATGGCTGAGTGTGTCTGGAGTTGTTTCTGCATCTTCTAGTCTGTTCCACTGGTCCTCAGGTCTGTTTCTTTGCCAATACCATGCTGTTTTTATCACAGTAGCTTTGTAGTATAATTGCAAGTTGGGGGTGTGATACCCACTGCCATATCTCTGTTACCTAGAATTTCTTTTGCTATTTTGTCTCTTCTTGTTACAAATGAATTTTTGGATTGTTTTCTCAAGGTCTGTGAACTATGCTTCTGGGATTTTAATTGGTATGGCATAGAATCTATGTAGCAGTTTTGGAAATATGGCCATTTTCACTATGTCAATTCTTCCTATCCAGGAGCAAGGGATGTCTTTCCATTTTCTGATATCTTCTTCAGTCTCTCTTTACAGAGTGCTATAGTTTTCAGAGAAGTGGTCTTTGTTTTCTTTTGTTAGGTTGATTCCTAGGTATTTCAGTTTTTTGGATGCTATTGTGAAAGGAATTGTTTGCCCTATTTCTGTCTCAGTGAGTCTGTTGTTTGTGTACAGGAAAGCTATTGATTTTTGTGTGTTGACCTTGTATCCAGCTACACTACTGAATTTAGTTATAAATCTAGAAGACTTTCGGTGGAGTTCTTGGGGTCTTCTATATAGAGTATCGTGTCATCTACAAATAATGACAATTTGACTTCTTCATTTCCTACCTTTATTCCATTTATTTTTTTCTCTTGTCTGATTGCTGTGACTAATGTTTCCAAAACTATATTGAACAGGAGTAGTGACAGTGGACATCCTTGGCTTGTTCCTGATTTTAGTGTGAAGGATTTCAGTTTTTGACCATTTAGTATGATACTGGCTATTGGTTTTTCATAGATGGCTTTTATCAGATTGAGGTAGAGACCGTCTGTTCCAATTTTTTGTAGGGTTTTATCATAAATGTGTGTTGGATTTTGTCAAATGCATTTTCTGCATCTATTGAGATGATCATATGGTTTTTGTCCTTGGCTCTATGATATAGTGTATTATATTGATTGATTTGTGTATGTTGAACCATCCCTGCATCCCTGGGATGAATCCCACTTGATCAGGGTGTATGATCTTCTTGATGATCTTCTGCATTCTGTTTGCCAGTATCTTATTAAGGATTTTTGCATCTATGTCCATTAGTGAGATTGGCCTATGGTTCTCTTTTTCAGTTGGGTCTTTCTCTGCTTTGGGGATCAAGGTGATGCTTGCTTCCAGGAATGAATTTGGGAGTATTGCTTCCCTTTCAATTTCTTTGAAGAGTTTAAACAGTAGTGGCAATAGTTCCTCTCTGAAGATCTTGTAGAATTTAGCAGTGAAGCCATCAGGACCTGGGCTTTACTTAGTTGGTAAGTTTTTAATTATGTTTTCAATTTCATTGGTTGATATTGAGTTGTTTAGAATGTATAAGTCTTCTTCGTTCAACTTTGGTACTTCATATGTATCTAGGAATCTGTCCATTTCTTCTGTATTTTCCATCTTATTGGCATATAGGTTCTGGAAGTAGGTATTGATGATCCTCTGGATTTCTGCTGGGTCTGTTGTAGTTTCACCCTTTTCATTCCTAATTGCATAGATTTGGGCCTTTTCTTTCCTTTTTCTGATAAGGTTGGCTAAAGGTTTGTCAATTTTGTTTATTGTTTCAAAGAACCAACTGTTGGCTTCATCGATTTTTTTGTATCGTTCTCTTAGTTTCCATTGAATTGATTTCTCCTCTGATCTTTATAATTTCCTCCCTTGTATGAGCTTTGGCTTTGTCCTGCTCTTCTTTTTCTAGAAGCTAGAGGTTCAGCATCAGGTTGTTTAATTGGGTTTGCTCTGTTTTCCTCATATGAGTATTCACTGCTATGAATTTCCCTCGTAAGACTGCTTTCATTGTGTCCCATAGATTCTGATATGTTGTATTGTCATTGTCATTTAATTGAAGGAACTGTCTGATTTCTTCTTTAATTTCCTCTGTGACCCATTGGTTATTCAGAAGTGTGTTGTTCAATTTCCACATGTTTATGAAATTTTTGCAGTTTCTTTTGCTATTGATCTCCAATTTCATGACACTATAATCTGATAATATACAGGGGATAAATTCAGTTCCTTTGCATTTACTTAAACATGTTCTATGAGCCAGTATGTGGTCTATTTTGGAGAACAACCCATGTGCAGCTGAAAAGAATGTGTATTCTGATTTTGTGGGGTGGGACATTCTGTAAACATCTGTTAAGTTCATTTGTTCAAGAGTTTGATTGAGTTCTAGTATATTATTACTTATTTTTTGTCTAGTTGATCTGTCTATTTGTGACAGTGGGGTATTGAGGTCCCCCACTACTATTGTGTTAGTCCATATATGACTTTTCATGTCCATTAGTATTTGTTTTATATAGTTGGGTGCACTAATGTTTGGTGTATATATGTTAAGGATTGTCATCTCTTCCTCATGGATTGTTCACTTTATAAGGATGGAGTGTCCTTCTTTGTCTCTCTTAATCAGTGTTGGTTTGAAATCCACTCGATCTGCAAAGAGGATAGCTACTCCTGCTTTATTTTGAGTTCCTGTCACATGGAGTACTGTTTTCCACCCTTTAATTTTCAGTCTATGAATTTCTTTTTGAATTAAGTGTGTTTCTTTTTGCAGCATATTGTTGGATTTTGCTTCTTGACCCATTTTGCCAGTCTATTTCTTTTGATTGGTGAATTGAGACCATTAAAATTGATGGTTATAACTGATATGTATTGACTTATCATTGTCATGAAATTTTCTTTTTGTTGATTTCTCCCCCTTTGCATTTAATTTCTTGTTGTGCCTGACAGATTCATTGTGCTGGGCTTCATGGGGTTGTAATTCCCCTTGTCTTTTCCTAGGATATTGTCTAAAATTTTTTTGGAGTGCTGGTTTAGTATTCATGAAGTTCCTAAGGTGTTCTTTGTCATTAAAGTATCTTATTTCTCCATCAATTTTGAAAGATAGTTTTGCAGGGTACATCAAACTGGTTTTGAGGCTGTTTTCCATTAGGGTTTGGAATACATCAGTCCAAGGTCTTCTTGCCTTGAGGGTTTGTGTTGAGAAGTCTACTGTGATTCTGATGGGCTTTCCTTTGTATATGAATTGTTTCTTTTCTCTAACTGCTTGTAGAATTTTGTTCTTCTGGTGGATTTCTGGAATCTTAACTATTATGTGCCTATGTGTAGATTTTTTTTTTTATCAAGGCTAGTTGGAGTCCTATATGCCTCACTTATCTGTATGTCAAGTTCTTTTCTCCTGCTTGGGAAGTTTGCTGCCATCACTTCTGTGAACAGTTTTTTTTATGTCATCTGCATTCTTTCCTCTTTCTTCATTGACTCCAATCAGTCTCATGTTATTCTTCTTTGTGTTGTCTAGCAGCTGCTACATTGATTTCTCATGGTCCCTTATTATTTTAAAGCAATTTTTCTTTACTTGGTCACTAATTGCAATTTTATCTTCTATATCTGAAATTCTGTCCTCACATTGGCTTATTCTGCTGTGTAGACTTTCAATGGAGTTTTTAATCTCCTGCAAATCTGTTTGCATCTGTTTTATGGATTCCATTTGTTTCCTATTTTGAGATTCCATCATGTTCCTCAGATCCTCTCTAGATTTAAAAATCATGTCTTGCACTATGAGCACAATCTCTGATGTTTACAGAGAAATTATTTCTGATTTCATTTTTTCCAGATCCTCCTTTGTTGCCAGTTCAGTGGGTCCAGGTGGTTGAGTATCTGAATGTTCCATCTTGTTTCCCTTTGGGGTTTCTGTAGGTGATCTGGAAGTCTGGTTTTGAGACTTGTTTACCTGTCTTCTCATTTTGATGGACAGGAGGGTGCGTGCTGCCAGCACCCATGGGGCTCACCTCCTCTCAGCTGGGAGCGGTGGTACATTGGCCTGGAAGCCTCCTCCTCTGCACTGAGACTGTAAATCTTTAAAAGAAGCTACTCAAAACCTTTTGAAGACATAGGCATAGGCAAGGATTTTCTGAATAGAACCCAAGTTAACACAAAAAATAACATCAAGAATCAACAAATAGGACCATATCAAATTTAAAAGTCTCTGCACAGCAAAGAATATAAAAAGACAGCCTACAGAATGGAAAAAACTTTTTGCCAGCTATTCTTTAAAGGAGTAATACCTAGAATATAAAAAGAACCCAAAAATTTAGACCACCCCAAATAAAAACCTCAATCCAAATGGGCAACTGAAATGAATACTTCTCTGAAAAAGTGCAGATGGCCAATAAATACGTGAAAAAATGCTCAACATCTCCAGCCATTAGAGTAATACAAATTAAAACAGATTCCATCTTTCTCCAGAAAGAATGGCTGTCATCAAGAAATCAAATAACACCAAATGCTGGTGAGGTTATGTGGAAAGAGAAACCCTTCTATGTTGTTAGTTGAAATGTAAAATAGTACAACCACAGTAGATATTCCTCAACAAGCTAAAACTAGAAATTCCTTTTGACCCAGATATTTTCCTCCTATCTTCCCAAAAGTTTTAAAGACATATTATAATGATACATGAATACCCACATTGCTAGCAGCACAAATCATAATAACTAAATCTTGCAAGCAGCCTATATGTCCATAAACAGATCAATGGAAAAGTCAAATGTGGCATTCATACACAATGGAGTACTTTTCTGCCACAAAGAAGAATAAACTTAAATTATTTGTAGAAAAATCAATGCACTTTGAGATTATAATTTTAATTGAAATAAATTAGCCATACAAGCTTTCATATTGCATGGTTTGTCTCATATGAGAAACCTAAAATTTAAATAAAAAGTAAATATAGGAAACAGAGATCTTTTTTGAATAGGAAGAAGATGGAGGGAGGGTAGAGAATAGAAGGAGGAGAGAGGATGGAGAGGGAAAAGGGATGAAAAAGAATTGTGATGTGTTATGTACATGTACCAACTCCCTATGAGTATAATCATTATGTGCTGCAAATACGTACTAATAAAAAATAAAAACTGAAAAATATAAATTTAGCCTTGTGAATTCAAAAAGAACAAATCTGGAGTTGAAATGATTAGGGTAAAATATGCAAAACTTATGCAAATGATGGAAACAGTGACACTGACTCTGTTGCTAACAATGTAAATTAGTACCACAGTTCTACACATCATTTTGACAATATACACTAAAAACCTTTTTTCAAATGTATATTTTGCAAGATGTGGTGGCACCTGCCTATAATCCCAGCACTCAGGAGGCTAAAGCAAGAGGAGGATTGCTGTGATTTCAAGGCCAGCCTGGGCTACATACTGAGTTCAAGTCCAACCTGAACTACATAGCAAGACATATATATATATTTGAGTCAGGAATTTTACTTCTGGGAATTTATCAGACAACCACAAGGATATTTATAGTAAAAGTGTTGCTTTTGCATGCCTTGACCACACTGCCTTCTAAAGGATCTATTCTAACTAATGTCCTTCCAGAGCAGCAAGGCTAACATTTATACCAAATAATCCTGACCCCATCCTGAAAGAGTTGAAGAGACTAACAACTACCTATCACTATCTATCTCAAGTTGAGAATCCATAGAGAGTCTGGACTGATGTCTGGTTGGCCAGGTATAATGAGCATGAATTTAGAATTATTCTGTTGGGAATGAGGAATGAGAGAAGCAAGAGCCTAGAACTGTTGGCTACAAAGAAAGAAGCCAAATATCTATTAAAGGTTTCTATATTTTATAGAGACAGGGAAAGCCATCACATACAATATGTTAGGGTCAAGAGTGATCAAGAAATAGAGGAAGACTTTTAGTAAAAAAAAAAAAAATTAAAAAAAATAAAAGAACGTAGCATAGTAAGCAAAATGAACCAGGCACAGAAAGACAAATTCTTCATTGTCTCATTCATATGCAGAATCTTAAAAAATTGGTCCCAGGGAAGTTGAATGCTGGTTACCAGAGGCTCAGGATAATTGGGAAGGAAAGAAGCATGGATAAATGCTGGTCAATAGCTACTAAGTTAGAGTTAAAAAGGATTAAGAAGTTCTGGTGTCTTATAGTGCAGTAGGGTGATGATAATATAGTGTATATTTCCAGAAATCAGAGTGAGTGTGGTAGCACATGCTTGTAATTCCAGCTACTTTTGAAGCCCGAGACAGGAAGATCACAAATTTGAATTCAGGCTGGGCTATTTATCAAAATACTATCTCAAAATAAAATTATAAGAGCACTGGGGATGTTGCTTAGTAATACAGTATTTTCACAGCATGTAGAGGGTTCTGGGTTCAATTCCAAGAACTGGAAAAAAAGCTGAAAAAGATTATTTTGAATGTTCTCACCATAGTAAAATGACAAACACTTGAAATGAAGATAGATATGCTTACCCAGATTTGAACATCATGCAAAGTACACATGTATCAAAATATCACATGGCTCCCTATAAATATTTATAATTTATATGCCAATTAAATTGCTTTTAAAATTCTTACTAAGTGACAAAAATGCTAAGAGGAAGAAAAAAGGAGAGGGATGGGGAAAGAAGGAAAGAAGGGAAGGGGGGCAAAGGGAGGGGTAGGAGGGAGAGAAGGAAATGAAATATGCACAGAAAAATACAGCTATCCTAGGTCTGCCTTAGGACTCTGACCACTTTCTAAATCCAGTTCCATCCCACATATATTTGCATTGAGGAGCTTGAAATGAGTATCTATTTCTTAAAACCAAAAAGATTTTCCTTAAAATAATCCCCAAATGGAATAATGTACAAGGATGTGAAATTGTAATGCTGAAGCATTTGGATTAAATGACAAGCTCATGGTAAGTTTTTCTTTCTTTTTTTTTCTCATGTGTGTGCTGTTGTCAGCACCCTTAGGACAATTTAATTTGGAGAAAGAAAAGTAGTAGGAAGCATTTTTGACTATAAAATCAAGCTGCATTATCCAATCTAATCCCACAAGTAATAATATAGTATTATAGTCCCTTCACAAACTAATGATATTTTTCCATGTGGAAAAATATATCTAAATATTTATATTCCTCCCTGATATTTATATGTACAGTATATTATAAACAAAGGGCTATAGATAGATCAGAAAGAATATATGCAAAATGCCAACTGTGGCCATCTGTGAATGGTGATATTATTGACTTTTTAAAACATTTCTCTCTAGATACTTAATATCTCTACAATGAAATGAGCCATCCTAGTGATATAGTGGAAATAGATGCAACTCCCAAACCTGCTAGATATCCAAAATGTGAGTTCATGTTCTCTAAAATCAAAGAATGAATTATAGAAACAACAGAGGTTAAGAGTAGGAAAGATTTATTGACAGAAAGATAGCTTCTGTCTAAGAGAGACAGAAGGGGGACCAGAAAGTGGTTGCCTGCCCATTCTGCTTTTCCAAGGCATTTTACTGAGCAAAGCTATGAGGTGAGGCGGGTACAAAGTGGGACAAAACTATAAGACCCAATGGAAAATTAGAAGGTGGGCATGAGGTGGGACAAAACCATGCTCAACCAATAAGATTACAAGTACAGTCACCCAGGTAATATTGATTAAATGGGGATCAAATTGGAAAATGAGTCACATATAAGGAATTTCCGGAAAGAGAATGGGCTAAGGAGTTTGATGTCTATTTAGAATATCAACCACTGCTATTCATCTCTAGGGGAAGTAGAACCTCTTTTCTTTTTATAATGCTAACTAGTGAATGTGCCTCAATTATTTTTCTATACTGAGGGCCCAGCTTTGTCTAACTGCCTTAAATAATTTCTAACTAATTTAGCTATCTGCAATATTCTCCCCTTTGAAGAAGTACCCCTAACTGCAATTAGGGGAGAAAGGGCATAGTTTTATCATCTAACTGTTTGAGCTGAGAAGGGTTGATGTGGGGGAGACCACAGTTAGGGGCTCTCTCCAGAGAGCTAACTTAATGGTCCCTAGATAGAAGTCATATTGTAGTTTAGCAGTTATCCACTTTGTATAAGGTCAATCTGATGGATTCCAGTGAAAGAAGTATAGCACATTTGTCATTGGGTTCCATCTGTATGACAGCTTGGAGTCTGGCAGGCTCTAGGTAAGAATAAACAAAAATTTTAAGAAATTAGAATATGTATAATCTAAGCATGAGCACTAGAATGGAAAGCCAGGTTGGGGAAAGTCACACTTAGAAACTGAGATAGTGTGATTGAAACCTGTTAGTTCTTAGAATCTTTTATTGATGTAAGTTATCTATAAGTTTGATAATTTTTAATAAATCTCTCCAGTCTTAGCTGGAAAAAGATAGAGACAATTTGAAGGACAAATTTAGCTAAGAAAATTTAAAACTCTAGTTGAGTTTTTATAGATTCCACCATAGTTTTTCCTAATGATCCATAACCGTGGTTAGCTACCAGTGTAGCTGGAAACTGACATAAGGGGTCAACAATTAGAGCCCCTTTTTATACCTAGCTTTATTAGTATGGCATTATTTTTATACCTCCTTTGGTTATTCTTTTATGCTGGGTGTTTAAGACCAAGTTAAAGTGAGACCTATGTCAATCAATATGAACCTCTTGCTATCTATCAGTCAGTTAAGTCTCCTCAGGCACTAATTTGGAACCATGCATAGGGCCTCTCAGCTACTGTCAGTATCAGCCATCAGGATGGGTTAGGGCCTTGCTTGACCATGCTGCTTTCAGTGAAAGTGTGGGAGACTTTTCCCTCTTGGTGACTCTCCTTTGGCAGATGGTACATTTGTTGGTTTGGTGTTCAGCAATCTCCCTGGTCAGGAGGTTGCTGACTTCTCAAAGATATAGAATCTCATAGAAAAGGTTTCCTCATGTCCTGGATCTTGTTGACCTTGAGGGGCCAGGGCCAAAATATTGGCTGTCCTCTTACCCCTTTCCCTTTCTAGAAATTTCTCATACGTGACTTGTTTTCCCATTTGATCCCATTTAATCAGTATTACCTAGGCAACTGTGCTTGTAATCTTATTGGTTGAGCATTGTTTTGTCCCACCTTACCTTGTAATTTTCCATTGGGTCTTAGTCTCACCTTGAATCCACCCTACCTTATGGCTTTGCTCAATAAAACACCTTGGAAAAGTAGGATGGGTTGGCAGCCCACTTTCTGGTTCTCCTTCTGCCTTGTTAGAAGCTATCTTTCTCTCAATAAATTTTTCCTACTCCAACTGATAGATTCCCCCACTGCCTACATGGCTCCTATGTATAATAGTGGCCCTCATGCCATAATGCCCTGCCCCCTACCTAAAACGACATCAAGAAGGCTTCTCCCACCAAAGAGCAACCTTTCTTCTTCCCAACATGCCCCTGTAGCTGCCAAAAGTGTATGTCCCAGGCTCCAGCAGTCCCTCACTCAACCCCACCCCAGATCCTACAAGCCCCACCCCCGCTTCTATAAAAGGCACTCCCAGTCCCAGCCATATTGCTTTTTGTCTCTCCTTTGTTCAGAGACAGCCCAGCAGATGGTCCCTGCAATAAAGGCTTGTTGTGGCCTGGTCTGGTCTTGGTTTTCGGCTCTTTTTACCTGACATTAACCTCTGTTGTTTCTATAATTCATTCTTTGATTTTAGAGAACACAAACTCACATTTTGGATATTTGGCAGGTTTGGGAGTTGCATGTATTCCACCTATATCACTAGAAGTATTGTAATTTGTGATTATAAACCCTGATGCTGTGGATATGACCTCCATATATTTCTTCTAAGGGCCAGTTTTCTGGGAAATAGCTTGAATTACTGAGTCAAAGTCAAATATGTCATGCTTAGCTCCTAAATGAGTGCTAAAGGTCAAAAGCACAAGGTAAGAGTTAGCCCTGCAGCTGCACATTGGGAAGATGGTGAGAGTTTTAACTGAGTCCTTGCTAAGTCACTTCAGGATCTTCTTTTTACAAGTTCCCTGTTATGCTCATAGAAGTTAGGAGGAAATGTCATAGACTGTCATTGGCAGAGTGAATTATCAGTTGTATTATGCAACATTAGAGAGTTGTTTCAACGAAATATTGTAGCTGTGCTTATTTTCATGAAAATATTGTGAGCTAAAATTATCTAATAAATTTATCATTGAGGCTTTATAAAATGGTTATTCATTGTTTATTATATAGACTAGCAGTGGCTTTGAAATAAATTTTACTTGTAATCTGAAGCAAATAGGATTTTAATAATCAAAAAATTGTTACTTTTATGCCATGTTGATTATTAAATTGAGCCAGAAAATAATAGAATTGATGCAGATGAAAACATTAAACCTCTAGCAGGGGACTAGATGAAACTATTTGATCATTTGATAATAATCAACCCTATGAGTAAACCTATAAATTGATTCATCATGAAAAGATGATAAATGATTTAATTATCCCTCATCTTTTAGAAATTCAATTAAATGCTGTTGATTTTCTGCAACCACAAACCTCCTGCCATCTCTCCATCTTCAGTGTTATCTCTATTGTGAATTGAAGACACTGGAGGGTAATTACAACTGTCTATAAAAGGTAATAATGTGAATTCTATATTATAGATGCTCTGAAATACCTACACTGTAAATTTTGTCCACTATATTTCCTTCATTCAACATTGATTTAGTGCTCTAAAGTAACAGAGTTCCTAAATCTGGGCATACTCTTCAATCCACCCAGTGTTCTTCTGACCCTTAGGACCTCTCTCTGCAATTATCTTGCAGTGTTGACTTCTGCATGAAATGATGAGTTCTTTAAGGTCAAGGACAATATCTAATTCATTATGGAGTGATGGGACAAAAAAAATATTATTTAAAGACAAAGCTGGCTGGACCATCTTTTATCGATCAGGAAAAAATTCCATAACACTCTTACATGAAAAGGACTTTCAGTGTGCTCTCCTCTCCTCTCAGAAACTATAGAGGAGAGAAAAGAAAAGAGTGAAATTGCAAAACCTCTTCAACTTTCTTTGTGCTGCTGCACAGTGGAAACTGGACTGCACATCCCATTGTTTAGCAGAAGGCCAGGTATGCCTCCACATATTCAAAACTCTACTCAGAGAAAAGGGATGGAGAATAAGTGGCTCTATGAAGTGCAATGAGGAAAACTGTGTTTCCTTGAGCTTAAGGGTGGTGATCCAACCAATTTAGAAACCTGAAAGTCTAGATAATGCTCTCAAACTATATGTAGGAAAATGACAAGATATTGTTTAATTTCCAGCCATCACTGATCAATTGTTTGCTAGTGCTTACTCTTGATATCTGTACTTCTGGATGAACTGGTGTCAGACCATCAGATCTAGAAAAGGGAAAGATAAGGAACCCTCAAAACACAGGTGCCTAATGTTCAATTTTAAGTTATTGCTGATCTACGGAAACCCTAATGTCAGAAAACTTTTAAATTGTGTTTGACCCACAAATACTTTGTGATTATAGATTTGTTTTGGATGTTGTTGGGAGTTAGAATAACAAGGAAATGAAGGAGTTCTGTGTCTTGAGACAAAAGGGAGTATATGATGATACACAAACATTCAGTAATATCAAAAGCTTAAAGCAAGGGTGACCTTGAGGATGCAATCTCTGTTGATTGCTGACTCCTCCTTAAAGAGCACAAAAAAACAGGTTAACCAAAGCCAAATTTAACAATAAGGGAAATCATCACCTTGACAGAGTCAGAACCACATCTTGAAAGAGGGTATAAAGGGAAGGTATTTATAAAAGTATAAATTAAAGTGGCTCTTTCAACATATGAACCTGATTAAAACCGGGCACAGACCATGATATAATGACTTAGACAGACAAAGTGATGAAGAGATTTTGAAGGAAGGCTCTAAGAGTAAACAGTTCTTCAATAAATCTAGTTGAATAATTTATTGTCCTTAGAAGAAGACTATTTACTCTGAGGTAGCCTACTTGGCTAGTCTACTGTTGGAATAAATAAATTTCAGAAAGTTCATGAGACAAACATTCTCCTGAATAAGAATTTCCTGAAAAAAATCCAGTCAATTTAATCCATTTTGAATAGTAAATTTATGCTAATAGTAAACTACAGATTTCCCTTCTGAGTAACAACAGCTGCAAATCCTGTACAAGACAGGTTTCTCAAGAGTTATGAAAAAGGAATTTGATCTCATGTGACATCAGAGTTTTGTTTATTATCGCTAGCATTCCACACCATCAGACACATAGTGGAGACTCGGTGAATATTAACAAAAAAGGAATGAATAAATAAATGAATGAGTGAGGGTGGCCACCAGCCTAACACAATTCAAACCCTAAACCTGCAGTTTTTAAATGTTCACTCTCATAATGACTTCTTAATTCAGAATAATCCATTTCATTAAGAGAAAGAAAAGCCAACCATGCTATGCTTCAAACATGAGTATACAAGCATGTCTGATGGCCCTGAATCCTCTGGAATCTGATATAACTCATCCTGATCTGGCTGAAAATCAGGTCTCCCAGAACCAGCCCCATAAACCTGAAAATGACCAATCAGAAAGAAATGATGTCTTTGCCCTGAACTCAGGTTCCTGTCTGATAATTTAATGTGACTTCTTCTGTTATATATTTTTAATTTCTGCTTGGAGAAACCCACTGAACTTTTAGCTGACTGATAGGCTGATATGGCTTGACAAGCAAGCCATATATTTGGCTTTGTTTCAGGCTCTGATTTGATTATTTTGTTTCTCAGTGCTTAACAACTTTTAATAGAATCAGAATTTGGAGATATAGTGACCAAGTAGATTACTAATAAATAATACCAACCTCATTGTCAATGAGATTCTGAAATTATGTGTAGTATCTTCAAAACTGTAGAACAAAACTATATAAATTTAAAATGTATAAAAGTGTAATTTAAGAATACATTCTAAAAGATTATGGCATATAGGTAGTGACTAAATGGTTATGTATTTCAAATAAACACTAAAACATTTTGTGGACAATGGCATGATCATTTGAAACTAGAACTGCACCTTAGAAAAGCTAGGACATTTGATCATGAGCCACAAGTATCTTTAACCACAGTGCCCAAATTGTGTATTTTGCTTTCTAATACTGCTTAAAATTCCACTAGACCTGTTTTAAAAACAACAGAATTTATTTTTTCAATGTTAGAAATCCAACCGAGGGAGTCTCCCATGCTAGACAAGCATTCAACCACTAAATTACTCTCCTTTACCCAAACAACAGCATTTTATAAATTCCTCTAGCAGGTGTAGGGTATTACTCATATTAACGAGAATTTGGTCAAATAGAGGCATATGATCAGGGGAAAGTATGAATCTGAATCATCTATCACAGGGCTGCTTAGGACAGAAAGAACATGCTGTTAAACAGTAAACCCCAGGAGAGTAAAAGACCAAAGAAAGATGGAAAGATCCAAGATTGTACATTCAAGGAACATTTTCCCAAACCAAACCATAAGAAGAGATTTGGGTTTCAGTCTATCTCTGAGTTAGGATCTGTCTATAGCATTTTAGGACCTCTTGGTCACTGACATATACTGTCTAAACAGAAGGGGAGAAAGATCTTAGCTATGTATTTTTAGAATATTTTTATTTTGTTTGCATCTCCAACTGAGCTCAGGCTTCCAGCCTGATAGTCTGCATTTTAAATGTTCTGTTGGAATATTCAGTTCATTTATTTTTAATTAAAATTTTATTAAGATTATAAAACTGGTGTGAAGATTAAAAGCAGATAGTACAAATTACATATGTGATGTGGTGGCATTAAATATTCACCCGCCCAGTTCATTTGGGTAACTTCAGAGTGAACAGGAAAAAAGATCACCATATCTTTCAACTTTGTTCCTTTTATCCTTCCACCAACTTTCCCTGAGCATCTCTCACAAGAGCAAATATTTCTTTCTGGCCTGTTAGGTTGCCTCTAATTGAGCCCTGTAAATAATCCCTCATCAGTCCACTGGTGCAAAATAATATAGATGGGGGAGAGGACAGTTAGTTACTTGTTATCCTCTCAAACAAGAAAAAAGAAATTCACGATCAACAAAGCCCACAGGACAAATGTGACATACATACCTTGAGAGGACTATGCACATTAGGATGGCTCCAAAAGTTGCAGTACCTGCAGAAAAAAAGGTCACCATGTGTAGATGTGCAACAAGACTACAGGGATCTGGTATGACTCCTACCCTGTTGGATAAATGGTAGACATACAGAAGAGAATAGGGATACTAAAAACCCATAGTTTAATAGAGAAAATTGTTAAGAATCACTTTTAAATTAATTATGCATTGCACATTTCAATAATCCACTGAGTTTGAGAGAAATAGTAATAGAGCACAGGTTTACGAACGTGAAATGACCCATCCATGGATATTCTAGAGGTGTAGGTGGTAGAGTCAGTATTGGAATCAGCTCTAAATCCTACAGACAACACCAAGCAGAGATCCTAAGCAATTATGTATGGACATATGTGGGGTGTGTGCGTGTATGTGTGTGTGTGTGTAGGGTGTTAGGACACTTCTGCATAGGCTATACAAACCTTGTATTTCCTTTTACCCTTGTTTCGGGTATGTACAGTTGTATTAGTTGATATCTCAGCTATGTAGTTTTGGAAATGTAGTACCATACCCACCTTGGAATAGCAGATTTGAGAATCTAGCTATTAATAACTATGCCAGATTACTTTTATATTTTTTAGACATAAAATCAAAGTTAAGTTTCATTTAAACAGTTCTATTAAGGAGAATAAATCCAGAAGAAAAATATACACTTTGTTTTCCTAAAAGTGACTCAGACAAAAAGCAGGCAGTCTGAATAATATTTCATAAATAAATTTGATTATAAATGCAGAAATCCATAATAATTTAGTAAAATAATTGAAGCAACTGAAAGAACTTATTAAAGAAATCCTTTCCTAAGAATTAAAAAGAAAACTAAATTTACTCTTGGATTTATTAGGTAGTAGAAATAATCATGAATGATATGCATGTTTCCACAAAGACAAAAATCAATGTGTTTTAGTGATTTTTAAGTACAAACTTTGATGTATCTTTAATTAATAAGGTAAACTTTTGAGCATAGACTGCAAGACCTGTGTCCATAGAGGTCCCCAAGTTCCCCACTGAAGTGGCCAGCACTGTCACTGTAGAGTGGTCTGGCCATGCAGCCTCTCTGAGTCTAATTCTCTGGTCTTCTCCACCACCCCCAAAGATTTTGTGGGTTTCTAAGAGTTCTTAACTGCTTTCTTTTTCTGTTTAAACTGCCCAGACTGGCCTTATTCTTTGCATATCCTTACACAGAGATACACACAAACTGCATCTTCCACACAATAGCCAGAGTAAACTTTCTAATACGAATATCACATCACCCCATCGATCCCTGCAATTGACTTCTCACTGCCTCCACCCTATAAGCCAAACTCCTCCCCAGGACACCAGACCCACACCTTGACCATAGATATCTCTGCATGGGCCCTAGCCTGTTTCATCTTCCCCTTCTTGTCAGTCGCCCCTCTCCAGCCCACTTCCTCTTTCTATCCCTCTAACATCCCAGGCTCCTTCCCATCTCCGGGCCTTCTTCACATTTGCTCTTCCTTCTGCTTCAAGCTATGTTTCTCCACAATTTTGCACTGTTTCTTGCCTCTCAGTGATGATCACTGTCCCATGGGGTAAGGGTCAGAGAGTTCCTCGATCACCTATGCCTTTCCTATTAACCTGTCTCACTTTGTCCTCTACTCAGTTTTCACAGGTTTAGGAAATTGTTTTATTCATCATTCACTCAACTCTAGATTGTCTATTTCCTTATACATGACAGTAAACAACTTGAGGGTATGACATCTCTCATTCCTAGTAATTAAAATAGTATTGAGAACATAGAAGATAGTCACTAAATATTCACTAAATAATTGATTTCAAAATATCTTTGGATATCTTTTAACAATTTTAACTAATTCTATTTTTTCCTAAAAGAATGAATTCTCATTTGAAGCAACTTGGAAGATATGGAAAATTAGAAAGAAGAAAACAAAAGTAAGCTTTATTCTTACATCTTATATTTATTCTTATATAGAGAGAGAAATACTATTAACATTTGATCTATTTCTTTCATGTAGTTTTTCCATAAAACACAGAGAAACCTATTATTCGTAGAATCATGCTCCACATTGCATTAGTTTCCTAGTGCTGCTACCACAAATGACCACAGACTGAGCGTCCTAAAACAAGACTTTCAACCTTTGGAAGGGGAAAAATACTCGTAAATCTTATATCTTGTAAGACATTACTATTTAAAATATAAAAGGAACCCATATAACTCAAAAATATAAGTGCAATAACTCAATTAAAAATGTGCAAATATTCAAATAGACATTTCTCCAAGGATAACATACAATATCCAACGGAAAGGTATTCAGCATTGTTAATCATCAGGGAAGTAAATATCAAAACCACAATAAAGTATCATCTCACAACTGTTAGAATGTACCACTGTCCAAAAACAGAAAATAAATGTTGGCAAGGATGTGGAAAACCTGGAATAACTGTAGAAATTCACAGCCACTATGAAAAACAGCATAGATATTTCTCAAAAAAATTTAAAAATAGAACTCATGTGATCTAGAAACCACATTTCTGGCTATCTATACAATTAATAAAATCAGGATCTCAAGGAGATATTTACATCCCTATATTTATTGCAGCATTAAGTAGGTGTAAGCCACCTAAATGTTGATTGATGAATAAAGAAAATGTGAAATATAAATATATATATAATATACAGACCCAATGGAATATTATTCAGCCTTTAAAAGGAAAAGCCTGGCATATGCAGTAACATATGAATATGGAGGACATTAATTTAAGTAAAATAAGCCAGTTACAGAGGACAAATACTGCATGAATCCATTTATATGAGTTATCTAAAGAAGTCAAGATTATAGGTGTTGAGAGGTAAATGGCAAGATAAAAGAAATAGTTTGCTATTCAACAGAAAGAGTTATGCATGGTAAAAATATTCTAAAATCAACAGTACAACTTTATGCTTATAATTAACACCACACCATGCTCTTTTTTTTTTTTGTACCGGGGATTGAACTCGGGTCCTTGCGCTTGCACAGCAGGCGACGAAACCACTGAGTTAAATCCCTGGCCCCGACGCACCATGCTCTTAACACTTATAAGAAGGGTCGGACCTCAGCTGAACAGGAGGACCTCAAATTTGAGACCAACCTAAACACCAACAGTGAGATTCTGTCTCAAAATAAAAAATAAAAAGCTGGAGAGGTAGCTAGCTTGGTGTAGAGTACTTGCCTCACATGTTTAAGCCTCTAGGTTCAATCACCAGTATAGGAAAAAAAATTTTTTGTAAAAAAGATGAATCTAATGTTAAGTGTTTTTGATTATAAATTTGTTCTTTCACAGTTCAAGAGACCAGAGTCCAAAGTCCAAGTGTCATCAGGACCTTGCACTCAATTATGGCTCTAGGGAAAAGTCCTTCCTGGCCTCTCTCTAGCTCGCTTACTTTCACTCCCTGCCATTTCTTGGCTTGTACAAATATGGCTCCCCTCTCTTCTTCTGTTGTCACATGGCCTTCCTTCTTGTGTGTCTCTGTCTCTGTATATCCATATGGCCTTCTGCAAAGACACCAGTCACTGAATTTAGGGATCACCCTAATCTAGTATAAACTCCTCTTAATGAATTACAGCTGTAAAGGCCCTATATCCAAATAATGTCACATTTAGGAGCTCTCAGTCTCACCTCAATTCCTTTCAGGCTTTACCCTAAGACCCAGGACTAGATTCTACTCCAGGTCTGCAATGAGCCTGGCCCACTCAATTGTCCTGTCACTGACCCTGTGGCTGAGGCACTCTTGTTCAGTCTCTGCAAACAAGCAGGTTCTTTGCCACCAGATTACCTGCTGCAGATTTCTCCTGCGTCACTGAGAGATTTCTCTGAACTTAACCCAGGGAAGTTAGTTTCTATACCTTAAACGATTATTATTAGTTTTATTTTTTGAAGCATACACGCCAGAGAGAATTCAAAATGGGCTCCATCCTGCAAAAGAGGTTCAGCTTCTGGAAGAACAGCTCTGGGACCGGGCTTCCCATGGGAATGCCTACTGCGGTCTTCTCTAACGAGTTTATCAGAGGCTGGCACAAGTTCTTTTTGAAAGCTTATAAAGTGTTGAACATGCCCCTGAATTTCATTAGAAGAACAGGAAGAGCTAGAATATGCTGAGCTTAAAAATGCTAAGGCAGCATCTTCTGCTCATTTCCATCATTCCAATTAGCCTTCTCCGAAGAAAGTACAGTAGTAGGCAAACAATATCAAAAATACATTTGAAAATGCAGCAATGGTAAAAATATTTTTTTCTCAGAGGTATTAAAGATTTTTTACAAGAATTGTGCTTTAGAAAGCTAGTTCATCTAGTAGCAATTTCAGGGAATAAAAGATAGAAGTTAGAGAGGAGGCCGGTCACAAGGTCATTTAAGGAAGAAATGTTATGAACTAGGAGAGAATTAGAGAGAAGGAAACAGTCATAGGACCTCTTTTCAGTTTACCTGTTTTGCTGCTGTGACTTAGCCAACTCTCCCACATTTCAAGGAAATGTGTTGTTGAGCTAGCTGAGACAAGTACAACCTACTGGAAAAGCAGTGTCTGTCTGAGAAACACTGAGTAGAGTGCCAACAAAGGGGATGTGACAACAAAGATCTTTGATGTTGATGCTTTTAGTTAAGCAATATGCAAAATACAAAATCTCTAGGTAGCTTGTGACAGTACAATGCCATTAGTTCCAACAAGCTTTTAAAATTCTACATATCCCCGTGGAATGAGAATCTACTGGAGGAGGAATGAAACGTTGCTTAACACATATCAAATATTTGAGAAAATAGAGAGCTACTCATTTTCTAAATAAAACTTTACTTTATACAAGATACCAGTATTCTTGTTATAAAAACATTAAAATAATCATCAAAGAAACCATATGAGTAGTCAATAATTAGTTTAAGGATTAGAGGTTTTATTAAGTTGCACTTTGACCCCATCAATTCCAAGATTGAAAATTGCACAGACACCTTTTTTTAAAAGGGATTTTAAGTCACTTTACCTTAAAATTGTAAAAAGAAGGAAGTGCAGAACAAATTATCTCTGTACTTCCTGAGGCACAACAAATATGACATGATCCTTTTTATTATTACTAAATGCCTGTGGAAAAATTCAAAACCAAAAACATGATTCAATTTAAGAACCTTTAACCTTATTCCACGTGATAGTGTGCTGTTTGTCATTAAGACACTTCTGATTAAAGGTTTATTGACTCAATAGAGACTCGCTATTTTATATTACTGTTTTAAAGAACCAAAGCCAACTCATTAGTTAGAAACCAGCAAAGCATGCAAGTGCTTTGTTCAACTGACAGTGTGAAAGAGAACCGGTGGAAATTTACTGCTGGAAAACATTATTACCAAAAAATATTCACTGAGCTGACAATTTTTGACATTTCTCATGTCCCTTCTGAAAATATTTGTGTTAGAATCAGAACTTTCAACATACCAAATAGCATCGATTGATTTTTCTGCAGTTTATCAAACTCTAGAAACTAAACTACAAGTAAAATGAGCAAATTTTCTTTGGATTCTAGGGTCCTGCTCTCTTTTTATTCCTACCCCTACCACTCACACCATTGAGGATGTACTTAAATAATAAATTTTAGGAAAGCCCCATCTCCAAAACCAGAAAAAAAAAGGCAATCAAGGGTGTAACTAACATCAATAACAATGCTAACAAAAATCAGGTTTCTCTGACTAGAAGGGCATGGCTAGGTCTCCTCTCTTTCCAAGACAAGGAAGGAAGCTCAAATTTCTCCTCGAACCATGGGTTCTCTTTGGAGCCTATAACCCTCATTTGCTACAGAAGTGTTTCAACCTGGTGTAGAACAGTGCTTAATTAAGGCTACCCCGGCACTGCTCCTGCTTCCCCTACATCTACCCCATATTCCACCTCAAGCTTTACTATTCTGCTGAGGCTCAGCTTGCTATCCCATGATCCTTCCACTAATCACAAATTCCACCACCCTCACTGAGTTGGGAAAGTTTTCTTTCTCTTCTCCCAGATTGGATGCCTTATTTCAGGTTTGCATTTTCTTACCACAGGTTCTTGTCAAGCACCACAATCTGAGGGCTTGTACGTATTCATTCTGTTCATAGAGGATGTTGTACAACATCTCGTGAGAACAAAGGACACACTTTGCATAGCTGCAGATCTGACAGAACATTAGAACAGCCTTATGAAGGCACTGCTGAGACCCTGGCTATCATTGGAAATGATGCTCTGTGAGAATGAGAACCATCCTCCAGGATGCAATACACATCCTATAAGAATGACTATTGCATGGTGTTGTGTTCAAATGGGTAGAATATATTGGTCCCAAGGACCAATGGATGGATGTAGTACAGGGCCTTCTTGCCATCATTTTCAGTGACTCACCAGGGGAATTTGTGCATCTGTGTGCTCCATCCATCTAAAAATTCTAGATCCTAGAACTTCCACCAGGAGACATTGTTAGAATTCTATTTAGCTTTAACCTACAACTCCCACACATTTTCTCTGAGCCTTTTGTGCCAAGAGACCAGGAACCAAGGAAGAGGGTCATTAGATTGGCAAGAGTAACCCTGATCATAAGGAAGAGACAGAACAGCTTTTAAACAGTGAGGTCAGGGAAGAATATGACTGGTACCTGGATGGCCCACTGGGCATCTCTTGGTTTTCCCCTACCCAATTTTGATGAAAAGTGAGAAGTACAGCAATCATGGCCTGAGAAAAAGTGATGAGTAGGGGGATGAGAGCCTGGAATGCCTTGTCAGGTAAGCTGCATAAAATAGCATACATGTGAACTAAAGATGCAGAGAATCTAAAATGAATAGTAGAGGAAGAAAAACGTAAGTATCAAAGTGACTTCCAAAACAGCTACAATGACAAGGGGCTAAGGTTGCCCCGTTAACCTTCTTCCTATAAATTTCATAAGAAAACAAGATCAGAGTTTTGGTGGAACACTTGTACCCAGGCAGGGGCACCTCACTATATGAAATAGACTGTGGTAGGTAGAATGATATGTGATCTAGCTCTGTGCTTCAAGACTGAGGCACTCATTCCCCTAGCCTCTGAAAATGTGAGCTGATGACTTATCTAGGGATTGCCTTTGTCCAGATGGAGCTGCCTCTCCCTGGGGTAAGCTATATAGCCTATGACGTGTGGATAGGAGACTTCAAGGGGCCAGACCCCTTGCACTGATGGTGGATGATTCTGAAAGGCCATGCCAACATCAGAACTCCAAGAGAGATTGGATGAGGCCTCAGTTACATCATTTCAATGCAACTTTTTCCTCTTTCCACCTGTACTTCCTTCACTTATTTGCAGGTGTTGTTTAGCACTCCTTAATAAGTCTTATGAAACCTAATCACAGAATGCATTCCCAGGAGAACTCATCCTTAGACAACCTCATGAGTAATGGTTTCTGCAATTGTAAAACTCCTATAGCAGCACCTACTTTATAGAATTGTAAAGAGCATGGGGCGGGTATTTAGCTCAGTGGTTTCGCCGCTGCTGCACAAGCGCAGGGACCCGAGTTTGATCCTTGGTACCAAAAACATATATAAATAAATAAAATAAAGTAAAGTGAACACATTTGTATTCTCCATATTTAACAAAAAGAATTGTAAAGAGGACTCAATGAAAATCTACATGAAAAGCATTTACCATAATGCCTAGTTCAGTGTTCAATAAGTGCTCCTTTTTGTGTAGTACCATTACAAGTTAATTCTTGGTTTGCATGTTAATAGTGATATCACTATCACTAGAATCTATAAAGCCTATCCTTTATTGTCTTCTAAAGTTAGTGTCATAAGAGGGCTTTCCATGTTTCCCCTACCTTCTCCCTAAACTAATATTCGAGCCTGAGTTTTCAGTTTCAACTCCAAGCCTCTGAAAGCTTTTGTGGTGTCTTTGACCTTTCTCCTTAGGGATAGCAAGAAAAGAGTCCCTATGTCCATAAAAGAAATGAAACAAAATTATCAGATCTAAACCTGAAAAAGTAGTGAGTTTAAAATTATTTCTGATTTTATATGGAGTGTCATGTTTAGAGACTGAAATGAGAATTTAGTAACCTGTTTTTGACCTCAAGAGAATGACAGTACAACTCTGGGCATTCATTTTTTTAACCTATGGAGTTGCCTTTAGGATATCAAGTAGAGAGTTCTCTGTTTTCTTTTCAGAGTATATCATAACTGTAGCCAAACAACCCACCTGCTACAAATGGATGGAGAGCCAACCGCTCTCCTCAGTTGCCACTCTGTCCATTGGAGGGCAGGCTGATTGGGATAAACAGAGGTGGCTGCTGAACAAGAAATGCTCATGTCTTCCTGTTGGAATTAACTTCACTACCCAGTCCAGCCTTCTGTACCATTCATCTACTGACTTGTGCCTGAAGAACACCACCCTCTCTCCAGTATTTGTTTATATTGGTGAGGTAAAGGCTCAAATCCAGTTTCCATACCAGTCCTTCACTGAAAGGAGCCAGGGCTCCTTGCAGAAAGAGCTAATTCTAGACCTTGGGGAAGAGAACTACAAAACAGTCTGGAATATCTTTCTGTGTCAGAAAATGAAGAAGCATTCAGAAAATAACAGGGGTATGTCAAAAGAACATAAGAATCTATTTGGCTCCAGCCAAATCAAACTGAATACTGAATTAATGAATTCTAAGTCATTGAGTACAATAAAGTTCTATGAAAAAATGTATGCATGTATGCATATAAAATCTACCTTTACTTATCCCTAAGGTTACAAAACTATTCTCATATATGTTTTCTCCTAGAAGCTTTTAATTTGAGGACTTATATTTGTAGTAGAAATTCATCTCAAATATATTTTTCTGTGTAATATTAAGTAGAGACCAAGTTATTTTTTCCATACATTTATCAGTTATTCTAACATTTTTATTAAAAATGAAGCTATTATCCTTCTATTTAATTATTTTACACCTTGGTAGAATATATTTTTTCAGAATACCTTAGAACTGTAGAACCCACTTAGAACGCACTCTGCTAAAAATGGATGGAGAGTCAACAAAGGCCAAGTCTGTTTCTGGACTTTTTACTCTGTTCCATTTCTTTTCTTGTTCTCTGCTTATGCTGATACTACCTGTCTTTATTGTTTGGATTTTATTGGAAGTCTTGAAGTCAAGTAAGTTTTTTTCAAGATTGTTTGGCTCCTTCTTTTCAGAGATATTTTACCTCAGTTTTTAGCCACCCACTATCCCAAACTTTGCCCCTTAATCCTAGGATCAATAAGACAATATCACTTAGTCCTCATGAGGACAGAAGAACCACTTTCAGGAGGAGAGCCTTATAAATGTGGATTTCACACAGCACTGTTTATTTCCTCTTATGGGCTGAACCTCTCCAGTTTATGCTATCTTTTGGTCTCCCTCCATCATCTGTAATGTTTGTCAGCAGGAAAGTTAGTTTTACACAAGCTATTTGGCCATTTCTCAAAGCCTTACCCTTTCCATTGGTTTTCAGTGCTGAATTTCAAATCTGTGCTGATGGTGTCCATCAGCCTTACCAGATGGCTCCTATTTGGGGGATGATCTAGGAACCTTCCTCTGTTGTTAGTGAAGCTTTTCATTTTCTCCCAGCCTCTGACAAGGCATGTTCTTCTCAGCTCTTCCCCCGATGCGCCAAACCACAGCATGACACATGGTGCTCCTAGTAACTATTCAGTTCTTGTCTGTGACTGCACTGTCCCCCAAACATGCTTTAGAACAAATAAGAATGGAAGCAAAAGAGCAGGAAACATCTATAAAACATCCTCAGAAAAGACAGAAGAGACATGGGGGCTGGAAAAGGAAAGTAGGGACCTCAGCCATACCTAAGTTAAATGGGTAGTTGGAGCCTAGGTATTGGGACCAAGGATACTAAGAGTCAGATCCAAATCTTGCCTTTTAGACAAGAGCTATTTGTCAATGTCTGTTGTTATTGAAGAAAGAATTTTATTACTCTATTGATACTGTCTCTTTGTCCTCCCTGGAACCACTAATCCCTCAATTATTCCCAAGAGAACCAAAACTATAATTACCCTGCCAGCTGCCCTTGACTCACTGGACAGCCTGGACATCACAGTCATGTTAAATCCCCCTCATCTATCATGGATTCTTTGTCTCTTTTCCCTTCAAAGGAAATAACTCTTATTTCTGAACTACCTCTATTATTAATCTTCTTCAATTTCTGCAAAAAGGAAAAGTATACATTTTCTAATGAAAAGGAAACTGATCCTCCTTAGGAAATTGTGTTTGTCTTTGAAAACTCTGAAGCTACTTCAGTGGGAAGGGAGTAAAGGGGAAAAAAATCTTTATAATCATCTTTAACTCTGTGACTATAGTTTAGTAAGACGTGAAGAGCCTCAGGTTATAAGACTTAGGTCAATTGTTTCGTTTATCAAAGAAAGATAAGGTAATCCCTAAACAAATCCAGCTGTGTGCTTTTTTTTCCTGACCTTTTATTGAACGATAGCAATTGTCACTTAGGCTTGCAGACTGACATTAAAAAGGATGAAAATATTGCTTTCTTAGTGCACAGCTTTTGTTCAGGCTATGAAGCTCCTACAAATTAGCCCAGGGTAATGGGTAGGAAAAAAATGTCTTTATTTCAACTTGTTATCATCTTTAATATTACCAGAAAAGTTATTTTTCCATATGTTCCCAACCCTTTGCATCTCATTAAGGAAGAGGATCTGCCTAGATTATTTGATGGTAAATACCTAACTAGATCATAAACTCTGTGCTTGAGGAGCTTGTTTCAAAAGCCCACAGCACTCCGCATACTTGGATACATTGAAATGTTCAGTAATCCTTGTATGATTGCATAGCACAATATGAACATTCAATATTAGCATTCTATATTTAACCTCTATTTCTACAAGTGTCAAGATCTACACTAATTTTATGCCAGTCCTGTGTCAATAGCAATATTTTTTACTGAGTTTTGTAAATACAGTGGTAGAATTTTTAATAACCCTCGTTAATCAGTTATTATCTTGAGTTTTTCCTGCACATAGTAACCATATTGGAAATGATAAGGCCTTTTAGCACACTCAAATCCTTGTAGTATTACTTCACATTGCAGTAATAGGTTCTATCTCAGCACATTTAATGGTAAGAAACAGCATTACTTGTGATGGGGGGGTGATGATTAATGCCTTAAATATGCTTGACTGGCTAGAATTCATTAAATGATTTCAAACTCCCTATTGTTCTCCACACTCTTCAGGCTAAAATAGTGCATTATTTGGAGAAGAAAACTCACTTAGCCTTTTTTGTTTTATTTTGTTTTTTCTTGTAAAAGGGGAACTGTGGCACATGCTCAATCTTCACTGCAGGTTGGTTGTGAGGGTTGAATGGGATAATGCATGACAATATGGTTGACAAAATACAAAGCATTGTCCCAATCATTATTACTATGATTTGCACTATACATAGGTCAAAGTTTTACTGGGCAAAGATCCATCTAAACTTCTAGCATGAACATTTTAAACTATTTATAAATCTGCAGCATGAAATGTGAACTGTTTCTTTCCATGTCACAGATCAATGCTAATACTGCCTAGTCACTTATTTCATGTGACAGGGACCTAAATAACAATCATTAAAAGCTGATCTGCATACCACATATTCCTCATTGCCATATAGTGCCTTACAAGCTAGTCACAGATCAATTAATCAATGTTTTCCTCAATTAGGTCTGCCACAGAGAAGTCTACCAGACCAACTGAGAGTATTTTGTGCCTATATTTGAGAAGGCATGGATTTTGCAGCTGCTAGGCTATTTCTCTTGAGAGGAAAGGGTGATAAATGATTGCTTTACCTCATATTTTCTTCAAGTACAGGAAATGTCTAACTTACAAAAGGGTTATGTTGACAGAGCCACAGTAAGACTCTTGAAATCCATGCACAGTCTTTGTGATGGACGTGCCTTGGCCGAAAGGACCTGAGATTCTGAGAGGGCCTCAAAGCCTTTTCTCCCAGCACATTGGGGAAATGAACCTCAGCAGCATATTGCTCTGATGGTAAGAAACAGAACAAGGTCCTCTTTCTGGACCGAGATAAAAGAATTGATCATATTGTCACTACTCTTAGGGAAGGCAAGAAGGAGGTCCCAAGGTGAACATTTTGGTACACTTCTGAATATTCATTTTGATCTGTAAGATGACATGACAGTTCTCACTAAGCATGGAAACCTTTTTCATTTTAAATGCACACTTTCAGGGAAGGAGACATTTTATATTTTTTTCATCTGACAAATATCTCTCATTAACATAGTTCACTGACTACTGAATCCCACCCCACTTAGTTTTCTTTTTCTTTTCTCCTTCTATGGAGGAGAATACACTGTGGAGGAAGTAGAAGGATCGTACTGTACTACACACCCTAGTGACTGGGGCTCTGTAAGCCTTGTTTTTCCATCTGCAATATGAAAAGCTTAATGCAAGTAAATCTCTTAGTAAGAAATTTATCTCAAATAAGCTCTAGTTCCTAAGTTAGCAGGTGGTGGATTCCAGGTAACTGGAAGGGTTTATGGTACCCCAGAAGAGCTAAACTCATGAGTCCTCTCTCAAATTTTCCTTTTTTTTCCACAGTCTATCCCCTTCCCCTAGGTTATTTAACCCATGTTTAATTTACAGCTAGAAACAGATTTACATTATGTTTTTATCAGTGATTTTTCCATATTTTAAAAATTGTAACACATAAGAGATACTGCAAAAGTAGCTTTTGTTGGGAAATGTTATTATTTATAGAGTTAATGTGTACGTTATAAACTGTTGCATAGTCACATGTCTTTAAGGAATGTACTCGAGTTTTCCAAGTAGTACAGGTATGAACCTTGCATTGATGTGTTCCTATATATCCTGTTTCCCCTGTAGAACATGGGAAAGTGCAAGAATTGAAGTAAAATTAATTCATTTTTAAAGATTCAGGAAGAAGTGCAGATGCACCCAAAGGTAGAAGTTGCCCCAGGTAGAAGTTGACAAAGATGAGAATGAGATTCTAACTGGGCTACTGAGAGAAATCTCTTTGGCAGATGTTGAAAAAAGTAAGTAAAAAATGATGGAAGAAGAAATTATTTTGTCCATACCTTTAACCACTAATTTCTGTAGAGGAACATGAAGAAGGGATTCATTGGCAGGCAGAGGATCTCCATGAAAACAAAGGGTTAACATAATTGTAGGGTATGAGGAGTGGGAAGTTTGGCTAATTATATAACAAAGTTGGCATCTTGTCCCGGTGTAAATCTAATTAAAATAATATGCTCATATCATTCAGATGCTTATAAAGAAAATAGGCAAAAAATATTTATGAAGTACTCTGGAAACATAAACTATTTACTTCACTGACCTAAATGTATATACAGAAGCAATAAAGAAGATGGGAGCAAGTATTTCCTCAAAGATACATACAAAACATGTCAGACTGACAACTTTCTCCTTTAACAGACTGTGACTATGACTACCTTCTCTTTTAAAGCAGACAGCAAGCTCTCAGATAAATCATTGGATTAAGTAATTTCCTATGGGAGGAGCTCATGATTCAGCTATTGTATAGAAAACAAAACAGATGGTCTAGTAAAGTCAAGGACACTCAGTTGTGGCATGGTATTAGGGATGTTTGGTGAAGTGAGCAAATTTTCTCTCTCTCTCTCTCTCTCTCTCTCTCTCTCTCTCTCTCTCTCTCTCTCTCTCTTCTTCTCTCTCTCTCTCTCTCTCCCTCCCTCCCTCCCTGCCTCCCTCCCTGGATGTTTTAACTCTTTCTTATCTTGGATTCTTGCTCTTTCCTTTTTGTTTGCTAACTATTGCTTTTCTATTTTTTCCTCTTTCCTTGTAGTGGTAGGGTAAGAGCTGATTGTACAAATTTTCCAGAATAAAAACTATCCTCTCTTTCAATTCTTCAAGACTCTAGAATTTAAGGAAGAGCAGAGGAAGGAAAACTTAAGACTACTTTGCTGTAGGCTGTCATGAGAACTTTTTTCCCCTTGGATTCATCTTTTGAGTCACCCAAAAGGTAAGAAAATTCAAGTCAGGATGAAGGTTTACACATAGGGAAAGGAGCCTGCTTACTACTGGTTGAGGTCTTTTACTAGATTCACAGAGAACATCCTTGAGGCTCCCATTTCATCTATTCCACTTCACTGCATTTGGAAACAAGCTCACCATCACCAGCTAAACCATTGTAGAGTTTCTTCGATAAACACAATTCTGCACAGCTAATTGAAAGTTCAGATATTGGGGTCCTGCCATCTCTATTTCTTTATGCAGGAGATTTTTAATGTGAGCCTTCCACTTTCACCATTACTTCTTTATCTTTCCTTCTTCCTCATCTAGAGTCAATTTAATAAGTCTCATGCATTATATTGCCTTGATCACTATGTCAAATAAATGTTATGGGGCCAGGGATTTAGCTCAGTGGTTCTACCACCTGCCTCGCAAATGCAGGGTCCCGGAGCTTGATCCCCAGGACCCAAATAAATAAATAAATAAATAAATAAATAAATAAATAAATAAATGTTATGAGTAGTATTATCATTATCTGCCTGTCTTGATCAACCTACCTTTCTTTAGCACAGGTTTGAGCCAAATTTTTAACCTACAATACCTAAAAAGACTGTAATTTTTATCAAAATGCAAGATTCTCTATATCCTCCCCTGTGTTCTATACCAGTATATGTGAAATGCTATACATATGCTGATATTGGCTAAAAAAAGAAACAAAAATGTCAGTAAGAATAAAGAGCTCAGAGTTGCTGATTTCCAGAATCTGGTACTATACTGTTGGTCTTGTTTTTAAAAATCAATTTTATTTTTCTTAATTATGTGTTAATAATAGAGTGAAAGAGGTATTTTATTATTTTGTTTTCACTTTTGTTTTAACACTCATATTTAATTTATTTAATTTGTCATATTCTACCTCTGAGTAGAATAAAGTCAGCTATTTCTCATGGTACTGTGGACTAAATTACAAACGAATAGGAACTTTAACAAATTAGAACATTGCAGTTATTTTACTATAATGTGATTCGATTCCCCTCTCCAAATGTTTGCTTTACAGCCCAGCTCTTTGGGAAAAGGATACAGACGCCATTTAGATAAGTCCAGCAGCCCAGACTTTCTTTTAAAAACAGTGATACTATCACTCAAAACCAAAAATAACAGATAAATGGAAATATAGTTCTCTATTGGATTCCTTTTGAGAAATTTCAGTGTTCAAGTGTATTCCAAATTTGGGGACTGAAGTGCCAAGAACTGTAAAAGGTCTGAGATTTTTTTTCCCTCCCTGTAAACTCACAAGTTAACTGGCCATGGTTTCATAGACTCTGGCAGCATTCAGGAGATGTAGAAGTCCGAGACAGAACACTATGTAACTCACAGCACAGCAAGCAGCATGTGCTTCATGTTCATATTGGCCCCTCACCTCCATCTCTCGTTGCAGGAAAGTGATGTGGAGTTAGGCTCACGTGTACTTGCAGTAGGTTTGCATTACACCCAGCTGAGGGATCTTGAGCTCAGGATCTTGATCCTGATTCTTTTACCAGATACTACCGGCAACCTTATTCTGACCTTTGCCCTGGAAAGACACATTATCGCTTTTATAACAGACAGTAAAAAAAAAATCTGCTCTCTGCTGCATGGACAAATACTGTCCCTCTTCCTCAAAAGCTATCTTCTATATAATAAAAAAAATCTTTTAAAAGATAATTCAAGCCAGCTGAGTGTGGTAGTGCATGCCTGTAATCCCAGCACCCTGGGAGGGTGAGGCAAGAAGGTGGCAAGTTTGAGCCCAGCCTGACAATTAAGCAACTTAGTGGAACCTTAGTGGAAAACTGGCTGGGGGATGTAGCACAGTGAGAAGACCCTGAGTTCAATCCCTGGGTATCAAAGAAAAAAAGATAGTTCAGATCAAAAGGCTCCAGTACCACTGCTAACAAGACAAGCAGAGAGATCCATGGATAATTGTCCCCCAACGTGAAGGTTATGAAGCACCTCATTAAAGTCTATTTTAGTGCACATATTAGTGACTGAGAAAACATGTTTGTTTATTCCCTAGCAATCCAACTCTACCAACTAGATTATGAACTACCAGTAAGAGATTATTTTGGTTTATCTTCACATCTCCAGAACTCTGCACCTAGTAAGTGCATGGTAGTTATTTAATAAACGAGTAAATGATTAGAGCCACACAATAAATTTATTTTATGATCTATCTATAGATGTAAAACATATTGCATTAGGGAGAGTTTAATTTTAATATTCATTTATTATTATATATAGAAATAAACTGATCCCTACTAGATAGGACCACCCATCGGTGCCAAAGCCTCTAGACAAGTTTTCATAAATTTTGCTTGAAGGCTATTTTATGATTATATCTTAGAATAAGGAATTTTTGCCAGCCAAAATTGACAGTGTGCTGTGGGAGTAGCTAAAGTAGTTCATTGACCTAAGTCTCCTTTCTCATTTTGTATTTATGGAATCTTCTGAATGGTAGATAGTTAAATTGAGCAAGTCTTATATCATTTTGTTAAACTATGGAAAGTGATTATTTAGAAATACTGATTGGCCACTAGGAGAAGAAATCAGAACATTCCAACATCCAAGCCTCAGATTTAGACCCGTGTCTCCCAATACAACTTTAAATTTACCCTCCATTCTTCCAGGTCATCATAAGGATAGATGGATAATGATGATCAAATAACAAAAACAATTGAATGGCAGGCCTTAAAATAGTATTCAAGTTCCACAGAGACTAGAAAATACTGTAACTCAGAGAGAGAAATTGAAAACATCTGTCAAGATCCTGGCCCAGAGAAAAAGCAGGATGTCTAAAATTCTTGATTATTTCTCCTAAGATAGAGGCAGAAACAACACAGGCACAAAGAGGACACCTACATAAACCATGAGCATGTTTATAATGTGCTTAGTGGGCTGAAATGACAGAACATTCATCTTGGAGTTCGCAAAATCAATCTGGAAAGGAACAAAATTCCCTTTGAAAATGCATGCTGACTTAAAGTGAGCCTATGGTCAAAGTCCAACACCTATGTTTACCTATGTGAGCTTTGACTAGTTACATAATCTGTCAAATTATCTGTAATGATACCCACTTCACAGCACCACAGGACTGCTTTCCATACTAGTGAATTAACATATGTGAAGGGACTTTGGAGACGATGCTATGAGTGGTGTCTGCAGTCATTGCTATATCGGCATGGTATAAAGGCAATTTGGTTGTGTTGACAATGTGACAAGATAGGGTATCATTCCCTACTGCAAGCTTCCACTGAAGAATGAACCAGAGCATCAAGAGTCTGATAAAAATAGGCCAGACATGGTGGCACATCCCTATAATCCTAGCACTTGGGAGGCTGAGGCAGGAGGATTGCTGTGGGTTTAAGGCCAGCCTGGGTTACATAGTGAGTTCAAGGCCAGCCTGAACTATATAGTGAGACCTTGTCACAAAAAAGCCAAAAACAAAAACAAAAAATGATTCTGATAAAAATGAAAGAAAGACTACCAAATTTAAAAAGTAAGAACCAATTAGATTTTCCTCTGTAAATATTTTAATGGCCATGAAATGTATGAGGCTTACCTGTAATGTTTGAGCTAAGTAATTTTCAGATTGCATAGTGGATAGGCTTCCAAAACTGCAGTGGGGCTAACTTTTTTTTTTATTAACTTTTGAGCAAATCTGTATTTCTAAAAACCTATCATCCCACATCAAGCCACCAGGTTAAGTGTGAAGATTCCCAAAGGACTTTTTTTTTTTAACCTCATAACTTTCTTATTATTTTAGTCTTTCTCACCTCTGCTGAAAACTTGGAAACACAAAGTTAAGAAATCAGAAGACAATAACTTTCATGATTGTGTGTAATTACAATTCTAAGTATAAATAGCATTTATGCTACTACTGTAAATGGAAAAATTTTGTGGAAGCATTAAATGATGACTACCTTTAAAATGACTTCTCTTAAATGTGTGAAATAAACAGTGTGGTAGATAGGAAAAGAGTTCTTTGACTCATCTAATAAGTTTAATCCATCTATTTCTCCAATTTTTAGCATTTCTACAAGGATGTACATTTTCTTGGGTACTTAGAAAAGTGCCTTGCACATAATGTGTAATTAATATTGTATGCAAGGAAGATAAAGAGGAAATTAGTGAAGAAATAAAGAATGAAGACAGGTAGAAAAGAGAAAGAAAAAGGAGGGAGAAAAGAATAAGGAAGAAGAGAAAGAAGAAAAGAAGAGAAGGAAGAAAGGAATGAAGAATAGATAAAAGAAGAGAAAAACAAAGAGGAAGAAAAGAAGAAAGATGAAGGAGGCAGAGAGGAAAAAGAAAATAAGGAAAAAAGAAGGTAGAAAGCATGGAAGAAGATTTATTTCACATAGAATGATAAAGAAACACATCATGAAATTGTCAGTCATGAAAGCTACCTTAAACTCAAGTAGAAAATAAGTTAGTTCAACATTAGTTCTCCCACTGTAGTCAGTGTAACATCTAGAACCAAATCAGAGCATTCAGACATGATCTTTTAGAGTCAATCCATTGTGAATGCAATGAACACTTTTAATATTTATCCCATCCCTGAGTCTCACCCAATTCATTTCTCTCACTGTACCTATTCTTCACTTCTTACTTGCTCTGCCTCTCATGTCATACTGAGTCTCACTCCGTGCCTGAACCATATTCCATTTCGAAGCCTCACCTTGTCTCTGAACCTCAGGTAAGTATTGAGTGAGTGGCCAATCTGGGTTAGTATATCCATTGACTCCACTGCTTGGTAGTTTCAAATATTTAATGTTAAAGAGTGTCTAAAGAAATAAAAAGCTATACCCAATTATACTACCATGAAAATGACAGCATTAAATTGACTATATATCCAAATATATATGGAGGGGCTCTTGCTTTCTACTAAGTTTATGTTTTCAGTATCAATGTCAAACAAAGAAACTGATTCTGACTTGTACTGTGGTTTGGAGGAAACTTTTTAATAGGTGTCCTCTTGATTCTAGTGCCAATTTCGTCAGGACTTTGGCCCACAGAAAATATCATCTGTTTTAGTAGATGAGAGCAATTTAAAGTGGTTTGGTTTTTGGTTTTGTTTTTCTTTTCCCTTTATCATGGAATAAAGGATATATCATTCCCTTTTATGAGTTCTTACTCCATACAAACACACCATCATCTGAAGTCTTGTGGGGAAGGGGGAACATTGGCTTTGCCATAGAAGACCTGCTAAAATACCTAATTGATGAGTTACACACTGTTCTCCACCCTTACATCTCTCAACCCTTTTCTCCTCTCTGCCCCATTTGTCAGTTATATAATTGCAGCTGTCTGCTATAATTTTCAGATTCCCTAATCTTTCTTTTACAACTCAATGTGGCACCAGCCATCAGCGCTTTGTTAATCTCCCTCCGATGCATATTGACATGCCTTTCCCTTCATCTTTCCAGATTCTTTGATCTCCTCTTTAGCTCTATTCCTAGACCTAAGAACATAAAGCCAGTACAATTAAGTCCTTCCTTTTCTACCTACTTGATGTCTGAATTTCCATTGCTCTTAAATCTTTCTTATATTTTTTCTGAGCTTTTAGATAACTGAATTGTTGTTTCTTCTTTTTCTAGTTTATTCACCTTTTTAACTTCATTTTTACTTTCATTTTAGTTTCCATTTATTCAACAAAATGTTTTTATTTTGTATCACATGCGGGATCTTGACTATACTTTCCATACGGATTACATCAACAACAGATTCCTATACATCACTCTTATCTAAACTTGCCATTTCTCGATATACACCAATTTTCTGGCAATAAAATTAAAGTTATAGGGGGAAATGTAGTCCTTAGAGTCCAGTCTACTGGGACATAGCTCTAGTAATGTAGAAAGTCCGTCATAAATAAGTTAATGCTCTCTTAGTGTCACTTCAGACTGAATTTTACTCGCCCACCTCTTCCAACTTCTCCGTGAGTCCTTCCAGCGTCACCCTTACTCTTTACTAGACTACAACCCTGATCTAATTTCAAAAATCAAAACAACTAGGAAATAACTGATATTATCCCTTCGTTTCATTATCAGTGGCCCTAAATCTGCCATTACTAGATTGTTTTTCAAACTTCAGTCATCAAGTCCTATAAATAAGTATGTGAAGGACAACTTTTAATAAAAGATTGAAGAAAAAGAAGGAAGGAAAAATCAAAACAAAACAAAAGAAAACCAGAGATAAAGAGTGATGAGAATTTGGGCATGCTGTTTATGCAGACGGATCTTGTAGTTTGGACTATGCTACGTTGACTCACATGATAAATCTGGCTTATGATCCTTTCAATTTAGGAAATTTTCATTCTCTCTTTAAGAATGCTAGGCAAAAAAAAAAAAAAAAAAAAAAAAAAAAAAGAATGCTAGGCAGCTAAGCTAATTGTTTTTGCACTTCAAGAACAGGAACATTTAGGAAAGATCTCCCTCTCCAAATAACTCTGAAAATCGAAAAACAAAAGGCATAAAAAATAAAAACCCGCTTCACCAGAAGGACAGTTTGGGGTGTATAAAGGAACAGTTTGCAGATTCATTTAGAGGGTGACTATGAAATCGAGTAGCAAACCAGCGACGTAGTTGAATTGCTGGCTGGAGGGCAAGCCTGCTTTCACTGCAGCTTCCTCCTTCACAGCCCTCAGCCAAAGCACCCAGCTGCCGGGTTTGTGGAAGTGCTCCACTGCCATCTACAGGAACTGGCACACTCAAGCACCACGACTGGGTCAGGTCACACCACACACTACCATTTGTTGTGTTCTGTCTTTACTAGAAAGCCACAGTTAGTTTTTCATTGAGAGTAAGTACTCTGTGAAAAGCCTAGGTCACTTTTTAACTAACTTGAACAATAAACAAACTAAATAACCTTGAGGAGTATATTTCTTTGTTGTAGGAAATTTGTTTATAAAAATAAACAGCTTCCTTTTTAAATAAATTAATAACAAAATAAATCAGTAATTCATCTACTCTATTGTTCTCTATTTTTATTAGTACGTTTATAATACATAATGATTACATTCACCACAGGGAGTTGGTACATGGACATCACAATTTTAACTCTTTTGTGTCCCTTTCCCCCTCTTCTCGCTTCTCCCTCCATCTTTTGGTTCCCTTCCCATTTGGTTCCCTTCCCATTTGGTTCCCTTCCCATATTATTCTTCATTTTCAAAATTACAATTATACAAGCAAAAGCACTTACTTAGCAGAATATTTTCCTTTTCCTTGACCTTAATTTCTAAAATATTCTCCCAATAATAACTCAATTTTCTTCCAAGAATATATAGAGCTGTGTGAATAGGATTCCCTTTTTCTTTTTTAAAAATAAAAGCACATTGTAAGTGTATTATTTGAAATATTATTAGAGCTTGCTATCTCTACTGCACAGTTTAACACAAGGTAGTTAACATAAAGTTAGTCCCTAAATTATGGTTTTATTCAGCAGGTAATGTCCATGCAGAGAGCAGTATTAAATTGTTTTAGAGAAAAGCCTCCAACAAATTATTTGCATTGTTTAGTCACACTGTTTCTCCCTTAAGACATAGCAGGATAAAGTTTCTGTATGAGGCCAAAGATGACCAATGAACACAGAGAAGCTCAGTATCAAATCAAGCAACTCCTATCCAGGTGTAGGCAGCATTTTCTCTGCTCTGATGGGAAGTCTGCATACATGGTTCGATAAATCACAGACAACAGTATGTGAAACCATTCCAGATTCTATGCTTTTTTTCTCCACACAAACAAATGCTACAGAGACAGTGATTTTAAAATATTTCAAAAGCATCCTTAAAACAATGTGGAGGGCACAGAAAATGTAAGCTTTCTTTCCCAGCTTTCTAGTTAATCAACGGCAGTAGCAAGGCTGACATATTGAATATCATATGAAAATCAGAAGGATAATTAGAGTTCATTTTTCCTTGAAGCAACAGCCTGAAATTTTCATTGAATTTACACAAATTAGAGAAAAATCAGACTTGGCATCATCTTCTCCTGAGATTTTTTGCTTATACCAAGAAGGTTGGTTTTCTCAGCTGAGGATGGAGAAGAAGAGGAATGCCATGGACATACAGAACTCAGGGTGGTGTGTGCTGAGCATAAATTAAATTGTAGCTCCTAGTAAAGCAAACCATACTTTCACTTCTCATAACCTTATCCACAATAATGTTTGTTCCAGAGGATCCCAAATTCAAATTTTCTTTTCTGGAGGAAGAGGGTATTTGTTTTTTTATTTTCATGGTTTTTTTTTAAAGTATGCTTTTTTAGTATATTTTAGATATTTTGCTTTGTTTTCTTTTCCAAAAGTAAAAAATGATCAAGGTAAGCTTTCATATATTAAATCAGATAGTTCTGTACAGAAGATAAGGAGTTTCACTAATTACTTTGCAGTTGTGCTAGAATCATGGCGGAGTAGAGGTATGTTACAGAGGGTAAGTTACCATATACCTGCTAAAGCTAGAAACATTTGCTTTGGGGTCCAGCAGCTCTTCAGGTTTGGATGCCTTGGGCCCTCCTCAAATTCTATTCTTCTGCCTTCCTCTAGTTTACTTTTCCTTTTGCTTTGGACTCTGTGGAGAATTCCTTCTTAGTCTCCCTCGCATCAGAACCCAGAGAAGCTTGTGAAAACTGAAAGCATAAGATGTGGAAAAGATAGCATGCAAAGACACGTCAGATATAATTCATAACATTACCAAATAATAATTAGACTCCAGCAGACTCAAAAAAGAACCTCCACTAAAAGAGACAAATAAGAGATTATTTCATCCATTTGATGTTCTTATCAACCTTAATAACTTTTCTCACCATCATGCATGCTCCAGAGAAGTTAAGGGTAAAATAAATCTTGTATACTATGCTGTTACCTCATTTAAAGAGAAAAAGCTCTGTGTTTGCTAGGGTTTGGCAACAATTAAAGCTCTAAAATACTTTAAAACCTGTCTCTCCCTCCACTGTATGTTCACAGGATTCAGGACAAATTTCCTCTGCATTCAGCATGTAGTAGTCTTTATTCATTCTCACATCCTGGAAGCTGTTTCAGAGCACATTTATGGTACATACAACTGGAACATGTTACCAGAATGTCTACAGTGTGCACAGGTCATGCACAGGCCATCTATAAACATGGTCTCCTTCACCACATGCTTATTGTATGAATCAGGAGCACAGTTGTGACAGGAAAAGCTGGAACATTGTTCTTTTAAGGGCTAAATTTGGAACCCAGAGTTGATTTTCCCCATCTGTGTGGAAGAGTCATGTGAAGCTAATACAAGTTCTTGTAGTCTAAGCCAGTACCAGAAGGAAGAGGGTAACATTGGGACTTATAACTTAGAAGTGGTAAAATCAGAGTTCCATTTGGAGAAAGATTAGTCTTTCTTCACATGAGAGAGGACTGTGTTGTCACTAACTGATAATAATACTTCAGTTGAGAAGCACTGCCTGGTAAATAAATCAGAGTTAATCAGTCTCTTATGCCTGGTTGATGAGAAGACCAGGATGGGATTGGAATACTTCCCTTGAAGTGAAGGGAAATTCTGCCTCAGGTCTCTACACCTGCTGGGCATTAGGAGCTCCATGAGCATTAGGAGCTGCTGGGAGGTATAGAGTGTCCAGGGTGGTGAGCAGAAGCCATGCAGCAATTAAAACGCATTAAATGTAAGCACTTCTGGTAAATTGCTTATGAAGATGTAAAGATATACTGTATTGCCAAGACTCTAGTAATTAATTGTGATTTATTTCTCCTTCAATCTTTTATCTAATTTCCAATGCATAATTTTGTCTTATTCTAAAAAACAATAACAATAAAAAACCCTTAAAATTGGATATGCTGCAAACCCCATGAAAGCTGAATACACCCTTGGGTCTCACTCCAAGAGTGAGAGCCGCACCCTCATTTCTGGATCCGGTGCTCAGGCAGGGGAGGCAAACAACCCTGGCTGAGAGTGGGACCGGGCAGTTTACTTTCTCCTATTATGAGGTGCGGTAAACTGTTCCCACCAAGGGTGTGAACCTCTCACTACAGAACATGTAAAAACATGCTAAGTATAAAGTAAGACGTATCTGAGGAAAGAGGACATTTGGGCAGCACATTCCTCTTCCAATTGTAGGTCCACTCTTTGCATGGACCAAGAGTAAAGTGAAACTCTTTAGAGCTCTCATTGTACTTCATAAAGAAGCTGTGGACTTCTACCATGGTACTTGTGTGTGACATAGGACATCCCTGGAGAGGGATGGGGACCACCCTTGAACTAGTGCAAGGCTTCTGTAAACTGGAGGCCAGGAAGGCATTACTGATGAAGACAATACTGAAAACAATTTGCCATCAGTTTTTTATCACAACATCGAGAGCTTTTCATGGCTCCTGTAGCCTAGAAAATCCTCAAAAGGAACACTAAGAATTAATCCCCTCTTCCCCATCCTCCAAAACAGTAACAATAAATATTGCTTTTGAGGTGGAAAATAGAGGCTCTACCACACCCACACTACACATTTATGTGACTGGAAGACATACTCTGCTGGTTTCATAGGAAGGAAAACAAGACTGTACAAAAACATCTAAGATGTAAATTATAGCCCAGGTGGCAATGAGAACAGGATCTTTTGGGAGATGAAATGTGTGGGCTTTCTCCTAAACATGACTATGAACACTGGCATTGTTGTTGCAAAAATAAATACATGTCTTCTAACATTTTTCATAAACCTATACGCTAAAACTTCTATGAGTACTACTTAAAGGCAGAGACATGTATTCCACTGGGAGCTCACACACTGTCATAAAGGAACAAAAAAGTTAAGTTGTTTAAAGCCTTCAGGTTTTACAGGGAGAAGGGAGTTGTGTGGAGAGAGAGGGAGACCAGAGACATCCTCAGAGAATCAGCAGGATGGGTGGGTGGTCAAACCAATTTGGAAAATCCATTCTATTGTTAGATACTTGATGGCAATAGGTTTGGTTTAGTCATCTCACTGTAACCTAAAAACCTTACTACAATATTCTATATATAATAGAACTTTACTAAATATTGGTTAAGTGAATGAATGGAGTGTAGTAGTGTAGGTATCAATGAATTAGATCGATGGCTCTTAAATCATTAGGAGAGCTTTTCAAAAATGTGATGGCCAAACAAGACTAATTAAATTTGGGATATCTGAGTTTGAAACACACATATACATAATTTTTAAAAGTTCTTCAGGTGATCCTGATATATAGGAGCAGTGATGACTGCTAAATTGAGTGATACGCCAAGGTCCCTTCCACGACAAAAACTGTGTGGCCTTTAAAACATTACCAGACTGTGAATAATGTGTCAGTACCTGGTTACATAATTTGTGAGGCTCTGCACAAATAAAAATGTAGGACTCCTTATTTCAAAAATGATTTAGAATTATTAAGGGCTTCAAGATAGCAAATGTGAAGTATTAAATCACATGTAGGATCCTTATAAGCACCAACCACGTAGGACAGCTAGTCACACACCTATGAAGCTAGCCCTGTTTATAGCACCCAGTCCTAGGAAATAAGTACCTTGTTATCTCTATTTGTATCACTATTACAACGTTTTTTTCTTATACCACCAAAGGGATGACTCAGAATACTCTTTCTTGCTTCATTAAATTTTAAGAATTAAAAGATATTGCAGGTATGTTGCAGATAGTCTAGTCTAACTTTATATCCAAAGAAGAAATTTCTTTCAAGTTGCCTCTGAAACAACACTGAGATTCTATCTTCTTCCAGAAAGAATGATTATCATCAAGAAATCAAATAATGGGGCCAGGGATTTAACTCAGTTGTTTTGCTGCCTGCTGCACAAGAACAAGGACCCGAGTTCGATCCTTGATACCAAAAAAAAATTTCAAATAATAAGAAATGCTAGTGAGCTGTGGGAGAAAACGAAACCCTTTTACATTGTGGGTAGGAATGTAAACTAGTACAACCATAACGGAGTACAATCAGTATGGAGATTCCTCAAAAAACTAAAACTAGAAATTCCATTTCATCTAGATATTCCCCTTCTAGGTATCTTCTTGAAAGAGTTAAAGGCATCATATTACAGTGATACATGCCTACTCATGCTTATAGCAGCACAATTCATAAGAGCTAAATCTTGGAAGTGGTCTATATGTCCATTAACAGATGGATGGATAAAAATTTATTTACACACAACAGAGTACTACTCTGCAAATAGATAGTGGATGAAAAGAGAGCAGGAGAGGGGAAGGGAGAGTGGTTGAAAAAATTGAGATGTGTTATATACATGTACAAACTCTCCACATAAACTGTGATCATTATATACTACAAATGTACCAACAAAGAATAAAAATTGAAAAAAGTTGCCTCTAACCCAGTAGAAATAAGAAAAGTGACCTAGCAATTTATAAAGTCACTTAAACTTCTCACACCTCACTATTCTCTCAGTATTTTACATATAAATGGAAATTGTGTTGTCCATTGCAATCTGCTGCTATGATGGTTAATCGAGATGTGTGACACAGATGTGTTATTTTTTTCCATAGATCCATCCTTGTTGATCAGAACCAATTTTAGAACCTCATTCAGCACTTACTGGTTTCCAAAACACACATAGCCAATGCTAGAGTTCATTAATAAAGAAATGTATGCTTTTGCAGAGTTTTTGTGGGAGGTGGGGGGAAAATTCATGCTGTAAATCCTTGGCGGAAACATCACCAAATTTCCCACGGGGTACCACTCTTCTTCCCTCAAAATTTTCCTCCATTGTCAACTATCATATCTCTCATTGTTTTGTGCCCTAAATCAATCTCCCCAAAATCTTCCTCACCATTCTTCTATTACCTTAAAATGATAAGCTCTGCTCTCAGTTTGAAAATAGAATTCAGCAAAATAAAGTCTTATTAATCAGTTGAATCCTGACCATCTACTCTCTTCCCATTTGTCCCATGAGTGTGTCAACATTTCCCCTAACCCAGAGGCTTCTAAAAATATTTCCTTCCCCAAAAAGATAGTAAAGGTGTAGAAAAGTCAGCTGCCAAGAAATTACCATATAATTTTGAAGTGACCAGTTCACAGTAAAGGTTAATTCCCTCCTCCATCCCATCTCTTCATTGTTTCAATATGAACCCCACCCCGCCCCCTGTGATGAGAAAGGGAGTTTACATTCCCTCACAATGTAAATCCACTGTAATTTTCAACTGCTTTAAATATTGAAATATTCTTCCTCATGTTAACTCAAAGCTCACTTCCCTTATAGTCTCTGTCTGGAGTTTATCAATCCCTCTGGGACAAGATGGACCAAGCTTCATTCTTTTCCAAGATGGAAACTTCTTTCTTCACAGGTTTCTCTCTAGTTCACTCACTTCCTGTGACAGACTTTCCAAATTGTGAACTATATTGGCCGGCTTCTACTGAATGCTCTTCAAAACTAAATACAAATTCCAAAGATGCTCTTTCATGTAGTATACACTAACAAATGTCAGTTTCTTCAGTTTTTCTGGGAACACTGATGTTATGTCCCTTTACTGCACAGAATACGCTCCGTAATACCCAGTAGATCCCTGGAATCCTGAATATTACTGAATTGTCTATGTACTATGCTTGTTTTTGTAATACCATGTGCTGTGGCCATAACTTCTGTAGTTTAAGGTGGTACCACAAAGTCAGGATAAATTTCATTTTCTTTCTTCACAATTTCACAGAAGATTCATTCTTACCATAAATTTTAGCAACTTCAACATATGACTTTTTTTCTTTGTTATGTTTAGAAGCTTTTCTTTTCATTTAAAGGAAGCACTTTATGGCTTTTCTTTGGCACATTTAGATTGCTGTCATCACTACTTGTCTTAGTTCCTTTCTTGTCACTGAGACACAATACTCAATATCCACAACTCAAAGAAGAAAAAGTTTGTTTGACTCACAGTTTGTAAAATTTCAGTCCATAGTTGGGTGACTCCAAGGCAGGTCAGCATGGCAATGAAGGATGGCAGGGGAGAAACAGCTCATGGCATAGCAGCAGGAAGAGGAGGGAGAGTTCAAGGGAAGAGGGAAAGAGTTAGACTCTTCCAGGCCATCCCCCAGGGGCCCGCCTCCTCCAACAAGGCTTTACCTGCCAGTATCACATTTAGCTATAAATTCATCAGTGGGACTAATTCACTGCCGAGTATCACACTCCCATGATCCAATCATCTCCCCATATTCCCATTTATGACTGCATGAGGATTTGGGAGGACATCTAGATATAAACTATAACCCTATTCTTGTGGCTTGGAGCCATTATTAAGTAAAATAAAGATGACTTGACCACAAACATTGTGGTTCCATGATAGTCAATCTGTTCATTGAGATGGCTAAGCAACTAAAGAGTACTCAGTGTTTACAGAAATTCACTAGACAAAGCAATAATGTATAGCCCAGGCAAGATGATGTGGTAGGGCATGAAATTTCATTATGTTGCTTAGAACAATGTGGAATTTAGAACTTATAAATAATTTGTTTTGGAATTTTTCACTTAATATTTTTGGATCATGGTAACTGAAAGCATGGACAAGGGGAGGCTGGTACAAAGTTATTTAATCAAGGGATCTTTATTTCCTCAGCTCCTTGGGCAGCCCTCTTTGGAGATTTTTTGAAGTCTTGCTAAGGTAGAAGAGAAACAATGATGCCAAGGCCTGTGGTTTAGTCATTAAACATGTTACCAAAAGTTTCAGCAATTAAAGATGGAATGGAACATCTCAGAGCAAAGACACCAAGGAGTGTGAATTGAAACAACCAGGCTCTGAGAATCAACTAGATTCTTACTCTACTTGAATCCAGAGGGGGTGGAAATCACATTTCCAAAAAGCTTGCCTCCAGTGATTAAACTAATTGAACACTTGTTGTCTCTAGGATTCTTGCTGATACAGCCCCGTTCTCAAGCGTGTCAGTGCCTTATGACAATCAACAAGTAACTAACAAATAAATATGCGATTACAATTGGTGTGAAGGCTACAAAGGAAAATAATGGAGTACAACAAAAAAACAGAAAAAAAGACACTGATGGTAGTTTGGATGTTCATGGTAACCATGAGGATAGAAAAGATGAACAGACTTTACAATAGTTTATCAGAATCTCATCTGACTGAGATATTTGCATATGCCTAGATACACCTAGCAGTTCTTAAAATATAGTCCACAGTCAGGCAGGCTTAGCATTACCTGGGAACGTCTTAGAAATACAACTCCTAGGCACTGTGCCAAACCTACTGAATCAGAAACCCTGGGCTGGACGGGACCCAGCAATCCAGGTTTTATCAGCCCTCTAAGTGATTCTGAAGCATGTTAAAGTTTGAGAGCCTCAGACCTAGAGGAATTAAATAACTTAGGACTTTCTGAATACAATAAAATATGTGTAGAGAATTACTAAGCCAATCCTACAGAATTAAAATACATTTGTTATATCATTAATAAAACTTGGATTAGTATCACATACTGAAAATATTACAGCACTGCTGTGTAATCAAATTTTAATTCTCATATACTAGAAACTTATTTGAAATTTTAGCCATTAAGGTCAAGAGAATCTTCTTCTGGTCCTGCCACAATATGTATTTTTTATCTTTACATTGTCCCCTATATCCAGTCCTGGTTTTTAATTTTTGCTTATCAATTTGTTCAACTATACAGCTTTATTATCTGGATACCTTTAAGATTGTCCTTCTGATATATTTTGGTTGTCTGCTTTGTTGATTATGGAATAACCTTCTTAGTTTACTTTGGTGTTCTCTCTTAGCATAAAAAGAAGGAGAAGTTTGATTTCTTCCACTTAGCAGGAAGAGTCACTACCTGATGGGTATAATGTAAAAGTGGCTGTTCTCTGTATGGGGCACCATGGCACTTCCTTTGGCATGCCATTAAACATCCCCATTGGATGCACCAATTTAAGGACCTTACTATGGCACTATTCCACAATGCCCTTGGGTATGCTAATTTCTAGTGATTAGCACAGATTATTAATTATTACATATTTATAACATTCCCCAAAAAGTAGTAGCTTGAATTTCAAGTTTAGAGTTTGTGCTTGCAAAAGGAAAAGATATTGTCTTGTCTGGAAGCCAGGAGTCAGGGTAAAGTGATGAAGCTTCCAAATCATGCAGACTGCTGGGAAGTAGCAAACAGGAACATTACCCAGTAGGAACATCAGGTATTGGATAATGCCAGGAACACTAACAGGTCATGAAAAATCAATTGTTCATTCAGCCTTAAAGATAAATGAAATTAGGGTCAGGATTTAGCTCAGTGGTACCACCACCTGCCTTGCAAGCACAGGGTCCCAAGTTTGATCCCCGACCAAAAAAATAAATAAATAAACAAATAAAATTCTATTACAAGCTAAACATGGATGAAATTTAGAAACATCATGTTACATGAAATAAACCAATCATAAAAAGGGTAAGTATTATATGAGTCCATTTATATGAAATACCCAGAATAGGCAAATTCATAGAGACTTGAAGTAGAATCCAAGTTACCAGAGACTAGGGGGAATGGGAATGGGGAGTTATTGTTTAATGGGTTTTGACTTCCCACTTGGAAAGACAAAAAATTCTAAAGCAAGATAGTGAAGGTTGTTGCACATATTGTGTGTGTGATTAATGCCACTGTACACTTAAAATGATTAAAGTGACACATTTTATGCTATGTGTGTCTTGCTATAATTAAAATCATTTACAAACAATTGCTCAAAGCATTGACCGGTTGTTTACTAATACACATACAGGGTTGTTACACGAATGGCATAACAGGACACATGAAATGACTGCAAATATTCATTGTCATTATCACTATTTCATGTTCTGAAAGTATTATGTCTACCATCCACAGTGTCAGAAAACTTCAGTGGTAGAACAAAAGATATTTGAGATATTCATATATAGAAAGAAAGTTTTATTGACAACAGGTGATCCAATTACTCCTAACCCTTGCAGTTCCTAGACCACATGCCTTCATCTTCAGCCTATCAAATAGACTGGATACTGGTGACTAAATAAGTACATTTCATAGATCTACTTCAGATTCTATGTTCATCTCAATCCATCAAGGAAATAAAAATTGTATTGTGAATCCGTCTGCTTTTTTTTGCACTAAACCTAAGATGTCAGTAAAATGTAAAAGCTAAGCAGTTTCTAATTTTGGTTTACACCTTCTCAGTAAGCTGTGAAAATTCATCAGAGCAGAATTTTATGCATAATAAAAATGTGCATCATTTTCTCAGACGGGTGTTTCATAACGAAAGATCTTCACTTCTCTAGAAAGAAAATGCAGTTCCTGATCTGTGACTGCTAGTCCACCCACCCATCCCTTCTTCCCTAATGAGATGAAATTATAAAGAGGAGAGCAATTTGCAAATATCCTCCCCTCTGGTGATTTATGCTTCTACAATGTGTGTCAAATTCTTTTTGAATCTTTTGTGCTGCATATATGAGAAGACACTCAGAAAAAAGATTTTAGAATGCCTCTAATCTTCTAAATCAACAATAAGAGAAAATGAACCAAAGGTCAAGGTTTTGATACACTGCTTCTAAAATACATTCCACACTGAGTAAAATGCCATGAAATCATCTGTCAGAACTGACTTTCTTCCACAGACACATTCCAAGAGCGTGAAGAGAGCTGGAGCAGCTATTGATGGTTTCCTTAGATTTCAGTGCACCTTAATCATAGTCACAAGACTGTACTTTCTCATCACAGCAGGAGCTGACAGAATTTTGTGACAATTCTAGGAAATGCTTTCAGATGGTCACATCTATGAATTATGAATGTTTCACAAAGCGGCAGCCTAAGTGGAACAGCCTTGTTCTCCACAAATGAGGGGCTGATTAGGAGTCAGCCTTCCTTTGTTTCCCTACCTGGAAATTTAAAATTGTTTGCAAACAGAAGAAATAAGTTTGAATAAGGGTAAATAGGCTCTAATGAGTTGTGAATGATTATTTTATTTTTTAAAAAATTGTACAGTCACTTATCATATAACAGTGTCTTAGTCCATGATAGATCATATACGTAACAGTGGCCCAGTAAGATTATATTGCCTAGTGACATTGTAGCTGTCTTAGTCAGGAAGCAATGTGTGACTGTATGTATTTTATTCATTAGAAGAGATTGTGTAAATTTCACAATTCTCATTCCAAAATGTATTTAATGTGGTTGCAAACAGACTTATAAATTACTCCTTTTAGGTACTAATAAAAAAGTCAATTCTCATTATTCATTCTAACTATATTCTATAAAGTCTCCACAAACATTGAATTAGCAAGTACTGAACCACTACTCCTAGGGGAAATACAGGTTAGATTCCTCTAAATGTCTGGTCAAATTTTTATCAACCTTACTTTATGTGTCTCTGTTTGAGGATACCTTATTTAATGTACATTGTTAATTCATTAACATTAAACCCACAGCCCACAGCACCATATCTCCTCACTCGATTATGTTTGTTTAACACACATATTTGCTCTTTCAGACACGTCATAGCCTTTTTGCAGTTAAGAACAATAGGCAGCACTTCAAGACTGCATTTGGAGACCACCTTGGACACTGAAATCACTAACAAATAATCAAAAGCACGGAAACAACTTATCCTAGCTGAACAGTACAAAGGATAGTTGTTTACAGTATGAGAGCTAAAACAAGAAGACAGACTGTCACTTGGTTTGCTAAAGTAAGAAAACAGAGCATCACCTTGTTTGACCTCAGCTGGGAACATGCACATCAGGTGACTCCAACTGCTTATGGCTCTGCACATGTCCCCAGATGGCCACAAAAACACTGGAAGTATTGATTTTGAGGTTACAAGTAAATTTCGGCAAGTAGGTGAATTCACAAACATGGATTCTGCAGATAATGAGGATTGACTATCTATGCATTCAGCTGAGACATCTCTCAGCTTGGATACTATTTTTCACTTCAGAACAGTGGCTAGCCACGAGGACTTAGTGAGAAAAGCCCACCTACTTAATATGAGATCAATTGCAATGTTGTCTCTGCTATATTTCCACAGTTTCTGATGATCTTCATAAAAGTTATCCTATTTCCTCTTTAGTGTCATGGCAACATTTAAAACTGACTTGGTAAGGGGAAAAAGAATGGGACTGGAGTGTCATTTACCATGGGGATGGCTTCAGGCTTGTGAAGCCTTACTGTGTCCCAAAGCTTCTGACACAGAGCCTGCTCCTGAAGGGTCACAGGGGGCTCAAGGTACTCACCAGATGATCACTTGGAGAGTTGATTTGCAAGAGTAAGGAAAAGGTGTAAATGAAAGAGTGAGGCAAAAGCTGAAAGGATACATAACAGGAACACAAGTCCAATTCTGGAGGAGCTTCAGAGTAGCTACATTTAGATCATTAACAATCTGTACCTTGTCTCCAAGTAACAGTTTACCACAGAAAATTATTGTTTAAAAAGTTATATAACTAAAACAGACATCTCAAAGTCATCTGTTCAACCCTCATCTTTCCAATCACTCACACACACACACACACACACACACACACACACACACGCTACCTAAATATTACTACAAGGGGAAACTTTAACTGTCCATTAGTAGCTTACTTCTGAGTTTTATGGCAATAAAAGTGCCTGTTTTGTCAACTTACATTCCCTAACCACAGAGCACCATTTTTATGACATACGAATAGTTACCCAAAGAACTCCTAGAAAATGTTCAACTCTTAGTAATGTCACTGAGGTCATTTCACTCATCACTAGGGTACAATACAACTTAAAAGATCTGAACTTAACCAATACCCACAATTTAAAGGATCAGAATTTTATTTTGGCTTACAGTTTCAGAAGTTTCAGTTCATGGTTGGCAGGCTCAAAAGCAGAAATGGCATGGTGGAAGGGCTACCTCTGAAATAAGCTGCTCATTTCATGGTGGCCAGAAAGCAGAAAAAGTGAAAGGAGGAGCCAGGGATTGAGATACTTCCTTCAAGGTCACACTTTCAGTGACCTACCTCTTCCAACCAGGACCCACCTCCTTACAGCAAGCCAGCTGTAGTACCCTCTTGATCCAATCACCTTCCATAAACCCTACTTCTGAACGTTTAAGACCTTTAAGGGAACATTCTCAATCTAAACCATAAGAATAAGTCATCCAAAAAATATCAGTGGAGGAATAGCCTACCAAACAGAGTACTTTCTTTGACAGAGATAGGTCTGTAAATCTTCCTCCACAAGACTCCACAGAATGACAACAAGTTTCTTCCTTTTTTTTTTCTATAATGTTCTATGGATGTCTCCTCCATGACAGTTTTACTATAATTATATGTTTACATGTTTAGTTTTCCTCTAGATTCTACCCTTCATCAGTAGAGAGACCATGTCTTGTTATTCCCCAGCCCTAATCACAGTGTTTGACAGTAGGTGTTCAATAAATGCTTTATGAAAGCCGGCCAGGGATGTAGCTCAGTGGCACCAGCCTGCCTGGCAAGCACAAGGTCCTGAGTTTGATCCCCGGTACTACCAAAAAAGAAAAATGCTTCATGAAAGAATGAACGCAGTCATATGCCAAGTTTCTGCCTACATGTGTTATCCTATTGGGTTTCTGTATTTATTAACTAACAAAGAAGTAGGAAGGAGTAAAAGTCCAATGATTTCTAAGAATTCATCCAGCTCTAAATTTCCCTGAACATCAATGTGGGTACAGGGTCTGCTTAATCAAGATGTTTTCACTGAGCTTCTTTTCTAGGTCAGATGAACACAAAGTGTCAAAGTGAGTCTTGGAGACTAGCTCCTTAATTACTTGGGCAATCTGTCCTGACCTGTTGGAAGCTTATCCTTTGACAGATTTTCTGCCCAAGGAAACTCTGGAAAGAAGGCAGACACCTTTACTCTGCCCTCAAATTTGATTTGAGTGTGTTATCTCATTATGGTTACTGATCCTTCTGTGCCCTCTTTGCCTTGAAGCGATTTTACTGAATTTCCAATATCCTAAAAGTATCGCAGAGCCACACAAGCATTTATAATACCATTCTCTGAAATATGGGAAGAGTACTCAGAATGTAAAGACCAGAATTCTAAACCAAGCACTACCTCTTTGGAAAAGTCATTGATGAAGCTTTGAGCTTTAGTTTTCTCATATATAAAGTGGAAACAATAATAACTATTTTGTTGGGAGGTGTAAATAAAGTCTATAATGGATATGAAAGATTAGATGAAGTAAAAACTTGTGCACATGTAAGTTAGTATATATTAATTCAGCTGTTAACACACAAGCTTTCTATCTATTCCACCAAGTTAATTCCTGCCCCAGGGCCTTTGTACTTGCTGCTCATTCTGCTTGGAATGTTGTCTCTTCAAGTTTAAATCTACTTAATAATATCTCTACTAAAATGTCACCTCATGAGAAAAAATCTCCCCAATTATTCACTAAAATAGCTCATAATTCTTTTATCATTTTAACCTACATTACTATTTTGTTGATAATACTTTTTGGAGATACTAGTCTTGTGCCTCTCTTGTGTTTTCTACCAGAAAGCCAGTCTTTTTAATACAAAGACTTTATCCTATGCTGTGTGCCCAAAAGCTATCATGACCCACATATAGTACATGCCCATTAAGTATTTGTAGAATGAGTGAATAGATGTGCAAATATAACCATAGAAGCAACAAAAAATAACTTAAGATGAGATGCAATTACAAACCAGAACAGTAATGAAAATGAACAGGAAAATATTTGATGTGAAAATGACATTAATCAGAATTTTATAAATGAATTTCTATTAATTTTCCCATAAGCAAAATTATCAACATCTTAAATTTATATATATACATATATACATATACGTGTATATATAATAAATTATTGCAACCAAAGAACTTGCCTTTATCTCTTTGTGTGCCACCTCTCCCATCACCAATCAGAGTACCTAGTGAAACTGGATACAATGTTAGTTTGTTTACAAATACATCACCTGAACTCGATGACCCTGACAACTTACTGGAGTATTGATCTAGTACTAATTCAGAGAAAAGATAATAGCCCCTAGACAAATTATAGACATTGTTTGCATCACAATTTTATTTCTCAGTGATGTCTTAGCTAAGTAAATGAATGCTTGTAAAATTTGTTAAAAATCACAGCCTGTGGTAGAAAAAAGGCTCAAGAACTGAAATTTATGGAAGAAAAATGCCTGTTCCTCCATGGATTTCCCATTTCCCATTTCTTGCTGTCACAACTTTGGAAGTTCAATAAACATGGCAATAAATTAGAGGAGGGAGACTGGATTAGGAAAGAAACAAACAGGAGGTAAAAAGATTAAATTCAAAAGAGAGAAGACGAATATGACAGAGATCTATGAGCCAAGAAGATCAGCATTGAATGTATATCTTGTCAATGACCTATAGGAGTGAAAGCCATGCACATCTATGAATTGCAGGAAAAAAAATCATGGAGGAGTAATTTTAGCCTGTAAACACAAATTCCTTATATAAACCATTAATTATGTTTAATCCATTCATTTTGGAACTATCTATTAAATGCTAATGATGAACATTTCTAAACCATGGAGATTTTCATTTACATTAATAAGAATTATATTTGAGACAATGCCTAGGACTATTATTCAGCTATGCAAATTTATCCATATTTCTGTTATTGATTCACTTCAAAAATATTAAATGAACACTTACTACATATTAGAGAGCCAATATAGGGGACTCAAAATATGTGATTTCTTTGGTTTAAAAAATCTTACACTAACACATAAAGAAAAAGCATAAACAAATAACTGTATATAACAAATCACTGTATGTACTATATAATTATGTTCAAAAAGACCTGGAGCTGTCAAAGTGTGTGTGGGAACAATCCACAGAAGGGGTATCATGTGTGCCTTGCAGGCACTCACCGGAAGAACAAAAGGTGAAAGGAAATTCCAAGAGGAGAGGAAACGAGATGCAGAAGAGGACTTGAAATAACTAAGTAGGTAAGAACTATCTGGGATGAATGAATGAAGAGATCTGATTTTGGAACTATGAGGAACACTATCATCTAAAGCTTTAGCCAAGTAAAAGGAGCCTGTCTTGCAATTAATTTGCCTCTTGTGGTTGGATGGTAGAATGTGGGAGGAAATAGGGTGTGTCAGTTTGGACCGGATGCATGAAATCATTTTGTTTGAACATCTTCCTCATATCCCACTTGGATACCAAAATCCACATCTTCCTGAAGCCGCACCAAAGATGCCAGAGCCTCCATTCACTTAAGTCCTCGAAAAGTTCTTTGAAGCAAAGTCCTTCATCAACCCCAATACACACCCTTGCCCCCTTTAGACCCAAACCATAATCAAAACAATGAACTTACTCTGTTAAGCTACTGAGATCTATTTCAAGAGTTAACTTAACCTGATGAATTTAGAAAATGTTATTGCAAGTTGCAATTTATGTAACTATTTGAACAGCTAGTATACCAAGGCAAAAGAACAACCACCACTGACCTTCAGGAAATTTGGATAGAAGGGAATCATAGGAAGCCCCTGTTGCTTATCTCCTCTGCCTGCAGTGCTGAAGCAGGTGGCTTGCAGGAGCTGTCCCAGAAGCTGCTGCAAATCTCATGTCTGCTTACTTCTCAAGTGTCTACCTGCAGCTGCCACCAGACAATTGGCTTTCTTTTCTTCACCTTCCAAATATTGTGCAGCACTTTTCTTTGGTATAATCTAACCCAGAACTCTGCTGAAAGATGGATTCTGGAAGATTTAATTTCACTTTTTCTAGCCAGATATGTAACAGAGAGTTTGGATAGGGATGGTATGAGAATTAGTTGATGATAATTTCATAAGAAAAGAGAAAGAAGAAGAATGAGGAAGTCAAGGAAGGAGGGAGGAAGGGAAGAGAATGAAATCATCCTTGTTAAAGGAGAGGGAATTTAGGAAAGAATGATGGCGATGTCACACAGATTTCATCTCGGAACAATATATAAGCCAGCCTCAGAGTCACCAGATTGTCAGTAGTGACCATTGGGAAAATAGTTAAGCAACAATATGGAGTAATTGCCTGACATAGCTGAGAAAAGATGGGAGATAGTTGGATCAAAAATACAGGGAAAGAAAAGAGTAACTTTAGGAAAGATGTCAACTTATACAACCAAAAAAATAAAAGGATGGATCAAAAATAAAAATATTAGTAGACTTGTGAACAGTAATTGAGCAGTATGACTCAGGAAAGATGAGAAGGAATTTTAAAGGTGCTTATTTTGAAATCCAAAATCTACAAGGGCTATATATCTAAAAGGCTTGAGGAAAAACAAAGACCACTGAAGCTTGGAAAAGCTACTATAAGATTTTCACTTCATAAGTGAGAAAACAGAACCATTCTGGCCCATGAATTACACAATAAAGGCTAAAATATAAGAGCAAGTATCCAATCATAGTATCAAATCATAGAGCAAGTATCAAATCATAGATCACTACAAAACCAGGCAGAAAGGATCCTTCTCTGACCATGACCACCAAGCTCCCCTTTCCCAAACAAGCCCAGGACTGAGAGAAACTTCCCTGGCTAAAAAGAATGGAAATAAGAATGTAATTTCAGGATGTACCTTACACTGAACTGAAGGTCTCTCTTAAGACCTAACTGAACCCTACATACCTACCAGAATAGCTAAAATTAAAAATGCTGACAAGGCCAAGTTTTTGCAAAGATATGAAGTAAATGGAACTCCTGAGCACTGCTTGTAGGAATATGAATTAGTACACCCTCCTTGGAAAACTATTTGGAATTGTCTATAAAAGCTAAAATATGCTTTCAAAAGCTAAAAATAATGTGACTCAACAATTCTACTCTTAGGTGAATGCCCAGAGAAACGTGTATGTGTTCACTACAAGATATGAACTTGAATATCTGTTACAGTTCAATTCATGACAGGACAAACCTGGAAAGACTCTAGGTGTTCATCAAAAGTTGAATGGATAAATAAACTGTGGGATATTCAGATAATGGGTATCATTCGACAGTGAAAAGAAAGAACTATTGTTACACAAGGCAAGTCTGATGAGTCTCAAAAACACAGTACTGCACAAAAGAAGGCAGCCACCTACACACACAAAAAAATGTGCTTAATGATCCTATTAATAGGGAGTTTGAGAACAGGACAATGCTAAGCCATAGTGAGAGGAGTCAGGCAATGCTGGTTGTCTTTGAGAGGAGAGGGCTATTGACTGAAAATGTACATGAGAGAAACTTCTCATTCTAAATCTTTGTATGGGTAGTATTTACATGAGTTTTTCATATTGAAAAAATTTATCAAGGTGCCCACTTAATATGTTTTAATATAATATATATTTCAATAAAAATATATTTTAGAAAAAATTCAGTTTGGCTGACTGATTTAACAAGCTACAAAATAAAAAGGGGTTTGTAGTCCTGGCTCCATCACTCCCTATGCATGTAATTCAGGATAAGTCACTTAAATTTTTGAATTTCAAATTCTTCATCTAAAGAATGAAATCAATATTGATACCCATGGGTCTCCAGCATGAGTCATTGTATTAAATAAAAAGATGTGAGGAAGCCTTGTGAACTCTAATGTGTTTATATTTATGACAATGAAATGCCACTGTTATTTTATATGTCCTACTAGGGTACAGTTTAGGTTTGGTATTTCCACCGTGAGTAGTTGTGATAATTTTACCTGTCAACTTTACTGGCCAAAACTATGATGATATCTGGCTAAATATGGTATCTGTGTATGGCTGTGAGGATGTTTCTGGAATAGATGAGCATTTTAAGAGGTAGGCTGAGCAAAGAGGATGCTTCTTTCCAGTGTGGGAAGACATTATCCAGTCTGTTGGGAGCCTGAAGAAGGCAGAATTCTGCCTCTCTCTCCCTCTCCCCATGCCTTCCCTCTCTCCTGGTTGTTCATCTTTCAGGCTTTGAATTACATCATTGGCTTTGCTGAGTTTCCACCAAGAAGAAGGCAAATATTCTGTCTCTCTCTCTCTCTCTCATTTGAATACATTTATCTATACATTATTTACACATATATTTAACTCTAATTATTTAGAGAAAAAGATTCTATTGGCTCTGTTCTTCTAGAGACATTTATCCAGAAGAGTACCAAATAAACCAGCAGTTATGACATGGATGAGTCACATACGTACATGAAAAGACAATGGTCAGGTCTCAGTTCTAAAGGAACTCTCCTAGGAAGCAATTTTCACTAAGATCCTAGATGATTGATAAATAGTGTTTTAAGTAGCTAAAGCTGAAAAAAGGAAACTTCTGTTTAGTAAATTCTGACCAGTTTCTTTTTGTTGTTGTTGTTAAATTCTTTTATTGGTACATTTAAGGTATACAACACAATTACATTTCTCATTGGGAACTTGTACCTTTACATGATGCATCTTGGTTCTTATTTTTTCCCCATTCCTAGCCCTCCCTTCACCCCCTCCACCCTTCCCTATTTACAAAGACTTTATTTCCATTTTTTCCATTTATCATCATTTTTCCTTGCCCTTCTCTCCTTTCCCCTGCCCCTCCCAAAACTCCTACCCCTTTGAACCTTTTCTTCCTGTTTTGCATTATCGATTATTCATTTTAATCATTGGTACATTTTAGGTATACAATATAATGACATTCATCATTGGAAATTTTCAACTTTACATAATCTCTCTTGGTTCTTATTTTTCACCCTTGCCCAGCCCTCCCTTCAACCCATCCATTCCTCCCTATTTACAAAGATTTTGTTCCTATTTTTCCATTTTCTCATATTAATCCCATTCCCTTCTATTCTTTCCTCTAGCCCTCCCACTTCCTTCCCCTTTGCCCCTTTTCTTCTTATTTCACATTACCTATTATACATTTTAGTCCTTATTTACACTTTCAGCTTCTCACACCAGAGAAACTATTCAGTATTTATACATGTGTGTCCTATTTATTTCACTTAAGAGTATCGCCTCAATGTGCATCCACTTAGCTATAAATGTCCCTAATTTCTCATTTTTATGGCTGAGTAGTACTCCATTTTATTAAAAAAGAAACACATTTTCTTTATCCAGTCTCCAGTTGATGGGCATTTGGGCTGTTTCCAAGATTTAGCTATCACAAACTGTGCTGCTATCAACATGGGTGCACATATATTGCTGTGGTAAGATTCTTTTAATTCTTTGGGGAAAATCCACAGCAGTGGAATAGCGGGGTCGAATGAGACTTCCAGTCCTAGTTCTTTGAGGTATCTCCATACTAATTTCCACAGTGGTTGCACAAGTCTACACTCCCACCAGCATGGGAGCAGGGTTCCTCTTTCCCCACAGCCCCGCCAGCATTTGTTATTGGTTGATTTCATGATAGCAGCCATTCTTTCTGGAGTGAGGTGGAATCACAGCATTGTTTTCATTTGCATCTCTCGAATGACCAATGATGTTGAACATTTTTTCATGTATTTATTTGCTATTGCTACTTCCTTGTCTGAGAAATGTCTGTTCATTTCAGATGCCCATTTTCAGATTGGATCTTTAAATTTAGGAGGTCTGATCTTTTTAAGTTCTTTATAGATTCAAGATAGTAGACCTTTGTCTGAGGAAGAGCAGGTGAGGATTTTTTCCCACATTGTGGGTTGTCTCTTCACACTGCTGGTGGTTTCTCTTGCTGTGCAGAAGTTTTTTCATAAGAAGAGATCCCACTTGTTATTTGTTTATGCTAGTTCATGGACAATTGAGGTTTTGTTCATAAAATCTTTTCCTACACCGATGTCTTCAAGAGTTGTACCTAACCTCTGTTCCAACTGGTTCAGCATTTCTATTTTAATATTTAGATCTTTAATCCATTTCGATTTTAGCTTAGTGCATGGTGAGAGATACAGGTCTAGTTTTAATCTTTGGCAAGTTGAATCTCAATTTTTCCAGCATCATTTATTAAAGATGCTATCTTTCTTCCACTGAGGGTGTTTGGATCCTTTATCAAAGATGAGATGGCTGAGTGTGTCTGGAGTTGTTTCTGCATCTTCTAATCTGTTCCGCTGGTCCTCTGGCCTGTTTCTTTGCCAGCATGATGCTGTTTGTATCACAGTAGCTTTGTAGTACAGTTGCAGGTTGGGGACTGTGCTCCCTCCTGCCATGTCTCTATTACCTAGAATTGCTTTTGCTATTCTGGGTCTCTTCTTCCAAATGAATTTTTGGATTGCTTTCTCAAGGTCCATGAAGTATGCTGCTGGGATCTAAATTGGAATTGCATTGAATCTATATAGTAGTTTTGGAAGTATGGCCATTTTCACTATATTAATCCTTCCTTCCCAGGAGCAGGGGATGTCTGTCCATTTTCTGATATCATCTTCAATCTCTCTTTTCAGAGTGCCATAGTTTTCAGAGAAGAGGTCTTTGATTTCTTTCGTTAGGTAGATTCCTAGGTATTTCAGGTTTTTGGATACTATTGTAAAAGGAATTGTTTGCCTTATTTCTCTCTCGGTGAGTCTGTCATTTGTGTAGAGGAAAGCTATTGATTTCTGTGTGTTGACCTTGTAAACAGCTACTGGACTGAATTTGGTTATTAAGTCTGGAAGACTTTTGGTGGAGTTCTTGGGTCTTCTATATAGAGTATCATATCATCTGCAAATAATGACAATTTGACTTCTTCATTACCTATCTTTATTCCTTTTATTTCTTTCTGTTGTCTAATTGCCTTGGCTAACGTTTCCAGAACTATATTGAACAAGAGTGGTGATAGTGGACATCCTTGTCTTGTTCCAGATTTTAGTGTGAAGGATTTCAGTTTTTGACCATTTAGTATGATATTGGCTGTTGGTTTTTCATAGATGGCTTTTATCAGTTTGAGGTAGAGTCCATCTATTCCGATTTTTTGTAGGGTTTTTATCATTAATGCATGTTGGATTTTGTCAAGTGCTTTTTCTGCATCTATGGAGATAATCATATGCTTTTTGTCCTTGGCTCTATTGATACAGTGTATTACATTGATTGATTTGCATATGTTGAACTATCCCTGCATCCCTGGTATGAATCCCAGTTGATCAGGGTGTATGATCTTCTTGATGATCTTCTGCATTCTGTTTGCCAGTATCTTATTAAGGATTTTTGAATCTATGTTCATTAGTGAAATTGGAGTATAGTTCTCTTTTTCAGTTGGGTCTTTCTCTGCTTTGGGGATCAAGGTAATGCTTGCTTCCAGGAATGAATTTGGGAGTACTGCTTCCCTTTCAATTTCATTGAAGAATTTAAACCGCAGTGGCAGTAATTCCTCTCTAAATGTCTTGTAGAATTCAGCAGTGAAGCCATCAGGGCCCGGGCTTTTCTTAGTTGTTAAGATTTTAATTATGTTTTCAATTTCATTGGTTGATATTGGGTTGTTTAGAATGTGTAGGTCTTCTTCATTCAACTTTGGTAATTCATATGTATCTAGGAAAATGTCCATTTCTTCTGTGTTTTCCATCTTACTGGCATATAGGTTCTGGAATTAGGTATTGATGATCCTCTGGATTTCTGCTGGGTCTGTTGTAATTTCACCCTTTTCATTCCTAATTGCATGGATTTGGGCCTTTTCTTTCCTTTTTCTGATAAGGTTGGCCAAGGGTTTGTCAATTTTGTTGATTCTTTCACAGAACCAACTCTTGGCTTCATTGATTGTTTTGTATCATTCTCTTAGTCTCCATTGCATTGATTTCTCCTCTGACCTTTATAATTTCCTCCCTTCTATGAGCTTTGGGGTTGTCCTGCTCTTCTTTTTCTAGAAGCTTGAGGTTCAGCATCAGGTTGTTTAATTGTGCTCATTCTGATTTCCTAATATGCATATTCACTGCTATGAATTTCCCTTGTAAGACTGCTTTCATTGTGTCCCATAGGATCTGATATGTTGTATTGTCATTGTCATTTAATTGTAGGAACTGTCTGGTTTCTTCTTTAATTTCTTCTGTGACCCATTGGTTATTCAGAAGTGTGTTGTTCAATTTCCACGTATGAAATTTTTTGAGTTTCTTTTGCTATGGATCTCCAATTTCATCGCACTACGGTCTGATAATATAGAGGGGCTAACTTCAATTCCTTTGCACTTACTTAAACATGTTCTATGTGTGAGTATGTGGTCTATTTTGGAGAATGACCCATGTGCAGCTGAGAAGAATGTGTATTCTGATTTTGTGGGGTGGAAGACTCTGTAAACATCTGTTAAATTCACTTTTTCAAGAGTTTGATTGAGTTCTAATATTTCATTGCTTATTTTTTGTCTAGCTGATCTATCCATTTGTGACAGTGGGGTGTTAAGGTCCCCCACTACAATTGTGTTAGTGCATATATGACTTTCCATGTCCATTTGTATTTGTTTTATATAGTTGGGTGCACTAGTGTTTGGTGCATAGATATTTATGATTGTCATCTCTTTCTGATGGATTGTTCCCTTTACACGGATGTAGTGTTCTTCTTCATCTCTCTTCATCAGTGTTGGTTTGAAATCTACTTGATCTGCAAAGAGGATAGCTAGTCCTGCTTTTGGGGGGGCGGTTCCTGACACATGAATTATTGTTTTCCACCCTTTAACTTTCAGTCTATGAGTTTCCTTTTGAATTAAGAATTAATTAATTCTTGTGTGCAGCATATTGTTCTTTTTTGTTTTTTGTGGGTTTTTTGTTACCGGGAATTGAACTTGGGTCCTTGCACTTGCACAGCAGGGGGTGAAACCACTGAGCTAAATCCCCAGCCCAATGCAGCATATTGTTGGATTTTGCTTCTTGACCCATTCTGCCAGTCTGTTTCTTTTGATTGGTGAATTGAGACCATTAACATTGATGGTTATAACTGAAATGAACTGACTTATCATTGCCATGATTTTTTCTTTTTGTTGGGTTCTCCCCCTTACATTTAATTTCTTGTCATGCCAGATGGGTTCATTCTGCTTTGCTTCCAGGGGTTGTGATCTTCAATGTCTGTTCCTAGGCTATTGTGTAAAATTCTTTGGAGTGCTGGTTTGGTATTCACAAAGTTCCTAAGGTGCTCTTTGTCCTGAAACTATCTTATTTCTCCATCCATTTTGAAAGATAGTTTTGCAGGGTACATCAATCTGGGTTGGAGGCTGTTTTCTTTTAGGGCTTGGAATATGTCATTCCAAGCTCTTCTTGCCTTGATGGTTTGCATTGAGAAGTCTGCTGTGATTCTGATGGGCTTTCCTTTGTATGTGATTTGTTCCTTTTCTCTCACTGCTTGTAGAACTTTGCTCTTCTGTTGAGTTTCTAGAACCTTAACAATTATATGCCTATGTGTACATTATTTTGATCAAGGCTATTTGAAGTCCTATGTGCCTCACTTATCTGTAGGTCAAGTTCTTTTCCCCTACTTGGGAAGCTTTTTGCCATTACTTCTGTGAAGAGGGTTTTTATGTCATCTGCACTCTCTCCTGTTTCTTCATTGACTCCAATCAGCCTTATGTTATTCTTCTTTGCATCATCTAGCAGCTGCTGGATTGATTTCTCATGTTCCCTTATAATTTTGAAGCAATTTTTCTTTTCCTGGTCATTAATTGCAATCTTATCTTCTATATCTGAAATTCTGTCCTCACATTGGCTCATTCTGCTGTGTAGACTTTCAATGGAGTTTTTCATCTCTTGGAAATCTGTTTGTATCTGTTTTATGGATTCCATTTGTTTCCTATGTTGGGATTCCATCATGTTCCTCAGCTCTTCTCTAGATTTATTAATCATGTCTTGCACTAGAAGCACAATTTCTCCTGTTATCTGAGAAATTATTTCTGATTTCCCTTTTCCAGATCCCCTTTTGTTGCCAGTTCAGTGGGTCCAGGTGGTTGAGTACCAGAGTGTTCCATTTCATTTCCCTTTGGGGTTGCTGTAGGTGATCTGCAAGTCTGGTTTTGAGACTTATTTTTGTGTGTTCTTATTTCAATTGGGGCTGGCAAGGGGGGTGCTGTTGGCATCCATGCAGCTCACCTCCTCTGAGCTGGGAGAGGTGGGCCAGGGGCTGGGAGTGGTGGTATGGATGGTGGCCTGAAAGCCCCTTCCTCTGGATCAGGAGTGGGACGACAGCTCAGAAACCCCTACCTCTGGGCCAGTAGTGGCAGGACGGATGGCAGCCCAAAAGCCCTTTCCTCTGGGCTGGGAGCAGTGGGACGGTGGCTCAGAAGCCCCTACCTCTGGGCAGGAATTCTTTAAATGCTGAGAATTTGATTAGCTCCAGTACAGTGGTCTGGTGGTCTGGTGTCCTCTGCATCTTTGCAGTGTGGAATCAGGTGGCTGTACAGAGAAGAGGCCAAAAGAGTGATGGGGAGGGCCCAATGGATTGCTGCTGGGGTGTGGTCTGATTCGGTGTTTTCAGCACAACTGGCAACCTCAGGACTGTGTCCGCAGACCTGCCTGTCTGCAGTGGACTGATTTGGTGTTTTCCGCATGACTCTGTATAAAACATTTCTGAAAACTGGTGTGAGAGGGCAGCCCACTTTCTGTCCCCCCTTCTGTCTCTTTTAGGCAGAAGCTTTCTTTCTCCCAATAAATTTTTTCTACTCTTAACCTCTGTTGTTCCTAGAATTCATTCTTCGATTTTAGAGAACATGAACTCGCGTTTTGGATATCTAGTTCTCTTCCCCCTATAATCAGTATTTTTCTAAAACCTCAGAGAACAAAGTTGTCAAACTGAAGTAGCATTTCCTGACCCCAACAAGATGACACAAGTTGTAGAAGAAAAAGTTTAGGAGGAAATTCTTACCTACCCTAAACTCATGAACATTTTCCCTTATAATTTCTTCTTAAAGTTTTATAGTTCTAGCCTTTCATATTTAGGTTCATAGATCCTTGCAAGTTATTTTTATGTATGGAAATAAAGGATTGAGGTTAATTTTTTACATACAGATAACAGGTGTTCTCATACCATTTGCTGAAAACACTACCTTTTCCTCTGCTCTTGAGTTGAGTCTATGTTCTATAAAATGTTAATGTTAAATAACCTTTCAAAACTAAGTGGACCATATATGTGTGGTTCTCTTTCTAGATTCTCTGTTTTATTCCAATGATCTATATATCTTTCCCTACACCAACACTGCCTTGATTACTGTAGCTTTAGAGGAAATCTTAAAATTAGGTAATAAATGTCTTCCAACACTTTTTTTTTCTTTTTACTTTTCTAGGTCCTTTGTACTCGTACATAACTTTCAAATTTCAATATCCAATTCTTCATTTATAGCAAGTATACACAGACCTGAATTTTTCTATATACCTTGTGTTTTCTAATCCTGCTAAATTCAGATACAAGTTCTAGGGGCTCCTAGAGATTTCTTAGTATTTTCTCTGTAAATGATCATTTCATCTACATATAAAGATTTTACTTCTACCTTGCCAATCCTATGCTAGTTGTTTCTTTTCATTGCCAGACTATTTTGGTGGGGACTAGGTTTCAAAGTTTAATGGACAGATAAAGAGTAAGCATATCTGCCCTTGTTCCCCACCTTAAGGAAAAAGCATTGTATCATCTCCATTCATATAAGGCATTCTCGCTGGAAGTATGTAGTACATGTCTTTAATCTGTTGAGAAGTTTCTGTTCTACTTCTAGTCTTCTGATAGCTTTTACATGAACAGCTGTAGAATTTAGTCCAATACTTTTTCTCCAACTAGTGACAGGATCATATGGCTTTTTCCTTTCCTCTGTTTAAAAGATGACTTTTGGGGATGGATCTTCCAATGCTGAACCAACACTGCCATCCCTATAATAAAACCACTTCTACCTACTGAAAAAAAAAAAGAAAAAGAAAAATCTTAGGCAACTTAATTGTAACAATATAAACATGTTCATTGTTCATCAGGTCAATAGTTGACAGCTACAGAGGACAGTTAAGCATTCAAAAGTAACACTATTGAACACATTTCTTATTTAGGTTTACATGAGACTCTTAGAATTTCATATATTTTTGGTTATTCTCATTTAGCATTATGACACATTTCAGCTGACCTTCGTTTCTGTGAAGTCAATTACAGAAATTATTTCTTCCCAGTTAGCACCAATGACATAACATTTATATAGCTTTGCAACTCCTGCTAACTCCACTTTTAAAGGAAGTGAAGCATTCTTTTTTTTTTTTTTTTTGTGGAACCAAGGATTGAACTTGGGACCTTGTGCTTACCAGGCAGGTGCTGGCACTACTGAGCTAAACCTCTGGCCCAGAAGTGAAGCATTCTTGTAGACCAATTAACAACAAGTTCTGCTGTGTGGATATGTGTGTGTGTGCACACTTCATACCTAGATTTGGGATTAGGTTTCCAAACAATCACTGCATTGTTTAATCTCTGCTAGGGATGCCTCCGGGATTAGCTAAGGGAACATATCTGCTAATACAATTTTACACCAGTAACCTTGGTTTGAAGAGCTGCTATGCAAACCCCTCTGACTGCCATAAGCACTCATTCATAAGAATGCATGCTACTGAGCATAGGTGGGACAGGATGTTTTGCTATGCTGAAAGTGAATTCTCATGCTGTTGAATTTATGCATTCCCTGCTGCTACTCAAATGCTTGTCTGAATGTTCAGGTAGGGGAAAGTGCTCTCTGAAAATACTCTTCTTCTATTTGTGTCAAAAGATCTGACCTGTACTCTGGACCCCATGCAGAGCTAATTTGCAGACTATGTTAGATAATCTTCAAAAAAAAAAAAAAGTACCAAGGAAGAATAGTAGGTTAATTTTTTGCTTAAAAAGAAAATGGCTATAAAAAGCATATTGGGATGGAAGAAATTGGTCTTAAAATGGGAACCAAAACAGGCATTTGAGAAAGATAAATGCAACATCTCCTTCACCCTCAGGAAATGAAATTTTTCTGACAGGGTCACAGACTTTGCTTGGCAAACCTTCTTAAATTAATTACCTTCTTGACATTTTAAAGGAAGGTTTCATATTGTAAATTTAACCCAGACAAAGCATTCTTTTTAATCTTGTCAGTATGCAAACTACTTTGCACTGCAGTCTGTGAGTTATTTATCAGAGAAACGACCCCAAAGTGCAAAAGGAAAAAGCAGGCATATTTGATCTGAGATTCCTTGGCTAGATGTAGTTCTTTGCTTTAGATCTGTACCTGTTGCAACTACTTAACTTTTTCTGCTTGTGATGTTTTTAATACCTTGAGCATTCCTTGTCTCTGAAAGGAAGAAACTTGATGCCACTTTATAATGCATTTATTAGATGAGTAAGGGATACAGCTCAGAAGGCTTCAGGTGGCAGCCACAGCCAGGTTGGAAAGAGGGACAGCGGGACTTCTTTTCAATATACTTTCATATTAAATATGCCAGACGAGCAGCATCTTAGCCTACTCTTATGTTCATATGAAGTGGAGCCTGGAGAGACAGTTTGTCCAGGAAACTCTTCTAAGCATTGATAAACTGATGAACATAATATTTCAACTAACATTACCAGATTAGTTTAGGGATTAAAGAAAACTGAAATTTTCAATGCTTCAAAGATATAAAGCAAAGTTGTGGCTTTAATTCTGGCTTAACAGTTCTTGGATTAAACAGTTTTAGATTAAAAAGGCCCATGCAATAAGACATGCTTATTGCTTCTAAAATAATACATGTAAATGTGTAACTACACAAGAACACCACGAGTGCACGGAGAACAGTGTGTCTTATCTCCAAGGAAATGATTTGCAGAGTGATGACAAACCTCAACTGTGCAAAGCCAACCAACAGCTTACATCCTAGAGTATGGAGTGCTGAGCACAGATAATAAGGTCTTACTTGCTAGATCTTCCATGCTCTCCCCTGCTGGGTCTTGTTAGGAAACCCCTGGGCTTTCTTTGAGAGAAAAGGAAAGGATGCAACCTCACTTTTCCTTCTGCTCTACATAGACATTTAACTTTCAGTAGACATCCCCAGTTCCAAGACTAGTTGCTTGTCAATTATAAATTCAAACTTTCAACCTGTGCACCTATATTTCTGCATGGGACACTCCTCCTGAAATTAGTAAAACAAATAAATATATCACTAAAATAAATGTGATACTAGGATAAACTAAAATAAAACCATAGAGTAGATATAATTTTCACTTAACTGCTCAGACTATAGGGGGCTGATTTAATCTTTCTCAAAATGTTGATTTCTAAAAATCTTAATATATACCACTTATTGAGTGACTCTGTGCCTTTTAACCTATGAACTAGGTCTTTTTGTTCCCTCCCTCATCTCTTTTTTTAATAAATGGGGACACTGAGGCTTGAAAAGAGGTTAAGTGTCCAGCCCAATGTCATGCAGCTAGTAATGCTGAGATTCACAGTCAGGTCCCCATGACTCCAACTCCCACATGCTGTGCATCTCGAAATGTGAGGTGGGAGGTTGGTTCCATTTGGTGGCTTACAGTTTTTCTCCTTGCATACATTTATATCTGGTAAAAGTGTGATAAACCTGACACAGTTCACTGAATAGAGAGCTGTGGTTTGCCATTCTGTTTGATCATGCTAGTGATATTTTTCAAGCTTGTGTTCACATCTTGGCAATCTGTCCTCTAAAGATGCTATTGTGTGTAGTTTATTTCAATGAAGCAAATTAAAAATCGCATATAAATTTGAGCTTCAGTGAATACATTTTCTAGAAGAATTAGGTAAGCATTTACCAAGGATATAGCATGTAAATGCTCATGAGAAAATTGACTGTTAATCTGTGATCTCTCAGATACACAGATTTACCTGCTTTATAGGACTTACAAGAACAAATCCTCTGAGCTTGAATGAGACAAACTGGGTCCTCTCAGCTTTATGCCTTCATAAAGCTGACATACACATTAACTCAAGGACTATAAATATCCTGCTTTTTTTTTTTTGATAATTCTCTTTCTTTCCCCACTTGAATAAGCACCAAATGCAAAGCTATACATCAGCATCCTGAGGTCATCATTATCTACGTGACAATGAACAGTAAAAGCAAGATTCGGGGAGGATGTCTCTTTAGAGTCATAGCACACTGAATTTCAGAACAGGAAAGAAACTTAGATCATCTAATCCAAACCTTTTATTTACTAGGAGGTGAGGTACCTTAGTGTGTACTGCCATAAGAGTGCCATAGACTGGGTGGTTTAAACAACAGAAATCTGTTTCTCATAGTTGTTGAGGGTAGAAGCCCAAGATCAATGCACCTTCTCATCATATTCTCATGCAGAAGCAAGCAGAAAGAGAAGAAGCAAACTGCCTCTTCTTGTAAGAGTACAAGTCCTACTCTCAGGATCCAATACCCCTGCCAAAGGCTTCACCTCCAAATATCAGGGCAATAACGGTGGTTAGACTTCAACATGTGAATAAGAGAGGAACAAAAACTTTCAGTATTTGGCATGAACAGACAGAGAGAGTTGCTACCTTGTTTGAGTTAGAACAAGGACTAGACGATAAATGTCTTGAGACTCAGTATAGTATGGTTTTAACTAAGGCAGAACTCAGTCGAGAGAGTTTCCAGGGAGAGACAGAGGAGGGAGAGAGAGAGAGAGAGAGAGAGAGAGAGAGAGAGAGAGAGAGAGAGAAAGAGAGGTATTTCAACAGCAGAGGCTGATCCCAAGATCTTTGGAGTAAATTAGTAAACTGGAACACAAGAAAACTGATGACATAATTCCAATCCAAGTGCCAGCAGGATCAAGACTCTAGGAGCATCTATATTTCAGTTAAAGTTCAAAGGCAAGAAAAACACCAATGCTCAGATCCCAAAACACAAGGCAGAAGGAATCCTCTCTTTTACTTAATAATATAATTAATTTTATATTCTAAGATCAATGTTTATACATTTAAATCACTTAACTCAATATATAATGGATATAGAGTTATAAATTATTATCTAATGGATAGGAAAGGCTGCAGAAATCCTTTCTAGATCGTATAAATGAACAAACAAATTATGGCTAGTATTCTAGAAGTATTTAATGCAGATGTAAAAAAAAACAAGATTGTCATCCATTTTGTGAGTAAATTCGTACAAAGAGATGTACATTTACGATGACAAGGGTGATGGTTTTCAAAAAAATGTACAAATTCTTTGGTACTTCTCCCTTCAAAAGATAGAGCTTAAATTTTCCTGCCTTTGAGTGTGGACCAGACTTAATGACTCACTTCCTACACATAATATATGGCAGAAATGACAGTTTACAATTTCTGAAAAGGATAATGTATCTTTCTTGGTGCTCTCTCTCTCCCCCCCCATGTCCCTGTCCCTGTCCCTGTCCCTCTCCCTCTCCCTCTCTCTCTCTCTCTCTCTTTTGTTTCAGGGAATACAGCTATTGTATCATGAGAATACTCATGTAGCTCTATGGAGAAGTCCAAATGGTATGGAACACTCAACGTCCAGCAGGAAGCTGAGGCCCCCCGCCAACACCCATCCAGATGCAAGCTGTACTGGAAGTAGATCTTCCAGCCTCTGACAGGCTTCAGATGACTGCAGGTCCTGCTGTGGTTTTTACTACAACTGATGATGACAAGAAAGAGTTTGAATCAAAATCACCTGGATAAGCCTCCTGTACATTCTTGATCCAGAGGACCTGTGAGATAAAAAATACTGTTGCTTTCTGCTGCTGAGTTTGGGGATAATTTGTTATGTAGCAATAGATAACTCAGATATGTGATATTTACATTGCTATCATCATAAATTTTTTGTCTATAAATTTTGGTTCATTTATAGTATGTTACATTCATAATTTATAGGTTATGTATTTTAAATAAAAATATATTTATGTGTGTGCCTATGAAAATAACACAATTTTAATATCTTAAAATATTATTTTTTCAAATGACAATTACCCTGAGCACAAGTGACAAAACTGTTTTCCAAAGTTCTGGTAAATAGATTCCTCGGCTATAACAGCAGAGGCTTGAAGGAGGGGGAGGAAAGGGATATAAAAAAGAATTCAGTTGTATACCAACTCCCCATGAAAAATGTAATCAATCATCAGGCACTACAAAAAAATCATTATGTACTAATAAAAATTAAAACTAAAAAAAGTTTCCTTGAACTTCTTTTAATCTTGTTCTTTTTTTTCAGTTGTGATGTTTAATTAGAAAATACAAATAATGGCTAGTACTTTCATTGTTTTGTTTACAAAGCTCAAGCGTAACTTAAACTTGCAATTAATGCTTGTAAGTTAAATTTCCATTTAAAAATAATTGAATATTATCCACAATTATTTCCCCAAAATGAAAAATTATTCCCCTTTTTGCCAACTTGTTTTAGTGTTTTTCTTTCCTTTACTCATTTGAATTCATTCTAGTAAAGATTTAATGATCTTTTATCCTTTGTGCAATTTGACATGTTCATATTTGTTAAACTATTATCTAGTCTCACTTCTCTCCTGATGTTTTCATTGTCCCTTCCCAGCCAGCACTAGCCCGTCCCTTCTCTATATTCCAACTAGTAGCTCATGCATAGATCTGAAAAAATTATTTTTGTCAGCTTTTCCAATTATTTTAATTATTTCATTCATGTCTTTTTTCTTTTTTTGATACCAGGGATCGAACTCCGGACCTTGTGCTTGTGAGGCAGGTGCTGGAACCACCTAGCTAAATCCCCAGCCCTCATTCATGTCTTTTAATCAAGAGTTTGCACACCTTCAATGTTTTTGTCTTTCTCATGCACATGTGTACATAGTGCTGGAAACACTCAATAAGGTAATAATGCACCATATTTGTTGCCTTCTTTCAATGGCCTTTGCCTCCTACTGTCTTACTCTCTGCCTTCAAGATAAGCTTATCTGACACTACACACAGTTGCAAATAAAACTGGAGATAAAATAGACTGCAGCAAGCCATTAAAAAAGGAAGTAGCAAGTAGAGACATGGCCATAGCAATCATGTGCCTCTGAATATACACTAATTCTAGAGACACAAAATTATTGAGTCTTCTCTCTTTTTTATTTTCCTTTGACTATGATATTAACAGAATATAAATATACAGCTAATGTCATGGCCACTTCTCGGTAAAGTTAGCTCTTACGGTTTGCTTAAATCTACCCAGCCACCTGACTCCACCATTGTCTTATACTTGAATGTGTATTTATGAATCCTTTAGAATCTCAATGTTTCCCAATGCCCACTGAAATACACTTTTTCTTACACCTTCTATCATCTATAATAGAATTGGGATACAGTGGTGGGTGGTTTTACGTTCTGTAGGTATATTTGTTCATTGCTCTGCAATGAACAATCAGCATTCAGTATTTATTTTCATCACTGACAGTTGACTGCTCTGTTTCAAATATTTAAGAAAGAGAAAAACTGAGAAATGCTAGGTGAGAATTGCTCAAAACCCATGTTTAGGAATAATAGCTATAATAATTTTTCATAAAAATGGAAGAGTGAAGAAGATGGTAAAAATTATGTAGGATTAGGGGACAGGTTTACACCCTCTACCCATTATTATTTTGGCTTCCTTGTGGAAATGTATCACCTGTAGTAATTAAGACAGAGTAATCTTTTTGAATGACGTGCTCCAATCTAGAACTCTAAACACACATGATGATGAACCCTAGTGTAATTGTTTTCTCCAAATTTTCCTTTATTGAGACATTCATCTCCTCTGGCACTTGTTAGATAAAAAGCACTTTAAACTCTTCAGAATCATTTTGTATTAAATATAAAGAATAAAGGAAGAAAGTAAAAAATGGGGAAGCAAATTTATCAACATGAGATGAAAGTCCAAAAAGCATATGTGAATGAAGGAGCCACAAGACAGTGGGAGTACAGAAGGCTTTTCATTCTACTCTTTTTAGAGACTTGTATTGGATCTTAACAAATAAGTCTGGGTTTTCTACATGGAGAGAAAAAGAAAGGAAATCCAGGCAAATGGAAGACATGGAACCATGGGAGATCACAGCACATTCAGAGAAAGGTGATAAATTGCTATGGCTGAAGTTTAGAGTACAAGTTGGTGTTGGTTGGGAAGACTCTGAAAATATTGATATGAGCTTTTAAAAGGCTTTATTCTCATCCATTTACTCAAAAACTGGAAGTATTTACAGACTACCAATCATGTGCCTCTGCACTACATGAGTAAGACAATCACAAGCCCCAAACAAAGGAGTCGATGATGCATGTATGTCATGACAGGAAGTCTGAATTTGATCTTCTATGGAGATAGTTTGCTAGACTTTACTGAATCACAACTTTATTGTATCATAACTCCTCAGAGGTATCTAGGGTTTTTCTGGGATCAAAGATATCAGTTAAAGGGCTGTGGCAATGGCAATTTTTTTTTTTAACAGAAGGGTTTAAACTAGGCAATATTCAGAACTGTAAAAGAACATTTGGATTGGTGCTACATTTTTTTCATTAACAGGATCACCTAGCTAAATAGATGTGGTTTGTGAGATAAAGAGAGAAAAGTCCAAGAAATGTTGTTGCCAGTGTGGAAGACAAAAGGAGTGACAGAGGTAGGAAACAGAGGAGCTGATTTACTCAGGAAATAAGGGAATTTGTTTCTGAATCTATAAAGTTTAGTAAGTCTCATCCTGGCTGATCCAAAGGAGGCAAAGGAATATCAGGCTCCATCATTTTTTGTTGTTGTTGTTGCAGGGATCAAACTCAGGACCTTGCACTTGTGAGGAAGGCACAGTGCCCCTGAGCTAAATCTCTGGCCCTAGGTTCCATCTTCCAAAGAACCGTCATCTTTTGATGGTCTATAAAAGACAGCAAAGAGCCCTTGCCCTGGCAACAATCCACTGGACACCCCACCCCACTCCTCTGTACAGCCACCTGGTTCCACATTACAAAGACGCAGAGGACACCAGACCACCAGACCATGGTACTGAGTCCCACCGCTCCCAGCCCAGAGGGCAGAGAAGCTGAGCCAGTCCCAGAACCCTGAAGGAAGGTCCCCGCCTCCATCCCAGGCTCCTAGGGCAGAGAAGCTCAGCTGGTCCCAGCACCCAGAAGGAAGCTCCTCACCCTCATCCCAGGCTCCTAGGGAAGAGAAGGTGAGCCAGTCCCAGCAGCCGGAAGGAAGCTCCCCCCATCCATCCCAGGCTCCTAAGGCAGAGAAGCTTAGCTTGTCCCAGCACCAGGAAGGAAGCTCCCTAAGGAAGGTGAGCCACATGGGCGCCAGAAGCACCCTCCTCCCTGTGGAAATGAGAAAACATATAAATAAGCCTCAAAAACAGAGTTCCAGATCACCTACAGCAACCCCAAAGGGAAACGAGATGGAACAATCTGATACTCAACCACCTGGACTCTCTGAACTGGCAAAAAAAGAGGATCTGGGAAAAATGAAATCAGAAATAATTACTCAGATAACAGCAAAGATTTTGCTCATGGTGTAAGACATGATTAATAAATCTAGAGAGGACACAGATAAAAAAATAGAGGATCTGAGGAACATGATGGAATCCCAACATAGGAAACAAATGGAATCCATAAAACAGATACAAACAGATTTCCAAGAGATTAAAAACTCCATCTAAAGTCTGAACAGCAGAATGAACCAATGTGAGGATAGAATTTCACATACAGAAGATAAGATTGCAATTAGTGACCAGGAAAAGAAAAATTACTTCAAAATTGTAAGGGAACATGAGAAATCAATCCAGCAGCTGCTAGACGATGCAAAGAAGAATACCATAAGACTGATTGAAGTCAATGAAGAAACAGGAGAGAGTGCAGGTGACATAAAAAAACTGTTCACAGAAGTGATGGCAGAAAACTTCCCAAGGAGAGGAAAAGAACTTGACATACAGATAAATGAGGCATATAGGACTCCAGCGAGTCTTGATCAAAAAAAATCTGCACATAGGCATATAATAGTGAGGATTCCAGAAATCCAACAGAAGAACAAAATTCTCCAAGCAGTGAGAGAAAAGAAACAAATCACATACAAAGGAAAGCCCATCAGAATCACAGCAGACTTCTCAATGCAAACCCTCAAGGCAAGAAGAGCTTGGAGTGATGGATTTCAAGCCCTAAAGGAAAACAGCCTCCAACCCAGATTGATGTACCCTGCAAAACTATCTTTCAAAATTGATGGAGAAATAAGATACTTTCATGATAAAGAGCACCTCAGGAACTTCATGAATACCAAACCGGCACTCTAAAAAATTTTAGACAATACTCTAGGAAAAGACAATGAGGATCACAACCCCAGGAAACCCAGCAGAATGAATCCACTGAGCGTGACAAATTAAACACAAAGGGGGAGAATCCAACAAAAAGAAAAAGTCATGACAAGACTTTTAAAACTTTTAACTTCATCTCCATAATGAGTGTACAATTCAATCTTATTATTGTACTGATTAGTATTTTTCTGATTCTAGAGTTGCACACCATACCTTGTGCTATACTAGCTATTTATCATCTTCTTATATCTACATTTTAATTGGGTTGTCAATTAATGAGCTGTAAGAATTCTTTATATATTCTGGTCATAGGTTATATGTATTGTAAATATGGTCTGTTTAAGGACTACTTTTCATTTTAATGATGTCATTTAAAGTTCTAAATTTTGATGGAATCTCATTTATCAATATTTTTCTTTTATACATCATATTTTTTGTATCCTAGGTAGTTCTTGCCTACCCTGAATTCATAAATATTTTCCCTTATAATTTCTTCTTAAAGTTTTATACTTTTAGGCTTTCATATTTAAATTCATAGATCCCTTCAAGTTATTTTCATGTATGGAAAAAAAGGGTTGAGGTTAATTTTTTATATACAGACACCAGGTGTTCTAGTGCCATTTGCTGAAAACACTATCTCTTCCTCAGCTCTTGAATTGAGTTTATATTCTATAAAATGGTAATGTTAAATAATCTTTCAAAATTCAGTGGACCATATATGTGTGGTTCTATTTCTAGATTCTCTGTTTTAGTCCAATGATCTATATGTCTTTCCTTACACCAACACTGCCTTGATTACTGTAGCTTTAGAAGAAGTTTTAAAATTAGGTACTAAACGTCTTACAACACTGTTTTTTTTTTTTTAAACTTTTCTAGGTCCTTTGTACTCCTACATAACTTTCAAATTTCAATATCCAATTCTCCACTTACAGCAAGTATACACAGACCTGAATTTTTATATATACCTTGTGTTTTCTAAACCTGCCAAATTCAAATACAAGTTCTAGGAGCTCCTAGAGATTTCTTAGTATTTTCTCTGTAGATGATCATTTCATCTACATATAAAGATTTTACTTCTACCGTGCCAATCCTATCCTAGTTGTATCATTTTATTGCCAGGCTATTTTGGTGGGGACTAGGTTTCAAAGTTTAATGGACAGATAAAGAGTAAGCATATCTGCCCTTGTTCCCCACCTTAAGGGGAAAGCATTGTATCTTCTCCATTCATATAAGGCATTCTTGCTGGAAGTATGGAGTACATGTCTTTAATCTGTTCAGAAGTTTCTGTTCTACTTCTAGTCTCCTGATAGCTTTTACCATGAACAGCTGTAGAATTCAGTCCAATACTTTTTCTCCAACTAGTGACAGGATCATATGGCTTTTTCCTTTCATCTGTTTAAATGATGACTTTTGGGGATGGATCTTCCAATGCTGAACCAACATTGTCATCCCTATCACAAAACCACTTTCTACATCCTACCAGATCTGACTTCTAAGGGTTTGTTTTGTTAAACAAATTTCTATATATGTTCATACTTTTTTCTTCTATTATCTTTATCCAGTTTAGGATTAGCACAATGTTGAGTTCCTAAAATGAGGGGAGAATTGTTCCTTCTTTTTTCTGCTTTAACTGTTTGATATAATTTATCAGTTAAAATGTTTATGAGCCTGCTGTTGTCATATAGTTAAGTTTTCAAGCTAGGAATATACTTTCTTTAATAGGTGCTATTCAAATTTTATATTTCCTCCAGAGTTAGTTTCATTAATTTGTCTTCCAAGGTACTTCTTAGAAGTTGTCAAATTTATTTCAAAAAAGATTTTTGTAATATCCTTTCTATATCCTTTTAAATTCTGTAAAATCTGTGGTAACGTCTCCTGGACCTTGATATTGTAATTTAAAAAATATATAACTACTATTGTGTAACAGGAAGAAAAGGTCTAAAAGACCAGGGGAATTGGGAGGGGTAGGGGAAGGGAAAAAGAGAAAGGAAAAAAATATGAGAAGAGGAAAAAAAAAATGGGAACAAGGTCTTTGCAAATAGGGAAGGGTGGATGGGGTAAAGGGAGGGCAAGGGAAGGGGAAAAAAACAAGAACCAAGAGACTCGTGTAATGGTACAAGATCCTAATGATGAATATAACTGTATTGTATACTGAAAATGTACCAATAAACTTAATGGGGGTGGGGAGGAAGAGAGCAAAGACAAACAAGACATTATCACACAACAGCAATGAAACGTGTGACAGAATTCCAATGCACAGTATCATAGCCAGAAAAATTAGAACTTTCTCTTACCAGGTCATTCCAGAGATCCAACATGCTAGCCAGTCTGAAAATTATGGCAGAGCCGACATTGAAACAATCTGTGAATGTAGATCTCATCATGTAGAAAACACATTTGCAAAGTATTCAGAAACATACACACAACTTCTGTTTTGATAATGGCATAGATTCTACCTTGTACTGCTGCTAGAATATCTAGTGCCATTTGGTCTTGTAGAATGGCCTTTCTTTTCATCATTTTTACTTCTGAATTTAATAATGAAATATCCTCTGCAGTGTCATTTGGAGCTCTTTGTGTATAGTTAATAGGAGAATTAATTTACCACATTACATGCTCAAGTACTATTTGGGGATAAACTTAGAAGATAGGTGATCATACCAGTGGAAAACTGATTAAGTCCATCCATGCCTCAAGACTAGGAGGTTAAATGGTTGACTCATGGTTTTAACTCAGCACTCTTGGGCACATGAATACCCTAATGTACATCTTGGCCTTCCAGAATGTCTTTAGGTATTTAATTAAACTGCTCTAATCCTAAAAGCTGTCCTTTCCCACTGCTACCTAACTGTTTCTCTTTTCTTTCTGACTCAAGAGCTTTGGTAAGGAGGGGAGATGGACAGAATTGTGGAATGATCAGAGTGTGTGAGAAGGATCTATAAGCCTTGGGCCTTCCAACCCCTAAAACCACAGGTAGAAAAATGGAAACTTCAGGGACCCTTGGGGGCCTGATTCACAAGATGTCAGACACCAGGTTTCTTTTTAACTATTTATTTGATTGTTTGGATTTTTTAAGCCTGAGCAGAATAAATAGTATTATACTTTAGATTTAAAATGTCCCGCAAAAGTCTCATGTTCAGAGGTGGGCTTTGGAAGGTGATTAGAGCATGGGGATGTTATACTCATCAGTGGATTAGTCCACTAATAAGTTCCTAGCTAAATGTGCTGTTAGGAGATGAGGCCTTGTTTGAGGAGAGGGGTCACTCCTCGCATGACCTATAAGGGTATGTTCTTGCTCCCAGCGTCTTTCTTCTCTCTGATTCCTGGCTGTCAGTGGTTGAATAGGTTTCCTCAGCTAAGACTTACACTATGTCCTTTCTGTCTCAGCCAGCTGACTGTGGATAGGCTGAACCTGGGAACCATGAGGCAAAATAAATTTCTTTGTTAAGTTGCAGGTATTTGGTCCCAGCAATGGGAAAGTGACTAGTGCAGATGCCTTTGCCATTGTGTTCTAAAGCTTCTTTCACTTGTAACCTACAAAAGCCTTGAAGCCTCTTCTAGCATCTGTCAGAGGCAGAACCAGTCAACTGTGCACAAAGACATATTGTTAGGTAGATCAGGAATGGAGGATCTATCCCAAATATCTTCTCCACAGGCTAAAATTCAATAGGAATGGAACACTACTTTATCCAAACAGCATTAACCCATGAGCATGCCACAGTACTAATGTGTATATTACAAAGGGGACATGCATCCATATTTAATGTCACTATCTCTGCTCTTTCCTACTTTCCTACTCTAAATTTCTCCTTGATCTTTCCATGTGGTTTATTTCACTTTTCAAAGGCAGTTCAGACTTTACTTCTTCTCCACACATTTCCCTATCCTTTCCCTATGTGACTCACAAAGTATCAGGGAGAGAGACGGAGAGAGAGAGAGAGAGATATCACATAATTTCCCCTGATATCAGCTATTTCTCCCTCCCTGTGTTCCAGTGCCTCATCTATGTGCTTCTATGGTAGCAAATATCTTACTATAATGTCATTTAGCTTTGAGATCTTTCTTTGCTACTGGAGAGTGAACTTTAAAGGGTGAGAATTATGGTCTTTTGTTATACATATTTGTACTGCCAGCACAATGAATGGTAAAGTGAGATTATTAATGAATTATAACCAGTGTAACATCCCAGAATGGGTAATCCCCTAGGCCCAACCAAGAAAATAAGATAGGGATAGGAAATAAGACTTCAATTTATCAACTCCAGTAGATTACTCATGCTGCATGGAGCTTTGGAGGGGAAGGAAGCCTTAACTCCCCATCAAATCTCAGCGGGAAAGAGTTCCATTATCAATTAAAGACATCTGCCACAGTGTAAGAGAGAGCAATGGCAGCACATCCGTTTCCTGTCCCTGAACTGGGTTGTGTTCCTAGTAAGGTAATCATTTGCTCACTGAACAAATATTCATCATGCATCTGGCACTATTACTAAGCACTGGAAGACATGTTCATGCAGATAATGAACATATAGCCCCTACCCTCAGGGATCCCAGAGATCTAGAAAGTAAACGATGTGACAACACCTGTAATTTACTCAATGGTGTAACAATAGTTGCATAATAATAATTTGCCAGACATGAGGTAATGACGACTGCAGTAAAATATGACCAGAAAATTTATATAGCAGCTGTCTCCTGTATTGCCCAAGGTGGAGAGTATGTTCAAGAAAATTTTAGTCCCAAGGAAGGTGATTGCATCATGATATCCTTATCAGATAAAATCATCAATTTATTTGACAACTGTTTATGGAATTCCTACTATATCCCAGTCAGTATACTAGACACTGAATAGACAACAGCAAGTAAAATCATACAAATAGAAGTAAAAGTTATATAAATTATCAAACAATCAAATTTTCAGTTGCAAATTATCATGAGACAAACCCAGTCCTTTTGCTTAAATTCCATACCACTTTTCCACATTCATTTTTGTTTCCTATGTTGACTTTGTTAATGAGGTAGAAATGCATTAACATTTACATAAATATTCCATTCTAGATTTCTCTGTTCATCAGTAAATTGCCTTACAAGTACCAATTAGTCTCAAGTTATTAGTGGTTATGTATTAATCTTCCAGAGCTGGGCCACTGCTAAGTTAACCAGTCAGTGTACTTTTGCACAGGAAACCTGTGAGCTTCACCTCTATTTTTTGATCTCAGCAAGTCACCACTGCCCAGAGATACAGTGCATTAATAGCAAATCTCTCCTTTGACATCTTTTAGCTGTACTTAAATCTATATTTCTAACACATCTGTCTTCTTACCAAGACATCACAAAGAATGTTTCTATTATATTTAATTTGAAACATTTAACTTCAATAGAAAATAGGTCTGAAATAAAATGTATGATATATATATATATATATTTAACTGCAGATGCCCATTAACTAATAATTCATTAATATTAGATAATATTCCTTTCACTATAAAATTCTTGTGGTATTAAAAAATCATTAGAGTATGTTCTGCAGTCTAGGATTATTTTATATTCCATTTTGCAGAGACAACATTTTTCACAATTTTTTTCTTAGTTTTGTTTACTTGTACACAAATGTAAATTATCCGTCCCTCTGCCTTTGTCATTGGTTCACTTCTGCTGCTTGCAAGTCAAGGCCATCTCCAGGCCAACTTGTACTCAACTCATTATTCCATACCTCCCTCACAAAATAACACTCTTTTAATGTTTCATTTTTTGTGATGGATGTTATAAAAAGGGGAGTTCAGTATGAGCATCAGAGAATCTTGGTGATGTGATTTCTGTAAAACTTAGTTTTCCTCTCTGTATATGAAGAGCCTCACTAATAGCCTCTTTCACTCTGGACACATTCCCTGTGGAACTGAAGAAAAGCTCTTAAAGCCAGAGTCTCAGCTCAGTTGATGCCTGGCCATGTGGCTCCAAACAAGTTATCTCTTGCAGAAGGATGTAATTCCCTTCTATACTTGTCTCAGAAGCTTGTTATAATATGTTAAAAAGTACTTATTAAGCTGTCAGGAATCCCAACCATGCAAATGTGGACTGGGTGATCCACTTCCTGTGGGATAAATATGTCCACAGTAACACAGATGACAGACCACAGGCTCTACCACAAATGTTCTGAATCCCATTGGTCTTATTCACTTTCCTTATCACTGGGACAAAATACTCACCACCTGAAACTTGAAGGAGGAGAAGTCTGTTTTGGCTCACAGTTTCAAAAGATTCAGTCCATATTTGGCAGGCGTAAACATAAAAACTGCTCTGTGGAAGGACCTGGGCAGAGGAAAGCTTCTCATTGCAGCCAGGAAGCAGAAGGGGAGAAAAGATGAGCCCGGGAGGGAAATACACCTTTCCAGGTCATGCCTCGGTTACCTGCCTCTTCCAACCAGACCTCACCTCCCAACAGCAAGTCAGCGATTTCACCCCCATGATTCAATCACCTTCAGAAAGCTCAACCTATGAGTTCATGAGGCCTTTGGGGTACATTCTTGAACCAAACCATAACATTCTGCCCCTGGCCCCCAAAAGATTCATCCATATCTCTTTATGCAATATGTATTTAGTCTATCTCTAAGAGCTGCCCAAGTTCTAACAGTTCTGGCATAGTTGAAATGTCCAAGTAGTCCTAAGCCTCCTGACTCTCAAGGAAAATTCTTAGTTGTGAGCCTCTCTAAAAAGTAAAAAAGATGAGGGCTGGGGATTTAGCTCAGTGGTGCCGCAGCCTGCCTAGCAAGCGCAAGGTCCAAATTCAATCCCCTGTACCAAAAAAAAAGAAAAAAACATGTGAGTGAGGCCGAAAAGTAAAAAAGAAAGTTAACCACTACCAACATACAATGGCACAGGTTAACATTCCCATTCCAAAAGAGAAGAGGGGGATGGAAAGAAATGGTACCAAAGCAAGACTAAAACACAGAAGGGTAGACATTCAAATCTGTAGCTCCATGTCCAACACCTGGGGCAAAGATGTGAACTCCAAATAGCTTCAGTGGCCTTGTCCCTATGGCATTGTCAGTTGTAGGCATCATGATTCCCTCTTGGAGTAGCTTTGCTCAGTGCCCACAGTTTTCCTCAGTGGATGTTCATGTTCCTGGCTTCTTCAGTTTCTTGGGATCTCTATTGCACTTTTGGCTTCCACTCTCACAGCTTCATACTCTCCCCTCTCTGGGCTATGCTACCTGCCTGGCTTCCCAGGTCTTCTTTGAAATCTGGGTATAAGCTTCCCTGATCTCACAACTTTTGCATTCTGCATGCCTTTAAAATCAGCAGCACATGAATGACACCAAGGTCTGGTGCCAGCTTGAGCAATAGACTGGTCCCTTCTCTCCAACACTACAGAGGTCTCTGAGTGCCTAAATGACTGAGCACTGTGAATGGAATCCTAAGAAACCAGGTCTTTAGGCTGTCCTTCTTAAGCACAGTGCCCCAGGGCTTTTATCTCAAGGCAAGTTTTTCACTTTTGTGCCTCTAGGCCCAAAAAGAATCTTCCTAGTTCCTCAGATGCCCTCAAAGCATCTTTTCTATGGTCCTAATGTCAAGTACTTGGCTTCTTTTTAATGTTACTCTTTTCAACAACCAAGTTCTTCTCACTCAAAACTTCACAGGCCCCAGTTTTAGAATTTTACTAGCCTCAACTTAAGAGAAGGAAGCTTCCTTTCTTACCACCAGGAAAATTTTTCAAATTATTTACCTCTGCTTTTTGGTCCTGCTTCTCATAGTAGATATGGCTAAAAGCTGCCAGCAGTACCTATGCCACAGCCTCAATATTGGGCTGCCTTGAAATTTCTATGCCAGATTATTTAGTCTACTGACCTTAATCTTAGTCTCTCACAAAGTTTCAGGACATGAGCAAGATATAGACAAGATTTTTGCCAGAATATAACATGCATGGTCTAACTGCCAAAGGTGTCTTTGTTCCCAACTGAATTTTCTTGATCCTGGTTTTGACCATCAGCATTTGAATCTTCTGAGCACTCCCATCAATCTCATCTTAAAGCATTCTAGGGTTTCTCAAGCTGGCATCTCCAAACCTTTCCAAACTCCTCCCATGACTCCATTCTAAAGGTTTTTAAACCATGTAGCCAGGTACCTTCATAGCAACAGCACCACTTCTCTGGTCCCAAAATCTGTTTTAGTCACATTTCTCATCCCTAGGACAAAATACCTTACATCTACAACTTCAGGGAAGAGGAAAGGTTCATTTTGGCTTACTGTTTCAGAATCTTCAGTCCGTGGTTACCAGGCTTAAACACAGAAACAGCATGGGGGAAGGGGTTGGACAAGAAAAGCTGGCAGCCATCAATCTGAGAGAGAAGAAATAAGCCAGGGAGAGAGGCATGGCCTTCCCGTCATGCACCAGTTGCACACCTCTCCCAGCCAAACTCTATCTCCTAATAGGAAGTCAGTTATATCACCCCCATGATTCATGCATCTTCCAAAAGCCCCTCTGTGAGCACATGAGGCCTTTGGAGGATATTCTTGATCCAAGTCATGACACCATTCCTCCATCCCCTGCCTGTGTCCTTGAACAAATAATGGAACTCCCTTTCCCTTCTGTCTCCTCATTTGTACAACCAGAATTATAGTGCCTGATTCAGGCAGGGGCTTGTAAGAAATACACAATTACACAGATAATATACCAATGTTCAGTAAGTTTTGCTTCTGATTATTGTTTGATCTTATATTTGTTTAATAACCACTGATGGGATTTTCTTCAATGACTCAAAATAATGTCAACCCCCCTTTCACATGAAAACCTTTCAAAATGGCTAAGGGAGGCACTGCTATGACCCTTCCATCACTTTCTTCCACCATACAAATCCTCTTCCTTCTATTGTAACTCCTACCAGCAAGGTTCCTGGATCTCTTGCTGTCCACCCAACACATCTCTCACTATCCTGTCTTCACACCCACCAAAATTGCCAAGGATGCTTTCCAGTTTTCAGCAGAAGTGCTTTTGCTTTTTGATTGTAATTACTCCTGCCACATCTGTGTTTACTTTAGAACCTGTGGCTAAGGTAATTAGCTGGCAGCTGGCTAAGCCTTCGATAATAACGTGCCTGACATTTTAGGTATCCCTTTTCTACAAGTCATTTTTTCCCTTTATTTCACTTACAGAATCAACAGACAGTAATGACAAGTCATCCTTATATGAAACACAATTAGGATTAATTTGCATCTGGGAGTTTTGCTTTTTTAGAAGTGGCTGGATTCAGAATGACTGCTTCTATACACAGAGCACTTTTTTATTGCAGTGCTTCACTTACTCACTGAACATTTATGGAGGGCCTATTAGGGCCCCAGCACTAGGTGTTAGGGAAATAAATACAAATACAAAATCATGCCTCTCCTCAGAGACTTTGAAGTTTGAAGGGAAATGGACATAACACAAACAAATGTCTATGTCAAGTGAGAATGTGAATGGAGGACACTAAGGAGGACACCATGAGCAGTCTTGAAAGGAAATACCCTTGAACATATCTACTGGATATATTGGAAGATCTAGAACAGGATGTCTTTAGAGCAGAGTATAAACAGTAGTATGAAGGCATCATATCCTTGACCCAACATTATTGGTTGACAAGAATGAGCAAGATGCCAAGGGCACAGTATTCAGGAGGCCACTGCTGATCTAGGGGAAGCCAGAATTTATCAGTGAACATCCACCTGCATAGTACCTCATGAAACTCTGCCCATGAGCACCTTGTGCTGGTCCTGATGCATGGAAGAATCTGAGTGTGTCAGCAGAGCCCACAAACTAGTGGAGTAATGCTATATTCCTCCACACATTCACTGTCTTAAACCTAGACGTGATCAACTCCCCAAACCATGAGTCCCTATACCTGCCCACAGTGAAGTTTGTGTCTTACCTTATATAACCCAATCAGGGGAACTCACATCAGAGAAATAGGGCAAAGCAAGATGAAACTTCTAAACACTCACAGCCCCAGTCATGTAATAGCATGACTGTGATAGCATGATAGGTTTTTCTCTAAACCTAAAAAGCTCTACCAAGATGTTCTCAAATAAATTTTCTATAAGAATGGAGTTATTTGGTACTGAGATCTGAAACAAAAAAAAAAGTTAAGGAAGTCCTTTATTCTTGTGTCTAAAAAATAAAGATTTTATTTGAAAAGAGAATAAAAGAACATATCTATACAGAAATGCCGAAAAGGGGGGGGGGGGGAGTTGATGATGAGACCCCTACACAAGTTGTATATTGAGACATAATAATTATCTCAATGGCTTAGGCAGGGTAAATGATCTGCACAATAAAATCTTATTAAGATAAGGTTACTGAAAGAGTAAAAATCACACAATTAGATAATTCCCAAGTAAACCTGAGTGATGATAATAGCAGATTGGTAAAGCTGTAGGAGCACTTCCGTACCACCTGATGGGATAATAAACACAATATTTCACTTCTACTATTGAGCTAATTCTATGCCATAACTGCTTAATGATAATCATGTGAGCAGTCTAAGTTTTCTAGTTTACTCCATTTAGCATTAATGATTTAAGTGGGGCTACTCTTCCAATTTGACACTATTCGAATTTTGTCATCTGATCGTTGAAGTATTCACTACCATAAGATAGATAGATAGATAGATAGATTTTTTTCCAGAAAATTTGAATAGCTTTGGGACTATATTTGATGTCTCTCTTTACAGCTGTGCCAATACAGTCTCCAACCTTTCCCCTACATTCCTTCCCCTTCCCTTACAGTTTAAATATGAAAGGTCCCGCAAAGATTCATGCATTGAGGGCTTGACCCTCAAGGCAGCAATCAATATTGAAAGAAAGAGCCTAGAGAGGTGATTGTATCATGAGGGTGCTAACCTCATCAGTGGATTAATTCATTAGTGGATTCATAGCTCAATGGGTTTTAGGGAAGGCCTTTGTTGTCCGGTGAAGAGTCTGTAGCTGAATGTTCTATTAGGTGGGGCATGGTTGGAGGAAGTAAGTCACTAGGGAAATGACCTGGAAGGATAGAGTTTTTAAATTTTATTTTACTAGTACATGTTTTTGGAACACAAAGTTTACACTCACCCTAGGAACAAGTACTTGTATTTAACATATCTTGATTCTTTTTATTCCCTTTCCCTTTTCTCCATCTCTAGATAGCTTTTCCCCATTTTCATTACTGTTATTATATTATTATTAGATCATGTCTGTGACATATAATGATTATGTTCATTGTACTTTGTACATGAGTATGATCAATCTTAAATCCCCCCAAGGTCTTTCAGACTCCTTCTTATTTAAAAAAAGACCCATCTCCCTGATTCCTTTCATCAATCTTTTATTTTGCTCTTTATTTGCACTTTGTATTACTGAAATGAGAAAAGGCATACAGTATTTAAGCTTGTGTGTCTGATTCTTTTCAATTAACATTATGGCTATAAGGAAGGATAAATTCAAGACATTTGTAGGAAAATGGATTCATCTGGAAGGGTATACTTTTGTCCCTATCTCTTGCCTCTTCTCTGTCTCTCTGCTTCCAGCTGCCACAAAGAAAACTTGTCCTATGCCATGTCCCTCTTCCATGATGTTTCTGCCTTGGATTCCACCAATCATGGATGGAAACCTCTGAAACTCTGAGCCAAAATAAATCTCTTTCTACTTTTAATTGTTCATGTTAGTCATTTTGTCCCACAGCAGAAAGGTAATAAATAGCGCATGTGCACACCCACACACCCTCAAAGCCCATTATGACAATGACAGGCCCTCTGTCCCAAGCCTTCAGGGAACTGCAATCCTATCATAAATTAAATCTTACCTGGAGAGCTATATGATCATGGCCCACAGCACCCAGCACTGTGTCTGGCACATCACAGGTTCTTAAATGCACTTGTTAACCTAATTAGGAAGTGAAGATTATTATATCGGTGTGGTAAGGATATGTGTCTACCTGCAACTCAGCAGGAAGAGTTATTTCTTAATGATAAATGAGATCATGTTCTCTCTTACCAGAATTCTCCTAAAGTCTCACATCGAACTCAGAGTAAAATCAAACCCTTGGAGTGGCCTTCAGGCATGCTCCTGTGTCACCCAGCACCCATGATCCCTCTGGCCCTGTCTTCTAGTACTCTCCCTTTTTCACTCTTACTTCCCCCTTTTTACTCTTCTCTAGGTCTGCAATGACTTCTTTGATGCTTTTTTACTACTTTTGACATGGCAGGTAAGTTACCTCCTCGTAGCAGTTGCTAGAATTCATTCCTATCGCTCTGCATCACCCTCTTGGTTCACTCCCACCCTTTCCAGTTTGTTCAAATTCCACCTTCCCTATGAGATCGCCATACTGTTTAACATAGCAATCTGGCTCTCCCAAACCCTGACACTTCTTCCTATGTGTGTCCATCCTCTCCATCTTCCGTTAACTTCATTTTTCCATACTATTTAGTATTCTTATCCCTTTCCCTCATTAGAAATTAATCACCTCAGGGCAGATTTTACAGATGGATTTATTGGATTAATGACTCACACATCACAGCTGAGTCATACTATCACATTTTATCATACTTTATAATTTATACATATCCTCCTTATCTTTCTTTACCACAACAATAACTTTCGGTGATAGATGCTTTAGTATTATCCTCAATTTTAGATGAGTATATTGGGCTTAAGAAGCTGAATAACTTGTCCTTTGGCCTAGAATGTATGAGTTGCCTCACTCAACTTTTGTTCATCTATTTAGAGACATAAGGAAACTAAAACCTACATTCTCAGCCTCTATTGCAGTCTGCATTGAATGAACAATGAGAAATTGCACTGCAGAAGTGAAGTAGCATCCGTATTACTACTTTTTTTTTTGTCTGTTTCTGCTGGCAAGAATGATTGTGGAAATATAAGGTACTTCTGTAGCAGAGTTCTAATGTCTATTCTCCAGTTTTCTTGAAGTTGAGAAGCAATTTTGGAGATAGTATCAGCAGTAACACTTCTTGATCTTGCTTTCTAAACCTTGATCACAGCAGTATGTCCATCCTTCAACTTTCGAGGTGTGAAAGGTATTTGAACCAGCTGTATCTGAGTCATGATCCTGCATGAACCTAGAGTAGGCCCTAGAGGCAGCTACTCCTAGAAAACCCCAATAATGGGCCAATTTGGGATTGTTTTGAGAATCAGAACTAGATTGAATCTATAACATATTCTTTCAGCCCTTCCAAAAACTGTGCGAGCCCATAATTCCCTTTGGATCCCTTTCTACGTAAAATATCTGAAATAGCTTCCCATCATACACTGGATCTTCTTGACCTTGGACTTCCTAGCATTCAGAAAATTGATGAATAAGATAGGCTGCCACCCTCTGGAAGCCTATAGCCTAATGTGAAGATAAGAAAAAATTGTTAACTTTAAAAACTGATATACAGAATGATATCTAGGGAATGTAAGTAACAATAATGAGAATATAGGCTCTGAGAATTAAGTTTGCATCTTTTGTCTGCTACATCCCAATAGCAGGACCAAGGGCAAGTAACAGAGGAAAAATTAGGTATTTATGGGAACTAACTGAAGTGACCATGTAGAGTACTAGACATAGTCATAAATGCTGAATAAACAAAAGCTCTCATTTTTTTCACATAAGTCAGTTCATAAAAGCTTGCTATCCAGTGGGCTGGACACTGACAGATGCAGATGAAAACAGCACTGAGATTCCACCTCACCCCAAAAAGAATGGCTTCTATCAAGAAATCAACCAACAACAAATGCTGGCGGGGATATGGGGAGAAAGGAACCCTTCTCCATTGTTGGTGGGAGTGCAGACTGGTGCAACCACTGTGGAAATCAATATGGAGATACCTCAAAAAATCAGGATTAGAGGTCCCATTTGACCCAGCTATTCTGCTCAGTATCTTCCCCAAAAACTTAAAAGCATCATACCACAGTGATATATGCACACCCATCTTTATAGTGGCAGTTTGTAATAGCTAAAACTTGGAAACAGCCCAATTACCCATCAACTGGAGACTGGATAAAGAAGATGTGGGTTTTTTTTATAAAATGGAGTACTACTCAGCCATAAAGAACAAGAAACTAGAGACATTTATAGAAAAATGGATGCACATTGAGGCCATATTCTTAAGTGAAATAAATAGGACAAACATGTAAATACTGAATAATTTCTCTGGTGTAAAAAACTAAAAATGTAAGGATCAAAATGTATAATTGATAATTGAAATAGGAAGAAAAGGTCTAAAGGAGTAAGAGAAGTGGGAGGGGGAGGGGAAGGAAATAAGGGAAAAGAAAAAACACAAGAAATAGAAAAAAATGAAAACAAAGTCTTTGTAAATATGGAAGAGTGGAGGGGGCGAAGGGAGGGCAGGGGAATGGGGCAAAAATAAGAACCAAGATACATCATGTAAAGGTACAAGATCCCAATGATGAATGTAACTGTATTGTATACCTAAAATGTACCAATAAACTTAATTAAAAAAAAGAAAATATTCATGAATGTACAGGTGGTGAATTAATTGTGAACTAATCTGTAGCTTTTCTCTTTACATATTGGTATCACATTCTCAGAAAAACATGATATATAATGTGGTGCTCAATTACTTTTTCAACAGATAATACCAAAATGTATTTCACACAGAGAAACTCAAAATATTAATATGAAAGCCAGGGATTTAGCTCAGTGGTTCTGGCTCCTGCCTCTCAAGCGCAAGGTCCCGAGTTCGATCAACAGTACCAAAAAGAAAACAAAGAAGAAGAGGAGGAGACTATTACAAAATATTAACATCAATTTGCCATTGGGCAATATTTATATCTCAAATAAATAGACTTTGGTAATGAATATAGCCTTAATCAGTTATTCCTTATTATTCTTTCTTGGGATGATACTATGTTCCAAATGAATAGACTTCTTTTCAACATATTCAGCCCTATTTGCAATTACATTTTAATGTGTTTGTTGAGTTATGTGAATTTTAATTACCTGTTCCAAACTTACTTACTATAATTAGGCACCACAATTTTAAATTTTTATCAGTTTTTCTCTCTTTGCACAGTCATGTGAGGGAGATAAGCTATTAATGATTTCTGCTTGGGAAGCTCAAAATTAAATACTGACAGAGGAGAGTAGATGACAGTTAAAAGGATAATTGCCTCTAATACAGTCTGGCCCACCTGCACTTGATTAAAAGGCACAATTTCCCTGTTGGATGTTACATTGACCCGGGTTCTAAGACTGAATTCCCAGGTCTGACACTGAGGCTCTGAAATGAAAATAAACAGCAAGGAAATGCAGAATGGAGTTTCACAAACATCATCAATTTCATGAGAATTAAATACATGTCAACATGAAAAGTTTTCTTTCTATTATTTGCTAGAGAATTCTGTCTTCTCAGTTTCTTATCACCCATATCCAAAACTTGTCAGGTTGGAATATCTCACTCTTGACTTTTGGCCAGCCAATAGATCCTAGTGTTTCTTTCTTCACCAATATTCTTTGTGCTTAATTATTTCTATGACTTTTATCCAAGCTCAAATTTTCAGTTTAGGTCTGGGTCATAGCAACACCCTCCCACTGATTCTTCCACCTCTCATTTTTACCCTTTCCCATTCTTTGGGCAAAAAACCACTAAATTAATCCATATAAGAAAATACTTTAATGCTTCACATTCTTCACCAAAAAATAAAAAATGATTCTTCAGAGCTTACATATATAGTGGAACCCTGAATTTTGACTGAATAAATTAACAAGTGAATGACTAAATATTGTATATACATACTTATATATTCATAGCATGTTCTAGAAATATCTCCACTCATTCATACCTTAGAAAACATATACTTGGTATACTTATCGATTTACTTGCTGTAATACATAATAGATTGTGTCAAGAATATTTTTTAAAAGGGACATGGAGTTAACATGGTAGAGTACTTGTCTCTAGTGTGAAAGAGGCCCTGGGTTGGATCTCCAGAACCAAAGTACAAGAAGGAGAAGGAGTACAAGAAAGAGAGGAGGATGAGAGAAAAGGCTTATCCTAGAATAAGTATATCCAGAGTAAAGCCCCAGAATTAACAAATTTTCCAAGCACTTATGAAAAACTATCATCAATCTTCATTTATTATTTCAGATCATAAGAATAGGAACTACTTCCTAATTCATATTTTGAACTCAAAAGGACCCTGACAAAAAAAATTGGATAAAAATATATAAGAAAGCAAGTTACAAGCTATATTTTATTAACAAAAATATAACCATAAACAAGTTGTTAGCAAAGTAAATATAGCAATAAATAAAAATAATAATAAATTGCTACTATGCTGGAATTATTCCAAGATTGCATTGTCAACTTTTACATCATGCAATCAATCAGTGTGATTGAACACATTAAGATTGTAAGAGAAGAATCATGTAATTATTGGCACAGAGAGGAAGCAATTGACAAACTTTAGTATCCTTTTATGATAAAAATCAGCAAATTAGGAATAGACGATACTATGCTTAATCTAATAAAGAGTAGCTGTGAAAGACAGTAAATATACTTAATTATAACACAGAAAGTTTGTACAAAAATGAGAAATGAGATGAAACTGATTACTATGATCACTTCTATTTAACTTTATAATGGAGGTCCTAAAGTGGCATTAGAGCAGAGAAAAAGGAATAAAAAACTAAAAAGGAAGAAATGTAGCTACCATCATTTCCACATAATATAATTATATACAGAATTTCAAAAGAATATTCTGAAAAATTATTATAGTTAATAAGTGAATTTAATAAAGTCACTGGAAACTAAGCATACTTAGTATGTTGGAGGGATCATCACTGCCCATCGGAACCTGGACTATCTTCAGAGGAAGGGAAGCTGGAACCTGCAGTAGAGCTTTGCAGAGTTCAACCCTGCAGGAGGACAGGGAGCTCAACTTGGGACTTGCAGCCAGAAATCTGCCTGAATCTCATGGGACTGTGACTGGCTTACTGAGACTCATTGACTTTATCTGCACACCACTGCCCATGTTGTCTATTGTTACAGAAGAGACATACCCTGAAGGAGAACCTTCATTTTTATATTTTATGTGATATTTTCAAAATTATTTTTTCCTCTTATTTTTAATTTTAATTTTTTCTTTTTCTACTCTTTTGAAATTTTTATTTTTCTCTTCTTTTTTTCTTTCTTTTTTCTTTTCTTTCTCACTCACTCTCTTGCTGTCCCACATTGTTCTTCATCTCTTCTTTTGTTCCTGTTCTGGCTCTAATTTGGATTTCTTCTTTATTTTTCTTTTCTTCTCTTCTTCCTTCTTTTGCCTGTGTCCTCTGGCCTCACTGCTAACCTTCCCCTATCCTTATACCTATCTATCCCTCCCTCCTCAACTTCTTCTAACTCCTCATCTTGAAGGGTAAAGTTGCTATATTGAAGAGTTTATTCACTATAAACATAGGTTGGGTTGGTCCTTGATTTTGATTTAATTTACACAGTTAAAGGCAATAGATTAATAGCCACCACAAATTGTCATTTTCTGAGATGTGCTTGATGCTATGGTGTTGTGGACTGTATCACTTGGGTGAAGGAGTTGTGATTGATCTAATCAGTTGTCCTTCCTGATACACTGAAAACTAAATTCCCTAAGACTCATTAGAGACTCAAAAACTAATGACGAGCTATATCTGGAAGATACCTATGAGAAGCATTCATTCCATAAAGGTTCTAAATACAAGCAATAAAGATACTTACAATAAGCAATTTTGAAGCATCATCTCAGGAATTAAACCAAGGACAGTACCAAAAACAAAAATGAGAAGACATTTAAGCAAGGCACAGACTCAGACTTCCACCCCATCAAAGGCAAATTCTGGGGGAAATGAGGTGGAAAAGTCTGATAATCAACCACCTGGACACCCTGAACTGATACCATAGGAAGTAACAAAGCAGATACATGAGGCTCTAGGAAAATTCAAAACAGAAATAATTTCCCAGATAACTACAGAGATGGTGAGCAGAGTGAAAGACATGATTAGAGGCTCTAGAATAGAAACATATTTTAAAAATAGATGTACTCAGAAACATGCTGGAAGCCATGAATACCCAGCATAAGAAAGAAATGGAAACCATGAAACAGATTCAAACAGATATCCAGGAGATTAAAAACTGCATGGGAAGTATGCACACCACGTTAAGGGAATGTGAAGATAGAATATCAGATATAGAAGACAGGATTGTGGCTAATGACCATGAAAACAGAGATTTCTTCAAAATAGTAAGGAATCATGAGAGATCAATCCAACAGGTGCTAGAGGATTCAGAGAAGAATAACATAAGACTGATAGGAGTCCACGAAAAAACAGGAGAATGTATAAAAAACTTTTTACAGAAGTAATAGCAGAAAACTTCCCAGACAGAGATAGAGAACTGTACCTACAGATATGTGAGGCATATAGAACTCCAACTAGCCATGATCAAAACAAATCTACACCTTGACATATAATAGTCAAGATCCCAGAAATCAAACAGAAGAACAAAATCCTACAAGCAGTTAGAGAAAAGAAACAAATCACCTACAAAGGAAAGCCCATCAGAGACACAATAAACGTCTCAACACAAACCCTCAAGTCAAGGAGAGCCTGGAGTGAAGTATTTCAAGCCCTAAAAGAGAATAACTTCCAACCTAGATTGTTTATCCTGCAAAATTATCTTTCAAAATCAATGAGAAAATTAGAGACTTCCATGACAAAGAACACCTGAGAAATTTCATGAACACCAAACCAGCACTCCAAACAATTCTAAACAACATCCTAGAAAAAGAAAATGAAGGTCACAACTCCATAAGGCCCAACAGAAGGAAGTCCATAAGGCAAGACAAGAAACTAAAGGGAAAGAGGGAAAAATAAAAGTTAAAATAGACAACAAAGTAAAACATCATGACAAGGATGAGTTAATATCTATTAATTATAACCATCAATGTTAATGGCCTCAATTCACCTATCAAAAGAAATAGACTGGCAGAACGGATTAAGAAGCAAAATCCAACAAGATGCTATATAAAAGAAACACACCTAACTCAAAAGGAAATTCCTGGACTGAAAGTGAAAGGATGGAAAACAGTTCTCCATGCCACAAGAATCCAGAAAAAAGCCGGGGTAGCAATCTTATTTGCAGACAAAGTAAATGCCAAACCAAAACTAATTAAGAGAGACTAAGATGGTCACTACATCCTTGTGAAAGGAACAATCCAAGAGGAAGAGACAACAATCCTAAATATATATGCACCAAATACTACTGGACCCAAATATACAAAACAAATGTTAAAGGACATGAAAAACCAAATAAGCACTAATACAATTGTAGTGAGGAGCAGAACGGGGCAAGTAGCAAAATCCAACAATATGCTGCATACAAGAAACACACTTAATTCAAAAGGAAACTCATAGACTGAAAGTTGAAGGGTGTAAAACAATACTACATGCGATGGGAACGCAAAAAGTGCAGGAGTAGCTATCCTCTTTGCAGATCAAGTAGATTCCAAACCAACGCTGATTAAGGGAGACAAAGAAGGACACTATATCCTTGTAAAGGGAACAATCCAACAGGAAGAGATGACTATCATAAATATCTCTGCGCCAAATACTAGTGCACCCAACTACATAAAACAAGTACTAACGGACATGAAAAGTCATATATGCACTAATACAGTAGTAGTGGGGGACTTCAATGCCTCACTGTCACAAATAGATAGATCAACCAGACAAAAAATAAGTAATGAAATACTAGAATTCAATCAAACTCTTGAACAAATAAACTTAACAGATGTTTACAGAGTGTTCCACCCCTACAAAATCAGAATACACATTTTTTTCAGCCTCACATGTGTCATTCTCCAAAATAGACCACACATGATACTCTATATAGAATACCCCAAGAATGCCACCAAAAGTCTTCTAGACTTAATAATGAAATTCAATAGAGTAGCTGGATTCAAGGTCAACACACAAAAATCAATAGTTTTCCTCTACACAAACAACAGACTCACTGAGAGAGAAACAGGGCAAACAATTCTTTTCACAATAGGATCCAAAAAACTGAAATACATAGGAATCAACCTAACGAAAGAAATCAAAGACCTCTTCTGTAAAAACTATAGCACTCTGAAAAGAGAGGTTGAAGATGGTATCAGAAAAGGGAAAGACATCCCCTGTTCCTGGGTTGGAAGGATTAATATAGTGAAAATGGCCATACTTCCAAAACTGATCTATAGATTCAATGCCATACCAATTGAAATCCCAGCAGCTTACTTCATGGACCTTGAAAAAACAATCCAAAAATTCATTTGGAACAAGAAGAGACCCAGAATAACAAAGGCAATTCTAGGCAACAGAGACATGGCAGGGGGTATCACACCCCCAACTTGAAACTATACTGCAAGGCTACTGTGACAAAAACAGTATGGTACTGGCAAAGAAACAGACCTGAGGACCAGTGGAACAGATTAGAAGATGCAGAAACAACTCCAGACACACTCATCCACCTCATCCTTGACAAAGGAGTCAAACACCCTCACTGGAGGAAAGATAGCCTTTTTAATAAATGGTGCTGGAAAAATTGGGTTTCAACTTGCCAATGATTAAACCTAGACCAATATCTCTCACCATGCATTAAACTAAAATCAAAATGGATTAGAGATATAAATATTAAAACAGAAATGCTAAACCAGCTGGAACAGTTAGGTAGAACTCTTGAAGACATCGGTGTAGGAAAAGATTTTATGAACAAAACCTCAGTTGCCCATGAACTAGCACAAACAGTAAACAAGTGGGATCTCTTCTTATTTAAAAGTTTCTGCACAGCAAGAGAAACCACCAACAGTGTGAAGAGACAACCCACAATGTGGGAAAAAAATTTCACCAGCTATTCCTCAGACAAAGGTCTACTATCTAGAATCTATAAAGAACTTAAAAAAAAAATAAGACCTCCTAAATTTAAAGACCCAGTCCACAAATGGGTATCTGAAATGAACAGACATTTTTCAAACAAAGAAGTAGAAATAGCAAATAAACATACGAAAAAATGTTGAACATCACTGGTCATTTAAGAGATGCAAATGAAAACAATTCTGAGATTCCACCTTGCCCCAGAAAGAATGGCTGCTATGATGAAATCAACCAATAACAAATGCTGTTGAAGCTGTGGCAAAAGTGGAACACTGCTCCACTGCTGGTGGGAGTATCAACTAGTGCAACCACTGTGGAAATCAGTATGGAGAAACTTCAAAGAACTAAGACTGGAAGTCCCATTTGACCCAGCTATTCTCCTGCTGGGTATCTTCCCCAAAGAATTAAAAGAATCATACCACAGTGATATATGTGCACCCATGTTCATAGCAGCACAGTTTGTAATAGCTAAAACTTGTAACCAGCCCAAATACCCATCAACTGGAGACTGGATAAAGAAAATGTGCTTTCTTTATAAGATGAACTACTACTCAGCCATAAGAAATGAAAAATTAATGAGATTTACAGATAAATGGATGCATATTGAGGGGCTACTCTTAAGTGAAATAAATAGGACAAACCTGTGCAAATACCAAATAGTTTCTCTAGTGTTAGAAACTGAAAGTATAAATAAGGACTAAAAGGTATAATAGATAATGTGAAATAAGAAGAAAAGAGGCAAAGGGGAAGAGGAAGTAAGAAGGGTAGGGGAAAGGAAAGAAGAGAATGGCATTAATATGAGAAAAAGAAAAAATGGAAACAAAGTCTTCATAAATAAGGAGGGATGGAGGACTAAAAGGGAGGGCAGGGGAATGGGGCAAAAATAAGAACCAAGAGAGATTATGTAAAGGTACAAATTTCCAATTATGAATATCATTATATTGTATAGCTAAAATGTACCAATAAAATTAATTTTAAAAAAAGAAATTTCGCACATACATCCATATAAGTAAGTCTATCTGTAATACAATGAATCACCTTTACACAATACCCTGAGAGGAAATACAACACATTTCACAGGGCACACTCCTTAAAGTCCCTCAATGCAGACACATGGGATACATTGGGATTTTAAGAAATATAACAGAAAATTTTGGTATTTTCTAAAATCGCATACTACTGGTGGTGTCCTCCTTGCTTATTCAGAGAATATTACTTGTCAAAAAAGGCCCTGAGACTGAAGTTACTGTTTGACTGAGACTGTTAGCTGGGCTGGCCCTGAAGCAACCACCTCTTATTATCAGTCATGTTTTTCCTTCCCTGAGATTGTCAGAAGCAAAGGGGGTCAATTCATGGTCACCTCTGTCAAAACTGTTTTTCCTGACAGTCAGAGATATGAAGATCCAAAACTATAAATGTGGCATTTAAAAAAAAAAAAACAACAACAAAAAAACAAAGTTTGGAATGATTTGGCTTTAGATGGCTTTAGAATGATTTTGTACTTTAGAACAATACTTCATCACTGATAAGTCCAGATGGAAAATATCATTTTACATTATCATTATTAGGTGTTCTAATAATTACAGAAATGGCCACACAAATGTAGGAATGATGTGGAGATCAAAATATCAGCTTATTTTTAGACTACACAAGTAGAACTCAATAGGTGACAACATCCAGAACTGTTGGGTAAACTGCTAGCAAGTAGAGCTTGAATCAGGAGACAGGTGCAGTTTCATTTTATTTTATTTTTTATTAGTACATGTTTGCAGTACATAATGATTATATTCCTTGTGGGAGTCATAACATGTACATAGCACATCTTCATTTATTTTCATCGCCTTCTCCACCCCTATATCCCTCCCTCCTCGCTTCCACCATCTCTTGATTCCCTCCCCATTTGAGAAAGATCTCCCTACCTCCTATTATCTATCTCTCATTTTGCTCTTTATTTATATTTTGGGGTTCTCATATTACAGCAACCATGTGATATTTAAGCTTGTGTGTCTGACTTATTTCACTTAATATTATGGTCTCAAAATGCACCCATTTTCCTAATAATGTCTCAAGTTTATCTCTCTTTATGGCAGATTGGTGCTCCACTATGTGTAAATACCACATTTTCTTTATTCATCTTCTACTGGACATAGTCTACTTCCACGATTTAGTTATTATGAATTGTAATGGAGTTTCATATACACTCTCCACTGACTGGAGGATGTTGGGCACAAATTACTGTCCTGAAGTGTTGGAACAATGAGCAAAAAATCTAGATTACTGCATAAAAACTAGAAGTGAAAGGTGCTTTCCCTGAGCCCAGCCTTAAGAAACAGCAAGTAAGAGGCAAGAGCGGTCACCTTCAGCACATTAAACCTGTCCACTGGTGAAATGTGGTCCAATGGATATAGATGCTTACTCTCCCCTTCCCAGGCAGGAGAAAGGAATGTACAAGAGGAGGCAGGAGAGCCAAGAATACTCCAATACTTCCTACTCACAGAGAAAAATCAGAACCTGATTCCCAGCAAGCAGGGCCAACTTTATAGGTGTGCAAGCTGTGCAGTCAGTCAAGACCCATACTCAGCAGGGCACTGTGTTTAGTTAAAAGTTCTGCATTGCTATCCTGAAAAGCTTAATACTATTTGAAAAGGAACTTGCACTTTGATTTTGTACTAAGCTCAGCAAATGGTATAGCCAGACCTGCAATCAAGTATTAGGATAACAGTAACATCAAAGAAAGTGACAGGGGGGCTGGAGCAAACACTGTCTGGATATAAGGGAAACTGACAGCAACCAAAGGAATTGCAGTTAATATAACCTGATGGCATGGACATCAAAGTGGGGCTGGTGAGGGAAGGAGGAAGCATGCCTTTCTCATACCCAGAGAGTGTTAGGGGGCTAAGGGATTAAAAAAACAGTCAGTGGAAAGGGCTATGGGAAAAATAGTGTCTTCAAGAGAGGGTTTGGAGTGTGCATATGTCTGCATCTGTCTGTCTGCCTTCACATCCAGACAGAGTGAAAAAGAGAGCACCCTGGAAAGTTTAAATCAGCAAATGGCTGTGTGAGACAGCAACAGTGTAAAATGCTCGTCACATAGGCCACACAAAAATAATAGCCCTGAAAGGAGGGTAAGTCATGGGACTTCTTGGTCTTCTGAGATGAAACTTTTTGAATATCTGACCTTGAAGGTTCTGGGAGAGACATTAGGAAGCAGCTGGGAGAGCAGCTGAAAAAAAGTCCTGATCCCCCTGAATTACAGGGACAGTTCCTCTTTACTACTCCCTGTGGGCCACACTTCTTCCTGTCCATTATAAATGCAAATCAGAAATCAAAAAAATACAGGAGACAGCTAGAATGAAAGGGAATAAAATTAATATATTTCATATACTGAAAACATTAGGAGATTTACTACTAAAAGATATGAAGGAACATTTAAAAATATAAGAAAGGTTAAAAATAAAAACCAGAATTCAGAAGATCAAATGTACACATTTTGAAGGTAAATAGATGAGACTGCAAATAAATGATAAAAGGCCAAAAAGAATAAAGATTAACTCCTCAGATTGTTTTACTCATTTATTGGTTAAAACTGAAAAATGATTAATCTTGGATTGAAGCAGTATGCAAGTAATTTATTCATTCTTCTCCCTACCAGGGAAGGGGTAATGCTTTGTTTTCACTGGGACTATGATGTCATATAAATAAAAACAAGCAAACAACTAAAATAAAAAACACCAAGAAATTAGCTCAATCTGGCTTATTAATGTGAACAGTTATTGGCAACCTAAACAAGGCACAAGATGTTACTTTTGCCTTGAAAAGTATTATCTTTACCAATATAAATATAAATGAGACCTCAATGGGTGATTTTAGGTGTTTGGCTATTTCAAAGAATAGGGAGAAGAGAGGTTTGTGCATCTTTATTCTAATTCAGAATATTCTAAGCTTTATATTCCTCCTAATTTTTTTCTAGACTGCAAATGCCAGGGCAATTTTATTTATATGAATGGAATTGAATATTAAGAATATAAGCAAGCTTTAATAATATGGAAATAAACTATTACATTCCACAGTGATAGTATCTCCCAATTGCTTGTCTCCTTCAGCTCTCTGAGCCGTCTATTCTGTATACTAATATTTGCAAATAACTACTTTATATTTCAATATACTGAGTCATTTTGTCTCATGCTTCTCATTCTATTACCTTGATTTTAGTCTCAGCATTTTCTTTCTGCAGAGATCCAGTTTATTGATCACAGCTTCTGCCAAGGCCATTTGCTCAGGAAAGTTCAAATGGACACTTCTGCAGACTGAAGACTTTCATCTTGACTCCTAAACCAACACACAATATATTTCTCCTGTTAACATTTACAGCAAGTGTGTGCTGCCTTTTTTAACATTTTTGTTTTGCTCTTGGTCTTATTGCTGGAGAAAGTCCAGCAATATTCTTAGGTCTTCTGATAAATTCCTCAGAGTCATTTTCTTTTCCTCTCCTCTCTACATGATGCATGCACTCATCTCAACTTTTATAACCGTATTGAGTCATTTATTTTCATTTTATGACTAAATGTCCAGTAGTAGAAGACAAACAGATTTTTAAAGGTCTTGTATTTCAAATCTCATGTGAGCACCAGAAGATTCAAGTTTGGTATTAATTCTTCAGATCATAAAATTTTCTTGATTACATTGAGAACAAACAAACAAGTTTCAAATAGTGGGTTTTGTTGAAACCAACAATTATAGAAATCCATGTTCAAAATTAAAATAAGGAAGTTTTCCACCGTCCTAACTCTTTGTGCTTTTGTCCTTAGCAATATTTTAAGCTACAAATGGTACCAAACATGTCTTTGAACATTTCCGCTCCAGTCTCAAATCAACCATGTTTAGTATCACTTCATTAGATTTTACAGGCGATACCACCATTGCAGACTTGATTAAATGAACTCCACTGGGTTCTATAACATTAATTATAGCCACACAGCTCCTGCAGCCATCAGTGAACATTCATTATGTATGGCTCCATCCTCAGAAGGAGAAACCTCTGGCTATTTGGGTGATGTTTTTCAGAGATCTGTAGAGACTTGATTATCTCTGCAACTATAACCTCAATGAGGAATATATCTAATAATATGAAACTTTGTGGAGTCATATAATCTTTCAAAAAAGAGAACATCAAAAGCAAGGCTTTCTAATGCTAATGAGCCCAATTTTGGTGTTGCATCATTCTTCAACTTTGACCGATTCTGCAATAGATAGCATTTCCTCTAAATTAACAATTATCCTATAAATGTTTATTAAGAAACACACTACTTATTTTGTAATGTAAAATATTCAAGGTAAAATCCCAAAAGCAAAAGAATTGTATACACTTTATAAACCTTGTACAAAAATATTGTTTACAATGTATCTAATATAACTAAAAGTGTAGATTCAAGAATAAAAAAGCTCACCAACATGACAATGCCTGGCACCTATCTAAGGCCTTTAAATAGACCCTCTGCAGGGTAACTCTAACTGCTGATCACAACTACAACCCTCTTCAGCTGGAAGTAGCGAGAAAGGTCTTCATACTTTGCACCCTAACAGTAGTTAGGGGTACTTCTTCAGAGAGGGAAATATTGCAGATAGGTAAGTTAATTAGATATATTGTAGGCAGTTAGACAGGGTCAGCCCAAGAGGAGCCAACACAGAGGACAATCAAGACACATTCACTGAAGTTCAGACTTGTAAAAGAGAATTCACTACACCCTTGTGCTTTCCCTGGGGATAAATCACAATGATTGATATTCTAAATAGGTATCAATCACCTGGGTGGGTGGAGCCAAAGTCTTAACCAGCTTTTCCAAGACATATCCCTGACCCGCCCTTACTGAAAATCCTTGTATGCTTGCTATGTGACTTGCTCTCCCATTTGACCCCCATTTAATCAATATTACCTGACTGTACTTGTAATCTTATTGGTTAATCATGATTTTGTCCCACCTCATACCCACCTTGTAAATTTCCACTGGGTCTCATAGTTTTGTCCCACTTTGTACCTGCCTCACCACATGGTTTGCTGTATAAAACATCTTTGAAAAGTGAGGGGGCAGGCAACCCACTTTCTGATCCCCCATCTCTCTTAGACAGAAGCTATCTTTCTCCCAATAAATTTTCCTACCCTCAAAAAAAAATAAAAGAGCTCTTAAAATCTAATATTATCTTGTGGCTACTGTTACTAACCACAAAGGAATATTTCATGTTTGTATGCAACAAACATGGGGTAACAAATACAACAAGTAACCTAAATGTACAAGCCTGTGTAAATTCCACACTAGTGACTCTCCACATTAGCCAGTTTCTCTCAAATTTAGGTTTTTCTTCTTATAGAAGTCATCTGAATAGAAAAGATGCAGTTCAGCAGTTAGCGCCAGCCTGGCAAGCACAAGGCCCTGAGCTTGATTCCTGTTACCCAAAAAAGAAAAAAAGAAAAGGAAAGGAAAACAAATACTATAAGCAAAGAAATTAATTGAGAAGACCCAAAATAATACAAACAGGAGAGTTAGAAAACAGATGATTTAAAATGTATTTATGTTCATATAGTTATTTATAGATATGTTTTATATTTATATTTATAAATATTTATAGATATGTTCATACAGTTATCTATAGCTAAATTATGCAGGAATGGTTCTTTGTTTACTCAACAGTGTTTCATCTGTAAGTATTTGTAATCTCACTTCATCCAAGAACACCTGAAGCCAGAGATGTGGTCTACCATTTGGGCCTTCACATTTTCTTATACATCATCCTCTTCATTACTGACTAAAATATCCTCTTCTTGAAACAAAACTGGCCTTTTCCTTGCTGGTTGTGAGAGTTTAAACTGAATTTACTGAATGGATTCTGATAAGATCCTTAGGGGCAAAAATGCCATTACTGCTACCAATATTGTTTCTATTTTACTTTATCAGTTATTCTTTACTTTTAAATCTGCTTTTAAATGTAATGCCAGAATTCTGAGTTTAAGTGGAAACCATTTTATTTCCATGAGAAGAAATAATAAAAAGAATCAATGAATTGAAGAATTGATTCTTTGAAAAGATAAATAGATTGACAAACCCTTAGCCAACTTACCAAAAGAAAGAACTCATAGGAGTGAAGTTAAAAATGAAAAAGGAGAAATCACAATGAACATCACCCAAATTCAGATCACAAGAAATTATTTTGAAAACTTATATTCCAGTAAATTAGAGAACTTGGGACAGTTGGAGCAATCACTAGATGCATATGAATTACTCTATTGAACAAAGATGTATAAAAACCCTTATTACACCAATAATAGGCAATAAAACAGTGACAGTAATAAAAACCTTACCAACTGAGAAAAGCCCAAGGCCTGAGGGATTCACCATAGAATTCTCCCAGAACTTCAGAGAATATCTAAAACCAATACTCCTCAAACTTTTCTATGAAACTGAAAAGGAAAGAGCATTGCCAATCTCATTCCTGGAAGCTACATTATCATGGTATCAAAATAAGACAAGAACTTAATAAAAAAAGAACCATAGGCCAATCTCCTTGATGAACATAGATCCAAACATTCTCAACAAGATATGAGCAGAATGCAACAAATCATTAAAGAGCTCATACATCATGGCCAAGTGAGCTTTATCCCAACAACGGCTCACCATACGTAAATAAATAAATGTAATACTTTACAGAAACATAAGCAAGAACAAAAATGGCATGATCATCTCGATAGATGCAGAAAAACCCTTTAACAAAATCCAATATCCATTTATGATTTAAAAAAAAAACTGATGAAAGTAGGTATAGAAGGACCTTACCTCAAACTGATAAAAGCCACTTATGAGAAACCACTACCAATATCATATTAAGTGCCAAAAAACTGAAAGCATTTCCCTTCAAACCAGGAACAAGATAGGACTATCCAGTCTCACCACTCTTATTCATTGTAGTACTCAAATTTTTTGTCAGAACACTCAGACAGACAAAGAAATAAAAGTGATTCAAATAGAAAAAGAAGTCAATCCATCTTTATTTACAGATCCTTTACATAGAAGACCCTCCCAAAAAGTAAAAGATTTTTAAAACTAATAAACAAATTCAGCAAAGTAACAGAATACAAAATCAATACACTAAAATCAGTAGCATTCCTATAGACTAACAACAAAGCCATCAAAAAAGAAATGAGGAAAACAATCCCATTCACAATAGCTTCAAACAAAGTTAAATACCTAGGAATTAACCAAGGAAGTGAAAGCCTCTATTCTGAAAACTATAGTAATTTGAAAAGAAAGATTGAAGAGGACATCAGAAAATGGAAAGACATCCCCTATTCCAGCCTAGGCAGAACAAATATTGTCAAATTGGTCACCTTTCCAAAAAATGATATATAGATTTTATGTAATCCCAGTTGAAAAAAGATTTCTAAAATGTATATGGAACCAGGAAAGACCCAGAATTGCTTTTGCAACAAGAACAGTGCAGGAAGCATCACAATCCCAGATTTCAAGTTATATTACAAAGCTAGAGTGATAAAAGCAGCTTAATACTGGCACAGAAAAACAGACATATAGATCAGTGGAACAGACTTGAGGATGCAGAAACAAACTCAGGCACATTCAGCTACCTGATCTTTTACCAAAAGGCCAAAAACATATGCTGGAGGGAAAATAGCCTCTTTAACAAATGTTGTTTTAAAAAATTGGCTATACACATGCAGAAGACTGAATCTAGATCCATATATCTCACTCTGTGCTAAAATAAAATCAAAAGAGATAAAAGACAAACATAAAAACATAAACCACTGAATTTGCTGAAAGATAAAACAGTTAATACTCTTAAAGGCATTAGGAAGTATTTTCTGAAGAGAACTCCAGATGCACAAAAAATAACATCAGCAATCAACAAGTGGGATTAAATCAAATGGAAGAGCTTCTGAACAGCAAAAGAAACAAATAACAAAGTGAAGAACCAATTTATAGATTGGGAAATTATTTTTCAGCTAATCCTTAGAGAACTAATATTTACAATAAATAGAAAGTCAAAAAAATCAGTCCCTCTACAATATAAAAGAATCCAATCATAAAATGAAGAATTGAAATGAATAGACACTTCTCAGGAGAAGTACAAATGGTCAATGCATATATGAAGAAATTTTCAGCATTGTTGGCCATTAGAGAAATGCAAATCAAAACAAGGAGTACCACATACTCCAGAAAGAATGTCTCTTAACAAGAAGCCAAGAAACAATAAATACTAGCAAGGTTACAGGAAAAAAGTAAGTCTTTTACATTGTTGGTGGGAGAGTAAACTAGTACAATCACTATGGAAATCAGTATAGAGAATCCTCAAAAAACTAAAAATAGAAATTCCAATGTTTCCCTGCTATACTCCTTCTGGGTATCTTCCTGAAAGAACTATAGACATTATACAAGAGTGATGTAGGAATATCCATATATATAGAAGCACAATTCATAACAGCTAAATTAAGGAAGTAGCTTATATGCCCGTCAACAGATGAATGGATAAAGAAAATGTGGTATGTATAAACAATGGAATACTACTGAATGATAGAAAAGTATAAATTTCAGTCGTGAGTAGGAAAGTAGATGCATATTGAGTCCATAATGCTAAGTGAAATATACCAGACACAAAAGGTTAGTGTATTGTTTCTCCTAGATAAGACATGAAAATTATAAATAATTTAAAGAGCAAAAGACAAGAGAGATAATAGGAAACAGGGTGATAAACTTTGTGGAAATGGGAAGAGGATCTGGGGTGGAAGGAAATGGAAGGGAGAGGAGAGGAATAGCAAGTAAAAAGGATGAAGATAAGATATGCATGTTACTAAGTCTCTATGATAAATGCATCCATTATGTATCACAAACATATACTAATGAAAAAGAAAAACATGAAAGTTCCCAATGGATAACTTTTAATTTTTTTCATTAAGTTTATTGGTACATTTTAGATACAGTTAAATTCATCATGGGGAAATTGTACCTTTACATGATGTATCTTGGTTCTTATTTTTGCCCTATTCCCCTGCCCTTCCTTCACCCTCTCCGCCCTTCCCTATTTACAAAGACTTTGTCTCCATTGTTTTCCTTTTCTGATATTTTTTCTTTTCCCTTCTTTCCTTTCCCCTACCCCTCCCAATTCCCCGACTCCTTTAGACCTTTTCTTCCAATTTCACAATGTCAATTATACATTTTGATCCTTATATAGGCTTCTAGTTTTTCACACCAGAGAAACTATTTGGTATTTACATATGTGTTTCCTATTTATTTCACTTAAGAGTATGGCCTCAATGTGCATCCATTTAGCTATAAATGTTTCTAGTTTCACATTCTTTATGGCTGAGTAGTAGTACTTCATTTTATAACACACACACACACACACACACACACACACACACACATCTTCTTTATCCAGTCTCCAGTTAATGAGTAATTGGGCTGTTTCCAAGTTTTACCTATGGCAAACTGTGCCACTATAAACATGGGTGCACATATATCACTGTGGTATGATTCTTTTTATTCTTTTGGGAAGATACCCAGCAGGGGATTAGCTGGATCAGATGGGACTTCCAATCCTAGTTGTTTGAGGTATCTCCATATTGATTTCCACATTTCCACAGTGGGTGCACCAGTTTGCACTCCCACCAACAATGGAGAAGTGTTTCATTCTTCCCACACCCTTGCCAGCATTTGTTATTGGTTGATTTCTTGATAGCAGCCATTCTCACTGGAGTGAGGTAGAATCTCAGTGTTCTTTTCATCTGAATTGCTCAAATGATCAGTGAGGTTGAACATTTTTTCATGTCTTTATTTGAGGCTTTTACTTCTTTGTCTGAGAAATGTCTGTTCATTTAAGATGTCCATTTTTTAATTGGGTCTTTATATTTGGGATATCTGATTTTTTTCAGTTCTTTATATATTCTAGATAGTAGACCTTTGTCTGAGGAACAGCTGGTAAAAATTTTTTCCCATACTCTAGGTTGTCTCTTAGGTCTGTGGTTTCTCTTGCAGTGCAGAAGCTTTTTAATAAGATGAGATCCCAATTGTTGATTCTTTGTGCTAGTTCTTGTGCTACTGAGGTTTTGTTCATAAAGGCTTTTCAAACTATGCCAGTGTCTTCAACAATTCTACCTAACTTACCTTCCAGCAAGTTTAGTGTTTCTGTTTTAATATTTAGATCTCTAATCCACTTTGATTTTAGTTTAGTGCATGGTGAAAGATAGGGGTATAGTTTTAATCTATGGCAAGTTGAAATCCAGTTTTTCCAACACCATTTATTAAAGAGGCTATATTTCCTCCAGTGAGGATGGTTGGCTCCTTTGTCAGAGATGAGGTGGCTCAGTATGTCTGGAGTTGTTTCTGCATCTTCTAATCTATTCCACTGATCCTCTAGTCTGTTTCTTTGCCATTACCATGCTGTTTTTATCACAGTGGCTTTGTAGTATAGTTTCAACTTGGGGATTATGATACCCCCTGCCATGTCTCTGTTGCCTAGAATTGCTTTTGTATTCTAGGTCTCTTCTGGTTCCAAATGGATTTTTGGATTGTTTTCTCTAGTTCTGTGAAATATTCTGTTGGGATTTCAATTGGGATTGCCCCATTGGATAAGTTTTCAAAATGTTAATGATTTTCTCCCAAATGCTTTTACTGGTCTGGCTATCTGAAAATAGAAGTTATCTGGATCTGAGCCACACAGGCCTCCAGTAGCCAAGGGGGAGCCAAGGAGCAAAGATGTGTAGGCCTCCAGTAGCACCACCCTGGGCCACCGAGGAGGAGCCAAGGAGCTCAGCTGCATGTGCACCAATAGCACCATGGCCCCACCCACCCCCTCATCTTTGGCTGTTGGGCTGCACCAGTACCTGGATCCACACCACAGAGGTGCAGGGGTCATAACCATTGTTCTGAGCTCCAGAAGATAGAGCAGAAGTGTGCAACAGAAAGAGGGCCTCTCTGAGGCTCCTAGATGAAAACTGAAGTCCATTGGAAAAGTGAAGAAAATCTCTTCAATAGAGAAACACAGACCACCTTAGTTGGTATGTTGGAGGAATCATCACTTCCCATTGGAACCTGAACAATCGTCAGGAGAAGTGCAGCTGAAACCTGCAGTAGAACCTTGCAGAATTCAACCCAATAGGAGGGCAGGGAGTTCAACTTGGGCCTTGCAGCCAGAAGTCAGCTTGAATCTCAGGGGGACTGCTGCTGGCTTGCTGAGACTAATACACTTATATATGCACACTGCTGCCTACATTGTCTATTTTGACAGCAGAGACATACCGTGAAGGAGGCCCTTCATTTTTATTTTTTATTTTCAAAGGTTTTTTCCTCTTATTTTTAATTTTTATTTTCTTTCACTCTTTTCAAAATTTTTCTTTTTTTTCTCTCTCTCTCTCTCTCTCTCTCTCTCTCTCTCTCTCTCTCTCTCTCTCTCTCTCTCTCTCTCCCTGTTCTTCACCTCTCTCCATGTTTGTTCCTATTCCTGTCCTAATTCAGATTTCTTTTTTCTTTCTTTTTCTTTTCTTCTCTCTTTTTCCTTCTGTTAATTGTCATTGGTTTTAAAGGAAAGTGAATACAGTTTCTAGCTTCCCTATTGCTCTTAGGTTGTGCAGTTCTTGTCTTTGTTCTTTCATTCTGTCTTTTCCCCTTGTCTTCAACAGTTTCCTACAGTTTGTGTGATCTTCCTGTGTCTTCTGGCCTCACTTCTAACCCTTCCCTATCCTTCTACCTATCCCTCCCTCCCCAACTCCTTTTAAGTCCCCATCCCAAAGGGTAAATTAGCTATATTGAAGAGTTTATTCACTATAAGCATATTTTTGGGCTGGTCCTTGATTTTGATTTAATTCACATAATTAAAGGTAATAGATTAATGACTACCACAAATTGCCATTTTCTAAGCTGTGCTTGATGCTATTGTTGTTGCTGATTGTATCACCTGGGCTAAGGTGTTGTGATTGGTCTAATCAGTTGTCCTTCCTGATACACTGAAAACTAAATTGCCTAAGAATCATTAGAGACTCAAAACCTAAAGACCAGCTATATCTGGGGCCAGGGATTTATCTCAGTGGTTCCAGCACCTGCCTTGCAATTGCAAGGTCCTGAGTTCAATCCCCAGTACCAAAAAAAAAAAAAAAGAAAGACCAGCTATATCTGGAAGAAGCAATCATTCTATAAGGGTTCTGAATACAAGCAACAAAGGCACTTACAATAAACAATAATGAAGTATCAACCCAGGAATTAAACCAAAATCACTACCAACAACAAAAATAGAAATGAGAAGACACCTAAGCAAGGTGAAAACTAGACTTCCAGCTCAGCAAAGACAAATTCTTGGGGGAAACTAGGTGAAAAAGTCTGATAATCAACCACCTGGACACCCTGACCTGATAGCACAGGAAGTAACAAAAGAGATGAATGAGGCTCTAGAAAAATTAAAAATACAAATAATTTCCCAGACAACTACAGACACGGTAAGCAGAATGAAAGACATGTTAGAGACTCTAGAATGGAAACAGATTAAAAAAAAAAAAAAAAGATGAGCTCAGAACCATAATGGAAACCATGAATGCCCAGCATAGGAAGAAATGGAATCCATGAAAGATTCCAAAACATTAGAAACTCTACTGTAAGTATTCATAGCAGAATGAGCCAATGTGAAGACAGAACATCAGATATAGAAGAGAGGATGGCAGTCAGTGACCATGAAAACAGAGATTGCTTAATAATAGTAAAGAAACATAAGAAATCCATTCCACAGATCCTAGATGATGCAATGAAGAATAATATAAGACTGATAGGAGTCCACAAAAACTCAGGAGAAAGTACAAATGACATAAAAATACTGCTCACAAAATTAATGACAGAAAACTTCCCAAACAGAGCAAAAGAATTTGACATACAGATAAGTAAGGCATATAGGACTCCAACTAGCCATGATAAAAAAAATCTACACATAGACATATGATAATCAAGATCCTAGAAACCCAACATAAGAACAAAATCCTACAAGCAATTAGAGAAAAGAAACAAATCACATACAAAGGAAAGCCCATGAGACTCACACCAGACTTTTCAACACAAACACTCAAGTCAAGGAGGGCCTGGAATAAGGTATTTCAAGCCCCAAGAGAAATCATCTGGCCGCCTCACCACTGCTCACTGCACAGAGGAGGCTTCCGGGTCACGGCAGCATTGCTCCCAGTTTAGAGAAGGCCTCCATGCCACCACACCTCTGCTCCCAGCATAGAGGAGCCTTCCAGGCCACTGTACCACTGCTCCCAGCACAGAGGAGGCTTCCAGGCCACCGGAGCATGCTCCCAGCCCAGAGGAGGTGAGCCACACAGGCACCAGCAAAACATGCACACACACTACCACCACCACCCCCATCAAAATGTGAAAACATGTAACGAAGTCTCAAAACCAGACTTTCAGATCACCTACAGCAACCCCAAAGGGAAAAGAGATGGAACACTCTGATACTCAACCACCTGGACTCCCTGAATTGGCAAAATAGAGGATCTGGAAAAAATGAAATCAGAAATAATTTCTCACATAGGAGCAGAGATTGTGCCCATAGTGCAAGATATGGTTAATAAATTAAGAGAGGAGCTGAGGAACATGATGGAATCCCAACATAGGAAACAAATGGAATCCATGAAACACATGCAAATAGATTTGCAGGAGAATAAAAACTCCATTGAAAGTCTACACAGCAGAATGAGCCAGTGTGAGGACAGAATTTCAGATATAGAAGATAAGATTGAAATTAATGACCAGGAAAAGAAAAATTGCTTTAAAATTGTAAGGGACCACAAGAAATCAATCCAGCAGCTGCAAGATGATGGAAAGAAGAATAACATAAGACTGATTGGCATCAATGAAGAAACACGAGAGAGTGCAGATGATATAAAAAAAAGTGTTCAGAGAAATGATGGTAGAAAACTTCCCAAGCAGGGAAAAAGAACTTGACACAACGATAAGTGAGGCATATATGACTCCAACTAGCCTTGATCAAAAAAAATCTACACATAGCCATGTAATTGTTAAGATTCCAGAAACCCAACAGAAGAACAAAGTTCTACAAGCAGTCAGAGAAAAGAAACAAATCACATACAAAGGAAAACCCATCAGAATTACAGCAGACTTCTCAATGCAAACCCACAAGGCAAGAAGAGCATGGAGTGATGTATTCCAAGCCCTAAAGAAAAACAGCCTCCAATCCAAATTGATGTACCCTGCAAAATTATCTTTCAAAATTGATGGAGAAATAAGATACTTTCATGACAAAGAGCACCTTAGGAAGTTCATGGATACCAAACCAGCACTCCAAAAAATTCTAGACAATATCCTAGGAAAAGACAATGAGGATCACAACCCCAGGAAACACATTAGAATGAATCCATCAGGTGTGGCAAGAAATTGAATGCAAAGGGGGGAAGAATCCAAAAAAAAGAAAAAGTCATGACAATGATGAGTCAAAATGTATTGGTTATAACCATCAATGTTAATGGTTTCAATTCAGCAATCAAAAGAAACAGACTGGCAGAACGGGTCAAGAAACAAGATCCAACAATATGCTGTACACAAGAAACACACTCAATTCAAAAAGAAACTCATGGACTGAAAGTTAAAGGGTGGAAAACAATATTCCATGTAACAGGAACCTGAAAAAAAGCAAGAGTATCTATTCTCTTTGCAGGTCAAGTGGATTTCAAACCAACACTGATTAAGAGAGACAAAGAAGGACACTACATCCTTGTAAAGGAAACAATCCAAAAGGAAGAGATGACAATCATAAATATATATGCACCAAACACTATTGTGCCCAAATATTAAAAAAACCAAATACTAATGTACATGAAAAGTCATATATGCACTAATACAATAGTAGTGGGGGACCTCAATACCCCACTGTCACAAATAGATAGATCAACTAGGCTAAAAATAAGTAATGAAATACTAGAACTCAATTGAACTCTTGAACAAATGAACTTAACAGATGTTTACAGAGTCTTCCACCCTACAAAATCAGAATACACATTCTTCTCAGCTGCACATGGGTCATTCTCCAAAATAGAACACATACTCACTCACAAAACATATTTAGATAAGTGCAAAGGAATTGAAGTTATCCCCTATATATTACCACACCATAGTGTGATGAAATTGGACATGAATAGCAAAAGAAACCACAAGAATTTCACAAACGCATGAAAATTGAACAACATACTTCTGAATAACCAATGGGTCACAGAGGAAATTAAAGAAGAAATCAGACATTTCCTTCAATTAAATGACAATGACAATACAACATATCGGAATCTATGGGACACAATGAAAGCAGTCTTATGAGGGAAATACATAGCAGTGAATATGCATATTAGGAAACCAGAACTAGCTGAATTAAACAACCTGATGCTGAACCTCAAGCTTCTAGAAAAAGAAGAGCAGAACAAACCCAAAGTTCATACAAGGGAGGAAATTATAAAGATCAGAGCAGAAATCAATGCAATGGACACCAAGAGAATGATACAAAAAAGGCAATGAAGCCAAGAATTGGTTGTTCAAAACAATAAACAAAATTGACAAACCCTTTGGCAACCTTATCAGAAAAAGGAAAGAAAAAGCCCAAATCTATGCAATTAGGAATGAAAAGGGTGAAATTACAACAGAACCAGCAGAAATCCAGAGGATCATCAATACTTACTTCCAGAACCTTTACACCAATAAGATGGAAAATACAGAAGAAATGGACAGATTTCTAGATATGTATGAATTACCCAAGTTGAATGAAGAAGACCTAAACATTCTAAACAACCCAAAATCAGTCAATGAAATTGAAAATGTAATGAAAATCTTACCAACTAAGAAAAGCCTGGGTCCTGATGGCTTCACTGCAGAATTGTACAAGACATTTAGAGAGGAACTCTTGCCACTACTCTTTAAACTGTTCAATGAAATTGAAAGGGGAGCAATATTTCCAAATTCATTCCTCAAAGCAAGTGTTACTTTGATTTCAAAACCAGGGAAAGAACCAAACAAAAAAGACAACTGAAGGCCCAACTCCCTAATGAACATAGATGCAAAAATCATCAATAAGATATTGGCAAACAGAATACAGAGTCATCAAGAAGATTATACACCCTGACCAAGTCGGATTTATCCCAGGGATGCAAGGATGGTTCAACATACATAAATCAATAAATGTAATACACTATATTAACAGAGTCAAGGACAAAAACCATATGATCATCTCAATAGATGCAGAAAAGGCATTCGACAAAATCCAACACCCATTCATGATAAAAATCCTATAGAAAATTGGAATAGATGGTCTTTATCTTAACCCTATTAAGGCTATCTATGAAAAACCAACAGCCAGCATCATGCTAAATGGTCAAAAACTGAAAATCTTCACACTAAAATCATGAAGAAGACAAAGATGTTCACTATCACCACTCCTTTTCAATATAGTTCTGGAAACATTAGCCACAGCAATTATACAAGAGAAAGAAATAAAATGAATAAAGGTAGGAAAGGAAGAAGTTAAACTGTCATTATTTGCTGAGGATATGATACTCTACATAGAAGACCCAAAAAACTCCGCCAAAAGACTTCTAGACTTAATTGACAGATTCAGTAGAGTAGCTGGATACAAGGTCAGTGCTCAAAAAATCAATAGCTTTCTTGTACACAAATAACAGACTCGCTGAGAGAAAAATTAGGGGAACAATTCCTTTCACAGTAGTATCCAAAAAATGAAATATCTAGGAATCAATCTAAAGAAGAAAGCAAAAGACCTGTACACTGAGAACTACCACACTGTGGAAAAAGAGATTGAAGGGGCTGTAGATAGGGAAGGGTGGAGGAGTGAAGGTAATGGGGAAAAATAAGAACCAAGATACATTATGTGTAGGTACAAGCACCCAATGATAAATGTAAACATATTGTATACCTAAAATATACCAATAAAAGAATGTACGCAAAGGAAAAAAAAAAGAAAACAGAAAGACATCCCCTGTTCCTGGGTGGAAAGAACCAATATAGTGAAAATGGCCATACTTCCAAAACCACTATACAGATTTGATGCAATCCCAATTGAAATCCCAACAGTATATTTCAGAGAGCTAGAGAAAACAATCCAAAAATTCATTTGGAACCAGAAGAGACCACCTAGAATAGCAAAAGCAATTCTAGGCAACAGAGACATGGCAGAGGGTATCACAATCCCCAAATTGAAACTATACTACAAAGCCACTCTGATAAAAATAGCATGTTACCGGCAAAGAAACAGACTCCAGGATCAGTGGAATAGATTAGAAGATGCAAAAACAACTCCAGACGTACTGAGCCACCTCATCTTTGACAAAGGAGCCAACCATCCTCACTGGAGGAAAGATAGCCTCTTTAATAAATGGTGCTGGGAAAATTGGGTTTCAACTTGTCAAAGATTAAAACTCGACCTATATCTCGCACCATGCACTAAACTAAGATCAAAGTGGATTAAAGATCTAAATATTAACACAGAAACACTACATTTGCTGGAAGATAAGTTAGGTAGAACTCTTGAAGACATTGGCATAGGAAAAGACTTTATGAACAAAACCTGAGTAGCATGGGAACTAGCACAAAGAATCAAGAACTGGGATCTCATCTTATTAAAAAGCTTCTGCACTGCAAGAGAAACCACCAACAGAGCTAAGAGACACCCTACAACGTGGAAAAAAAATTTTAGCAGCTGTACCTTAGACAAAGGACTACTATATAGAACGTATAAAGAACTGGAAAAAATCAGACCCCCCCCCAAATTCAAAGGTCCAATTCAAAAATGGGCATCTGAAATGAAGAGACATTTCTCAGACAAAGAAGTAAAAGCAGCAAATAAATATATGAAAAAATGTTCAATATCACTGGTCATTCGAAAGATGCAGATGAAAACAACACTGAGAGTCCACCTCACCCCAGAAAGAATGGCTGCTATCAAGAAATCAACTAATAACAAATGCTGGCAGGGTTGTGGGGAGAAAGGAACCCTTTTCCATTGTTGGAGGGAGTGCAGACTGGTGCAACCACTGTGGAAATCAATATGGTGATACCTCAAAAACTAGGATTTGAAGTCCCATTTGACCCAGCTATTCCTCTGCTGGGTATCTTCCCAAAGGAATTACAAGGATCATACCACAGTGATATATATATCCCCGTGTTTAAAGCAGCACAGTTTGTAATAGCTAAAACTTGGAAACCGCCCAATTGCCCATCAATTGGAGACTGGATAAAGAAGATGTGGGTTTTTTATAAAATGGAGTACTACTCAGCTATAAAGAATGAGAAATTAGAGACATTTATAGCTAAATGGATGCACATTGAAGCCATACTCTTAAGTGAAATAAATAGGACACGTGTAAATACTGAATAGTTTCTCTGGTTTGAAAAACTAAAAGTGTAAATAAGGATCAAAATGTATAATTGATATTGTGAAATAGGAAGAAAAGGTCTAAAGGAGTAGCGGACTTAGGAGGGGTAGGGGAAAGAAAAGAAGGGAAAAGAAAATATATCAGAAAAGTAAAATGATAGAAACAAAGTCTTTGTAAATAGGGAAGGGTGGAGGGGGTGGGGAGGGCAGGGGAATGGGGAAAAAAATAAGAAACAAGATACATCATGTAAAGGTACAAGATCTCAATGATTAATGTAACTGTATTGTATATCTAAAATGTACCAATACACTTAATGGAGGAATAAAAAAGAAAATAGAAGTTATTTTTCTTCAAAATTCTCAGTATTCAATCATCTCAAGAAACTCAAATTACATGTTGGAGGAAGATAAATAAACAGACAATTGTATTACACTATAATCCTCTACACTATCCTTTCAGAAAAAGTAACTCTGCTCTACCCCAAGTTGCAGCACAGTTTCTGTGGCTGGTCAGATTCAACATTTTGGAGACTCTATTTTCCAGAAATAGAGCTGTCAGATGTGAGTAGAGTCCTGTGTATGGCTTATGGGGTTTTTTCCAAAGAAGGCACCATGGTAAATTCAATATGGGCTGATCAATCCATCATCTCTTTCTTTAGATGCTTTATTCTTTTCATGTGTCTTTCAGGATAGAGACACTGTCCATGCCCAGGCTCATCTGAGCACAGTGCTTTCAATGCAAATATGCTCCTTTATGTATAGCTTGTTCCCTGGCATTTGTGGGTGGGTGCTACACAGGTATGTCCTTACCCATAATGTTCACACCTAAGGTTTGGCTTGGGTGTTAGGGAATCTAATGGAACAGACCTCATGGCCTACTTTGAGTTGAGGTGATTTACACATAAGTAACTTACAAAAAAGTAGTTTGGTATTTGATCAATCTAATCTTAAACATCCACATTGGATTGTAGAGCCAAAGTATTAAAGAGGTGTACATGAGTTGGAAAGAAGACACAGAGAAGGAATATCTGGTTCTGGCTGGTAGGTGCAGAAGAAGCAATGAGGAAGGGCTTCCAGGAGAGGAGCAACCAGTCAGGCAAAGGATGTTCCACACAGAATGAGCACTATCTGGCAAGCCTCAGTAGTGTAATGGAGTAGACAATTCAAATTTCACTTGATGTGAAGAAACTGAAAACAATACACCAAAAAAATGTTTTAGGGAAATGAGGATGGCTCATCTTTTTGAGAGAAATTTTCAATAGAAAAATTCTTATATTTTAAGTGTATCCCGTGGATGCACTATTGAGCTTACTTTCATTTTTCCAGAGAATGAAATTAGCAGGACTCTGCTCAATATAAAGAAGTCTCCCATATAGGATCTGACAATTACAGACTGGCTGCCCCTAGTTCACTAGGAACCAGGGAGATATGCATGTACATGTTGAAAAGGACATTTTTTTTGGTCAGGTGGGATCTCATCCTACATAACTTCTCAAGTCCTTTAAACTCATACTTCTATCACCAGCCAATTCTTAAACAAGATTCCATGCTGAAATTAAAATAAATAAATTTTTCTCTCTCTCTCTCTCTCTCTCTCTCTCTCTCTCTGTTTGTGAAAAAAGATAAATACTACATTGACTACTGCAAACTTTTACATATCTTGGTTAAAGGGAAAATAATATACAATAACACAAACAACCAAATATGCTTAATGGAAAATTCATAAAAATAATTTCTCATTTCTTCAAAATTCAAATGCACTTCCAAACCTTTCAGGATCTCACAGCTTTTTCACAGCATGTACAGCATTGTGTTATAATTTACCTCTTCACTTTTCTTCCCATCCAAAAAAAATTGGTGAGCTTCTTTAAAGCAAGGACTTCTATGTATCTCAATATCTCCCATGTCCATTACATTACCTGGCACATTGGAAGTTCACAGTGAATTAATGAATCAATCTTTTGATAATCACAATTTTTATGAGTTGTAGCATTTTTAGTGCTTCGGGTACAAAACAATAAGAGTTCAGTGCAATAGTATTGACACAGGTGTTTATTTTCTGTATCTCTACAACCTAGTTTTCATTTTTCTTCCTATTATGATGCAAAAGAAGAGGCTCTCTTACATTGAAATCTAATTTCCAAATCAAATCTTGCCTCATTCATCTTTTTGAATTACTATTGGTGGTTTTTTAGGGTCGACTCTTTTCTTAGATAGTCCTTGTAATCTGTCAAGTGGAATGAAATTACTAGCCCAGTTAGGTGTAGATATCTGCAGATGACTGTGTGCTGGGCATGCACAAAACCTTCAACAACCTTTCCCTGGAACTCTGATAAGTTCTCTGAGGAATGATTCACTCTGTTCATTTGGTGATACTATCTGATATTTGATTGACTAGGCCATTTGAACTTTCTTATCTCATTTGTTTGTTTGCATATTCTGTAAGCTTAGCCAGGATCAAACTCTACGGTCAAGTTTCGTTTACTATTTGTGGGGAAGTATTATGGGTTTTTCTCCTGATGACATAACGCAGTTTACACAGGAGCTAAATGATCAGAGGTTTACTTCACATCTTTCCAGTCACCTGTCTTATTAGGATTTTTGTCATACATATTTTATTAGAATCCTCATTGTCCATAAATGAAAGGACATATGATATAGGTTTTTCTAAGTACATTTGCCTCTGATTTCTTATGAGTGGGTGCTAGGATTTTCCATATTGCATTAATTTGAAGTCTGATGTTTTTCTTGGAAATTTTATTGGCCCTTTATACTTTGCAATATTATTAATAATTTTAGGCTTTCTTCATATGCTGAGCATAATACCAAGTGATGGAATGATAAATAGCAACAATTATAAATTCTTATTCCCTTAAAGCACTAAAAGATATAACTAGACTTACATGGAATAAAAAAAATTACATGCAAACAAAGCCAAATTATCATGCTAAACAATCATCTTTGTGTATTTGACATAACTCACAAGTATACAAATTAAGACTCCAGATAGAGGCAGGCATAGTTAGATGAAGGTAAGTCTGGAACTTCAAAAGCATATGTGTTGGCAGAATCAACTATGTAGGTAAAACACACTGACTAGGAGGTGATGAAACAGCAAAATCCCTAAACCATCACCACTAGAGAGGAGGGTAGAGGAGATAGGTGAGCCACCTAAGAAACAGCTCATTAGCAAACCATAGGAAAAGTTGCTTCATGACAAAAGTTTTTACAATAGATTGAGAAAAGATAGCTGCAGACAGTCAAAAAGACAGCATATACCCCTAAGAACCACTTTCCCTTTTTGTAGCCATATGTTGAGATCTTAATATGTGCCAAGCACAAAGGTAAGCCATCACCATACATTATTTTATTTAGTCCACACAAGATACCTTTGGGGAAAGATATCAGTGCTTCCATTTTACAGACAAGGAAACCAAGGAGCTGATAGGTAAAGTACTTCACCCAAGGTGACAACATAGTGACAGACCCAAGCTATAAATCTTGATTTTTTTTTTTTTTTTGCAAAATCTATGCTTTTCATTCCTATGCCAGGCTTTTCAACACATAAAACAAGTGGTTGGTACTCCGTAGAGCATATTTTAGAAAACTACCTCTCTTGAGCCCAACTTATTATCTTGAATTGACTTTGAGCATTTTCAAATGTAATAAATAAGAATCTGGTAATTAGAGGATGTGCTGCAAGATGGAGAAAGACATGGCCTTGAGCAGCATGACCCTGAATTCTCTTGATTAAAATCAAGGGCCTTGTGGTCAGAATTGCAAATTTCAGGTAATCAACACATTTTCTTGATGTCATCTTAGCAAAGTGTATTTCTGCCTGGGGTGCTAAACATTATAGCAACACATATTCTCCCAACAATATTTATGTTGCATTTTAAAATGCACTGATTCTGCAACAGCAGGGCTTAGAAGCCTCTGCTGTGCCTCATTGTACCCCACACAGTGGCACTGCTTTAGTACACTGTGACGGTGCCAGCCGTCACTAGTCGAACAGTACCTGAGAGGAGGGGAGAGGATGAAAGAAAAACAAAACCTCTGAGGAAAAGAAAAAGGAGAGAGAGGCGGAGGAGAGACCCCTCTTCCCACTTTATTGCCCTTTACCTTTTCCACAACCCCCAACCCCTCCTCTGCACATAATTCGGTGACTAATTATTTTCCAGGGAAAAGGTCAAATGTATCTTTACAACTCCGGGAATAACGTTCCCTTGCACTGCAGACATTCGAACTCTTTCTATTTAACCACTCTCGTTACAAGTAACCATCCTTGTTTTTGTGCCAGCTGCATATCCAGGATTCATTATGTTCTCAAGAGACTCAGAGGTCTCTCAAGGTTATTTCAACCTTTCGCTCTCCACAGTACATGGGCTTTATTTCTCTTTAGCCTTATGATGTTTGCCATGGTTTTGTAACTTGAGATTTCTCACTCTGTATTTTGAGAACTTTTTCTCTGGGAGAATTTTCTGCTCTAGAAGAATTTTGTCTTCCAATAAGCATCCATGTTCTAAGAGATAGTGATAACTCTGTGCAGATATTTGATTTAAATAATACAAGCATATCCATAAACACAGTTGCTTGTAGGGCACATAGATTCAATACATTTGTATAAAAATTATCACTTCATTTAAAGATATGTGAAATCTTTTAAAATGTAAACATAGTGCTTATGAAACCAAAATCATAAAAACATGGGTAGAATTTCATTTCTTTTCCACAAAGTGCTAACTGTAATTGATTGCAGTTGAGTCTCCTTGTATTCTAGTTCCCAGACTTTTTTCTGGTCCTCTCTCGCCTACCTCAGCTATAGTGTTAGAGCCATCACTCTTTACAGGGACTGCATGGGGCTCCAGAGCTCCTGGCCAACTCTGCAGCAAAGATCTCTGCAAGCACTTTGTCTAAGCTAAGATCAACCTAATGACTAGCACTGCAAATTTCTCAGTATTTTCTTCTTTATGGAAGAAGCCAAAATTTGAACCAATAATACCTTCTAAAAACACAGTGAAAACATTGAGACCTGTGCTGTTGTTACATTTCTGTTTTCTGATTCAACTGCAGAGTCACACATACTCATTTAGTACTTCCGTTTGTTCAGCTCTAGACATGTGGGGTTGCTGTCCTTGGTGGTGAAAACAAAACCCCTAGTCTCTGAGCATGAAGAGCTTATATTCTAATGAAGGGATTTAAAAGCAAACATATATTATGTCAGATGATACTTTGTATTGTGAAGAAAAATAAAACAAGGCAAGAAATCTATGTAATTGGGGTGGAATGCTGTTTTTAAAAAGTGTTCAGAAGAGGCCTCAATGACATTCAAGCAGCTGAAAAGAGGAGAGAGACAGAGACAGCAACAGAGACAGAGAGAGGAGCTTTGAGAAAGGAGCATGTGCAGTGAGTTAGAGGAAGAGCAAGGAGACTAGGGGCGTCAAAGTGCAAATGAACAAGGAGCGATATGACAGCAAGGGAGATCCAAGAAGACATAGAGTTCTTGCCAGTCTACTATGATCTTGTAAATATTTAAAGGAGGACAATAGGAATTTTTGCTGACTTCTACATTACATTTGAATTGTGAGTATGATAATTAAATTTTGATTACCAACCTATTTTTGAGCCAGAAAAGACCTTAAACTGATTGGATAATGTCTAGGAATAAAGTGGTGAAGTGTTAGCTGATGCATTTAAAGGAAAGTAATTAGGTCATAAATAACTAAGTTAATAGTCATTAACTGTCTGCTTTGTTTCATGTTCTGTGCCAACTGCCAAAAAAATCCAAATAAAACACACTATCTTCTTATAGGATTTTGAAATTTCTACTTCAAAGAATAATATTCCTTATAGCTGATATCTTTTGTTCTGAAGAAGATAACATTTATCATGAGATCTATGACATCTTGAGAAGAAATGGGTTGCATGTAAAGTACCTAGTGATTGACAGTCAGATGTATGATAGGTTCTCAATACTACAGAAATTTTTTTTTGCTTAAATTCTTTTATTGGTACTTATTATTTTTTAAAAGAGTGAAACATGCTTCCTCTTCCAAAGGGTTTTTTTAGAGACCAGTTATATCAAACCTAAAATATTTACACAAGTACTTTTATTAATTACCTCAACAATTGTCACAATTTATAAATTATTGCAGAAGAAAATAGTGTACACTTCATAAATCTATAGCTGCAAAATAAATTACCCTATAAACTAGTGATTTAAAACAATAATTTACTACTACCTACCAGTTATTGCATGTTTGTGAGGTTCAACCAGGGAAGCTATCAGTTGGAATCCCTCATGCAGTTGCTGTCAGATGGCGGTTAAGACTAGAGTGATCTGAAGGCTTGAGTTAGTTGGATGTCCAAGATTCTCACTCACATGCCTGGCTGTTGCTTCTGGCTGTTAGACTGTAGCTCAGAGTGCTCAGCTAAACCTCCTACCTGTGGCCCCTGGATGTAGCTTGGAGTGGGTGTCTCAGAGTAAATGCTCCAAGAAGTCCAGGCAGGAGCTGAAATCTTAGGAATGAACTCCAGAAGGATTGGAGCAGAGTTCCAATCACTTCTGCTACATTCTCCTGGCCCAGAAAAAATCACTAAGGCAAATTCACATTCACAGGAGGGAGAATTGGACTCCTTCTCATGATGTATAAAGTAGAATGAACATACAGAAAGAAAAAGAAGTAATGGTAACCATCTTGAAAACTGTTTCACAGCACAATGCTCAGAAATTACAGTCAGAACTGATATCTTTTATTATGAAATATTTTTGAATAGCCCCTTTAAATAGTTCTTTAATGAAAGAGACATGTTTATGTGTAATTTCTTCTTTCCAGAGTGTCCTATAAAGAGCAAGCACTCAATAAATGTTTCTAACTTATTGACCTAGTCCCATGCTTACCATGTACCATGTGTTCAAAAAAAAAAAAGTACCCTTCTGTATCCTTTATGAAAATGTTACTCACATTTACTATATGCTGACCTTGTCCCCTTCCCAGAAACAAAGGCTGAAACCCTCATTAGCCTTGACCACACCAGTCAACAAAACAGTTTGTCCCTGTAAATATGGACACACCTCACACTCAAGGGGCCATCCCAAGCCAGATGCCCCCTCATTTCCAGCACCACTCTGCCATTTAGTCAGCTTTTCTTCTGCTTCCTCTGCATTTGCCACACTTTAAATAAACTTTTGCTTCACATTATACCAGTCTTGACTCCCCCATTTCTTTCTAAGAGCCCCACTTCTCCATTCTTCACCGGAGCAAGCGTAAAAACCCAAAGAGAGGTGGGGGTCTTTGAAAAGATAATGCTTAAAATGCTAGAGAACTTTACACTTTTACTGTTTTATATTAGTTCTTTAATACAGATTACAAATGTGTTTGTGTTCAAAGAAAAATAATAGAAAATAGCTCTACTTTGCATGATATTCCTGGGAAATTTTTCTTCAGGGCTTAGTTTTAAAGGATGTGCGACATGAAGTCAATTAAGCTGATAGTCAAAAGCCCCTGGTCAGCACTCCATCACTAATGTCTGTGACCTTGGACAGGTCACTCTAAAGCTTGTTTCTCCACCTTTAAAATGAACAGGATAAGATGAGGTGATCTTCCAGTCCCATCCAGTTTTAAATTCTGTTTTTAAAGTTGTGCTGATAGTAAGAATTTGAAGATAAGAATATAAATATAAATAGGAAGTACACCATTTCCTTTGTAATTTATATGCTATTTTGTGCTGTAGAGTTGTGAATACATTTGACATAAGGTGACATGAATGGATATTAGTATTTCTACATAAAAAGTCTTTCATATTTCCTAGAAATTGGGAAGATGGGAAAAGGACAAATCAAAACATCTTCTAACTTGTCACTTTAAAAGGCTCTGGATTTCTTTTTTAAAGAAAAAGAAAAAATTATTTAGTAACCGATACTTTAAAAATGAGCTTGGTTTTAGAATGTATTTTGGTTTTATTCAAGGCAAACTTTTTTGATAAATAAGATATTCCTAAGTCCAAAAATGTAATTTCAATAACTTATTTTAAATATGCCTTCTTGGATGAAATTTTGCAATTTGTCCATGCAGAGATAAAAAGAGTCATTTTCTAAGTGAGCTCATTTTCATTATTACTATTCATGACAGGTGCACAAAATGATGTGCAGTGAAATGAACAGGACCAGCAAATGCCTCCTGTAGTGTCAATGCCAGCTTCCCCTTGAGTTCCCCTTGTATCCTGCTGACATATCTCAATCTTTCTTTCATTCTCCCTTAGGGTTACAAAATCAATTTGTTGCTGTGAGATTGACAATCTTGTTCTACTTCTTAACTTTTGGAATTACACTAGTTACATTTTCCTGACCAGAAACCCTCATGTTCTATAACATCACTCTGATTTTTATTTCTTACAGCTCCTGAACTTAACTTCCTTGGGTGCTGCCTATAAATTACACAATCATAAGTGGTATCTGGCATCTCCCATTACAATTACATAATGAAATTTAAATAACAATGATTATTGTTAAATAAACTCATAATGATTCTTCATTTTATACAGTCATTCCCACACCCAAGACATTCATAAAATATAGGAAGTTTGAAGATCAGATGAGTTAACTAAAATTTTTAAAAGTCAGTTACAATACTTCATGTACAGTATAATCATTACCCTCCCAAAAATCTAAAGTAAAAATCAGTGGCTAAGTTTTATGACTAAATGCCAGGGGTAGAAAGAGGTATTGCTTACACTTAACCAAAAAAAAATGTAATCTTAACTACAAAATGCCAAATTTTCTGGTAGCTATGTATGATTTAAATCATTTCATTTCTGGTTTATCATTTATCTAGCCTATATCTTATCTCCCCAAAGAAAGCGTAAATTCTTTGTAGGTAAAAATTAGGTCTAATAAATTTTTATCACCATGTCAAATTTAAGGTATCCAGAAGAACTTCTTTTTCCTAATAGGAATTTAGCAAATGTCTATAATTAGAAAAGAAAAACTGTACTTCAAATAACCTGTCTATAAAGTAATAGTTTCCTTCCTGTCTGGTTTTAACAGCCATCAGCATTTAGTGCTATTCCTTCCCTATGACCTATTATATAGTGTTTCAACTGCTGTATTTGTACATTAAAATATCACTTTGTCAAAACACTGTACATTAACAATTTTGAGAAGGGAATCTTGCATAGAGAAAGTATAAATATATATATATTTTAAGATCTTTAAGAATCTCTCAATAAAAAGGGGTCATATGTGTTCTTAAACTACTGTAAAATATTTAGATGTTCACCCCACTCAGGACTTTAGAATTCATATTTCTCCAGAATTATCGTGCATTATATAACTCAATAACCAGGAGAAGATAAAGTAAAGTAAACAGTGCCACTGGGCTTTGAGCCAATACAAAATGAATTTTAAAAAGCAATGAAAACAAATCCAGAAAACAAGAACCAAGAAGTACTCCTGGAATGAGACTGTCTGATAAAAGAGGAATCCAATCTCACAAATTGGAAAGTGGGAGGGAATAAAACCAAGAATGGGCCATGGTGGTGGCTGTAAATTGAAAAAAAGCATGTTAAAACAAAGAAGTGTTGAAAGTCATGATGGGTAAAATTTGATGAGCACTCCCAGACCCTCACAGAACTCTGGTGGATGGCTCACTACAGCCTTAGCTGACTTTCATTCTCTTAGAAGGGCATTTCTAGCCACAGAGTCCTTAATGGATATCAAATGTTTTTTACAATATCATAACATATCAATGCAGAGTCACTGTTTTCTCTTACCCCTTTTGTAAGCATACAGGGAAATCAGCCTTCTGCAGGAAAAGCAGTAAGTAATACATTATGTAGCTCTTTAAGTATCGAGTAAATGTTAAGCAAATAAACGTGATGATACTTTACCACTGGCAATTCTCTCACAACATATGAGCTCCTTCTTGTTGTGTTTATTTACCAAGGAATCTGCAGTGTTTTGTAGAAGCAACTTCAGGTTTTGAGCTTTAAAAATAAAGCTTATTTTCAAGTGCTCTTGTCCTTTCAAGGATGGCTTTATCTCAAAAATCAATCTCAAAAGTCTAGCTTGTACATGAAAATCCTTTCATTTTTCCATGAATACATTTATTTAAATCCTCTACCCACAGTCCGTGATACTACAAGAACTTTTACCAAGTAGTGACACCTAATTATTGGGAAAATTATCCTCATTAAGAAAATGGCTCTCTAAAGCTCTCTTTACCCACCAAGATTTAGGCAAACTTAAGATTTATGAATCAAAGCTAAAGAGGTTATGAAATATGAATCAACAACTTGACCTCTACTAACCCAGAAATCCATTGAAAGGTCTAACAGCAAAACAGAAATGCTCACATTTCATTCATTGATTTTTTTAAAATACCATTAATATAATCTCTCTTAATTAAAGAACTGAGTCATATAACTTACCAGGATGATTAACCAAAATGTTTGAATGTCTTCTTAAGAAAATAAAAGAAAACTTTTTCAAAATCATTTTTGGCAGCATCCTGTGTTTCAAAGAGTTCAACTCAGTCAATTAATATTTTCCATATATTTCATGGCCTTTTACGTTAAACTTACAAATTAAAAACAATTTGGTCTGTTTGAGGGATATCTTAGGGGATGTATAACATGAAATACCATATATATATGTTTTATATGTGTATGATGGATTATTGTGTTTTCAAGAATTTTAGTTTTATAGAAACACCAGTTCACACATTTGTTTTGCTGTTTTCAGGTAGAATTTTGCATAGTCATTCTGAAACAAAAAAGAAGAAGATGTGCAATAGCCTTTCCATACCCGAAAAACATTTCATTATGCATTGATAGACCTAACTCACTGGAAATTTACTTGACATAATTCTAATTTAAGCAATATAAGAAACATTTGCAGACCCCTTAACAGCCTGGATAATAGTATAGATGAAATGGAACAGGAAGGTCTCTGAATCTATAAGATATGGGCGAGATGAAAGAGAGACCTGATGATTTCAAAATGGAAGTATCTCAGCACATCCCTGACAATGGGGGATTCATTTTCATATCAGATCTCAAACACAAAGTTACTCTTACCACCAAAGAAGGCAGAATAAAACTCCTTAGGGGCAAGGACTCAGCAACAGGACACATATGAAACATAAGAGGACAGGGTATAAAAAAGGTATAAAAAGGATATAAAATAGCAAAGCATATCACCTAGAAAATGTCCAACAAGCCAATCCCTGGGTAACACAATTCCAATGACAATAGTATTGTATCCACAATAGTAGGGAAATGAAATCCCCTTAACAATACCATGAAAAGATTCAGTACTGAGCAGAAACAAAAACCTACTAACAGAACCTGAGTCAGAAGTGGAAGATCCAAATTTATCACTATGATTAATTAGAACATGGATTTTGTTGCAGCCCATGAGCTATGATATTTTCATCTGTATATCCTTCATGATAATTGCAGATGTTTTGCGAAAATATTCAATAGGAATATAATTTTTCAGATGTATCATTACTATTGCCAGTAAATGCAATTCTTTTACTTATTAAATTTCACCATAGAGCATTCTAGAGTTTTCTTGCCAATTTGGTCTGCATAGAAATAAAAACAGATTTCAGGTGCAGCCTGTCAGGGTTTTAGGAATTTATGCCCTAACCAACATGCTTAACACTTTAGTAGAGCGGATCTGTGGGTATTTTCACTTCCAACTTTATCATTGTTTCATTAACAATGACTAATAATCTTCTGGTGAATGCTAATGCACTATATATGATTCATTGATTAAGGAAAAATGGTAAATTTTTATTGGGTCCATTTGTTTCCCTCCAGTAATCATTAGTAATATGTTCACTGTAGTTTGCTATGCTAGTAATGTTTAATAAAGAAAAGAAAGTGGTCTTCACTCTATTAAACAGAACTAGTCTTTTGTCAGGTAAGTAGACCTTTTTCAGTTCACAGACCATAAAAATATATAAGAAGTTAGGATTTTGTGTGTGTGTGAGAGTATAAACACTAACACACTCTTTTACTTACAATGAAACATACCATTCTGCATATCTAAGTGCAGATTACACAAAAGGACCATTTTTGGGAAAAATAAGCAGATACATTAGTTGTAATATTTAACAACTAGATGATGTGATAATTCGATGTGGAATCAATACTTGAAATGGAAGTGTGCTAGACCCTGAGGGTTATGTGAAATATGATAGTTCATACATGTCCATGAATAGAAAACTTTGGATATTTGAAAGCAAATAGTCTTAGAACCCAGAAATTCAATTCTGAAAATTCAGTCTTCACACCAGGAGAATTTAGCCTGGCACTTGCAACTGAAAAGGAGTCAGCACTATCCACTCATCATTTTTGCTTTGAGCTTCCCAAAGAGGCTCTTAATTGAGGTAAACCTTAGTTGTAATATCAAACCGTTTTCTAAGGAAAGTTTCTCTTTTCTTGGATGAATGCCAGTAGCTCTGTTGAAGAAATGATTAATTATGTGGATTTTTCATTACTATAGTCTAATGCTGTTGCTACCTGCACTGGCTTAGATCATTTCACAAAAGTACTGACAAAAGTTATTAGAAGTTTTTCTTCAATGTTAAAAATTTATCATACAAATGGAGAAATGGGCCAGTGCCTAAATTCAATATTAATCAAAGATGATAACCCTTCAGAAGCTGATTTTTTATATGACTTTCATGAATCCATTAATCAAGAATGTTGGAGAAAGTGCACCAAGAGATTGTCTGGCTTCAAATTTCAAAGATCCACAATATTTATTTTTACAGCAATGTGACCATCTGTAACCTCTGAAACTTAGAAAATAAACCAAGGGGTTTCTGGAATTTCTATAAAGAAGGGCCTCAGGCAGCAATCTGTTGGAATGGAGTACTAGAAATTCTTTTGATGATACATGTCAAGCAAGCACATTCTTTCCTTGGGTTGCATATTTGTAAAGGTCAGAGGAGACAGGGACTGATAGAAATTATGAGGAACTCGAAACTCCCCTCCCTTGGTATCTCCATGAAACAGCCTGGTTAATCTTCTACAAGTCAAGGTATAAATCCTAACAGTGCATCTTACTTTATGTCTGAGCCTTACACACTGCTTAGCCCCCATATCACCACATAAGCTGCATCCTCCATGTCAGTAGCATTGGATGATCTGATTTGAATAATGACCCCAGCACCTACTAGCACTGCTTTTCCTTGTATAAAATGGGAAAATTAATAGCACTTTCCTCATTGGATTGTTATGAGGATTAAATGAGTGTCTGATACTAAAATAAGCAGCATATAAATGTATTTTTATACATGATAAAGAAAGGCAAGGCTGAGATCTCATGTTTCAACAAAACAAAACCTATGGGGGTCAGGATAGTGAAATATGAGAAGAATTCCGGCATGACCTAATAGCTCTTCACATTAGTAATTCCAAAGGGAGGAAATAAATAATCATCAAAAAACTCCTTATAAAAGCTAGAATCCCATGGCTACTATTTGTATTGTTTGAAGACAAGTAGAATATATTTTGTCTAATCTTGTAAAGTTAATATGCGATGGGAATTACTTACATAAGGTTGGATATACAAGACCAATAGATTTAATTTTTGTTCCCTGTACACTCACATATGCAATATGACATATCTTTGAAATGACCAGAGTTAACAGCCATGCATAAGCATTAGGTTGTTCCATTGAAAGACACATGTTGAACAAGACATGGCAGACTTAAGAAAATATTGTATCTGTGATCACAGCAATAGGGAGAAGAAGAGGAGGGGCAAGTGGACATAAGAGCAAGAACCAAAGCTATGACTTCATACCTCCAAGCATCTGAATGAGGTTCAACAAGGTGAAGCTGACAGAAAGCAAAGTGCTCTTGTGTACAGTTTAGGGAAGAGGCAGAACTATGTTTGGAGGACCTGAGCTTCTAGGATATATTCAGATATTGGTGGTTTCTAGAGGAGTGTTAGGCCATGGGCGAGAAACAACACTGACAAGATAAACTGTATAGAGTATTATGTAGTCTTTATGCAGAGGCATCTACATATTCACACACTGGTGTGTGCCTATCCAAATATTGTGCTAATGAGCAAAACAACTCTTGTGGGTTAATGTCTGGAAATAGCTTTTAATCTCATTTATAGCACCTGGAAACAATTTTCCAAATTTGTATACTCTCCCATATCATGCTTTTGTTACTCACAAATTATACCTTTCGTTCCTGTTTTTCTCTCAGTAAACATGTGAGCTTAATTTTCCCTAGTTTTAATTTTAGTCATGGATTATTTTATGTGTTCCTCAAAACTGTGAAAGAGAAAAGGGTGACTTGTTGCTTTTATCATCCTAGCAATTTCCCACAGCTAAACATTCTGAAGTACGATTGAATTATAATACACAGAATAAACTGCAGCTTAATCCTTCTGATTCCTAAATTCTCTGCATGGGATAAGAGCTATCTTTATTCATTGAGCAGAATAGTCCCCATTATTTATTAAGCACTGAGTACACCAAACTGTAAAACCAAATCAAGATGTTAGAGTTCTGCCCTGCAGTTTTAAAAACCTACTCATAAAAAAGTGAGCCATTCAACCAAATAAAAACCACAATGTAACTATTCAAGGTCATTCTGATCTCCTCTTGGCTCAGATAGATTAGAAAAATTAATGTCTTTCTGCTTTAGGAAATATTCTCTGTTATTCACAGCACTCTAATTCAAATATCTTGGTTCTTAGTTCTAACAGCACCAAGATAAACAAAAAGCAGAAGCTATTACTCAACAAGCCATTTTCTTCAGAATAAAATAAAATGGAAATGTGTAGGTCAATAATTATGGGACACATGACCACCGAACGACACCAATTAAAATGCATAGAAAGGGGAGTCAAGCTTTGATATCCACACTATTCATACTAACCCAGATGCACACTAACCTTGACCCCTACCAGTAATATATGCAAATGTTAGCTATGGCAGAAACAGGCAAGTATCCTATAGAGGCACTTGGGGCAGAGATCAGTCAGGCAAATTTCTAGAGTGTATTGATCCTGCCAAGATGAGATCAGAAACAAAAATACAGGTACAACACCAAACACATGAAACCAGTTTCTGGAAACACACGGACTGACTTGGCATTCCTGCAGTAAAAGGGATAGTTGCAAGAAATAGGAAGCAGAAGAGAAGAGAAATAGAACCAAGAGAAAGGGCAATATAAATCAACAGAAACATGAATGCTTTCCCATAATTATTGTTTTCACGTATGTGAATCCCATTTGATCCTTACAATGCTTTGTAAGTGATAAGTAAACAAATTTTGGAGGAATCTCTCTCATGATATTTTTTCACAAAAAAGAATGTTTTTTTCAATCCTTGCTTTCAACCAGGCTTTATCTCAAATTATTACACAACATGATCTTAAGAAGATCTTACTTTTAAAAGACATTTTTATGTTCATGAGTAAATTACACAGTAAGAATAGCATTTCCATAAACCCCTTACTCCCCTATATAGTTTCCCCTATGGTTTAATTCCACTATCTTTTCATTTCTTTATAATGTCTTTTGTCATTCTTGTTCTTACCTGGTACTTGTTAGAGTTTCTTCCCACAGAGATTAGTGGTTGTTCATGAGACACCAGAAAAACCAGTCTAGCACAGTTGTTGAAAGGGTGGGCTCTGGAACTAAGCTATCACGGTTTGAACTCAGCTCTGCCTCTCACTACCATGAGGCTTTGGTCCAGTTACCTATGGTTTCCATACTGTTAAAATGAGGACACTGTTAAGTAGTGTGTTAATTACTTTTCTTTCATTGCTCAGACAAATACCCAACACCCAACGTTAGGGGGAAAGGGTTTATTTGGCTTACAGTTTGTAGAAGTTTCAGTCCATAATCGTCTGGCTGCAAGACAGGGATGGCAAATAGGAATTGCACCAGGTAGCAAAGGCATCAAGAGCCTTAACAGTGTTTTCCTGACCCTTTTTTTCTGTTTTGTTTTGTTTTGTTTTTTTTTTTGGTACTGGGGATCGAACTTGGGTCTTTTTGCGTGTGCAGCAGGAGGCGAAACCACTGAGCTAAATCCCCAGCCCCATACCCCTTTTTTTCTTACTCAGATGATTTAGGGCAGGTAGCACTCACATCCTTAATCCTAGTCCCCTCAGGCCTACCCCACCTTTGAATCAATCACACACTCTAGATTCAGCCACCTCCAAAATAGCCTAGGATTACATGAGGCTTTGGGGGAACATCTAGACAAAAACCATAACAAATGGCTTCATCATAGAATTGTTGAGTACCTAGCACATAGTGAACTCACTATGTTTTGGTTTTATTAGTTTTTGTCATTAGAACCATTACCATTACTCATTTCTCAAGCCTGCTCCCTGTCAGTTGGGCACCAAGCACAAATATGAAGCTCCAATGTCAGAGAAACAAGAAAGCTCACAAATAGCAGTGGCCAAGAATTCAGGTTGGGATGGGCCTGACACTTTTAGTTAAGTGCAGGCCCAAAGGGCCTGAGAAGTTGCTAGAAGTTCAGAAGGAGACGTGCACAGTTGGCCATGGAAAGCAGCCCTCCCAGGTACATACATGGTGGACAAAGAAGACATTAGCGACGTTACCCATACACATACATTCAAACCTGGATCCATTGTTTTTTCTTGCTCATAATTTGGCGGGGGGGCGGGCAGGGTGGCCTTGGAGATTTCTGAAAGCCAAAGCATTAGGGCTACACATGCTTTACTAGGGACCTGGTATGATGGACATCCTCTCAGCAGCCCTCTGCAGTGCCTGAAATATAACACTTGAAGGAGAATGACACTGCTAAGCCATCAATAGAGGAACATTGGCAAAATAGGAGTCTTGGCTTCATACTCCATCCAATGACATGGAAACTGCCCTGCCAGAGTAGCAAGATGTCTGAGGCTTGCTTCTTTGACATCTCCCATATATGTGTATACAGTGATGCACAGGCAAGTAGAAGACGAGGTCTGTATGACACACAATGGGCCATTTGCTGGTAATTTTTGAAGAGAGATAAAAGGTGTATTTGGGTTAGTTTTACTATTTTTTCTCAAATTTCCACCCATAAAAATGTCTACAATTCAAAAAGCATAAAATTTTTAAAAAGCCAAATCTTCTTTTCTAGTGAGTCATTGAGAATTGAGAGCAAGATTCTTATAATTTCTCCATAACTGAATCCCTGTTTGCAAGCACAGCTCCCCACAAAGAGTAGAAATCAATACATAGATGCTGAATGAACAAATGTCAAGTGTCAAAGGTCAGAAACAGTAACAGAGAGACAGAGGGAGAGAAACACATGCATGTGTATAATACATATACGTACATACACACATACATATACACTCGGACGACAGAGATAACAATGAAAATCACAAAATCACAGGCCTTGTCCTCATGTAGCTTCTGCTGCTGCTACATGCCCTTTTCTTGTTATCTCAACCATTTGTCCTCATAAATAAGAAGCTGGGAGCATAGTAGGATTTGTGAGGAGGAGGCAGTTGTAAGAACAGACTCCAGGGGCAAAATCACCTAGTTAGGCTTCTGCTTACAAAGTTACAAGAAGATTGGAACTCAGGTCTGGCCCTGCTCCCAGTCCTGAATTTTGTTCATTAGACCTTCCTTCCTCTACTGAACATTGATCAAGCCCTTCTGTCAATTCCCTCTTGCATCACTTCAGACCTCATTTAGAGATGAAATGTATGATTCAGGGACAAGACAACAGGCTGACCAATGAGTCTCCAGCATTAATTCAGATTCAAAATATGTAAGAGAAAATGCATCTACCTAAGTGCATATTAAAATAGCTGCTATTGAAAGCTACTCATTTAACATTTGTGAAAGTTTTTAAACACAAGGGGAATTTAAGTAAGGAGGCTTGTTTTTTCTAACCCAAGTTTATTATAGGTTTTGCTTTGCTGTTTTTTCTTGTGTGCTTTGGGAACAAGATTTTTCTTAATGTCTAATTTATATATCTGCTTTTTTATATAGTGAAGACAATAACAATATATCTTTCTCCATAAAGGCATAAAATCAAGGGAATAGTTCCACAGCAAGGATATTAGTTTCTAGGTAAAAATATAAATGAGAGGACACAGATATTAGCATTACTGAGAAAAGGGGGGGAATGAGTATTACCTGACAAAAATGGGGATTCCTTCTATCTTGCAAATAATTATTACATGTCTGTAACTAGAGACATTATAAAGGATAAAGTAAATTGTACTGTATTATTTTATAGTAAAAACAAAAGTTCCAAACAAAAAGAGACAAAGCATGGAAGTAACAGCCACTATTTTGTTTCAATCTCTGACCACCAATAGTTTTGTTACTATCTTATCAACAGTCTGTGCTAAGTGATTGCATGTATTTCATTTAATTCTCAGGAGAATTCTATAAATTGATATGTTATCATAGCTATTTTACCATTGAAAAAGTTACTTAGGCAATGCTAAGCATTTTCCCAAGATAATACCCTGTAGGGGACAGAGTTGGGATTTAAACTGAAGGCTCTTAGAACGAACCTTTTGTATTCCTGCCTCTACTGGCCTGGCAATCCTTGGGCTATGGCAGCATAACTCCATTCTTTAGCTCCATCTTCACTTGGTTTTCTTTTCTCTGTGTTTCTGCCTACTCCCTGTTTCTAATAAGGACGTCAGCTAATGGATTAAGGACCGATCCTAAATTTAGAGTGATTTCACCTGGGAACCTAATTGCATGTCTAATGGCCCTAATTCCAAATAAGGTCACTTTCTGGAATTCTCAGGGAACAGTGAATTTGGAGAAACATGACCAACGCAATCCACTAACAAACAGCATCACTCATTTTGATTCAAATTTGGGCTTATTCCCTTCAGGGACCAATCTACCTTTTTTCTAAGTGGAATAATTTACCAAAGAAAGTCAAAACCAAGTAAATATAAACCGCAGTGGAAATTTCTACCATGTAGTCTTTTTCTCATCATCTATTTTTAATTTAAAAAAATAATAAGAAAAACAGAGGTATTTAATGAAGGACATTGATTGTGTATTTAAATTCTTCAACTCCTTGGCAAACCCAAACTTCTTTGTCATGTGTGGTGGCACTTTTCTCATTGCTGAGGCAAAATACTTGGCACCCAAAATTTAAGGGAGGGAGGTTTATTTTGTCACATATTTCAGTCCACAGTCATCTGGCTCCAAGGCAGGAAGGTGTGGTGAAAGGACTATGGAGAAGACCTGCTCAGAGCACAGAGCAGGAAGAAGAGTGAAGGGAGCAGCCAGGAAGGGAGATAAACCTTTCAAGGCCACGCCCCCAGTGACCCACCTCTTCTGACCAGACCTCACCTCCATTCGCAAGTCAGTTTAAGCCCTGATAATCCAATCACTTTGTACTATGTCATAAAAATATGACTTTAATAAAGCTCTTTACTCTAGAGGCATAAAATGTAAGACCAAAATCATGAATTTTATTTCATACAAATTAGACTTTTGTTCAACAAAAGATGTAACAGGCAAAGCTAAAAGACATGATAGATTTAGAAAAGATATTTGCAATGTATAAAACTGTCAAGACACTACGGCAATCAACAAGAAAATAACAGGAACCCCACTTAGAAACCATACCAAAACAGTTAATTTACAGAAGATTAAATATGAAAAGCCAACATATGAGGAGAAACATTAGTAAAAACACCAATTTAAAACATGTAAATTAAAACAATAATGACAAGGTCTGAGATTTAGCTCAGTGGTTTTGCCGCCTGCTGCACAAGCACAAGGACCCGAGTTCGATCCCTGGTACAAAAAAGCAAAAACAAAATAAATAAATAAAATAAAACAATAATGGCATATCATTTTATACCCATCGGATGGGCAAAATGTAGTGAACTGAATAATGTCATGCTGACAGATATACAGGGATGTAGGAGCCCTCATCCCTATTATGGAGGAAGTAGACTAGGAAGCCCTTTTGGAGAGGAATTGGCTGCAGTTAGCTATATATACAATGTTTTACTCATGCATTATTAATCTCATTCCTGAGTATATATGCCCCAAAAATTATTATAGATGTGTGTTAACAAATAAGTACTAGGATATTTGCTACAACATCACTATTGAAGCTGGATATCAAGAGCAATCTTGCTGTCAAACACTGAAGAATGAACAGATAAAATACAGTAGTCTGCCCCCAGTCTACTGGGGTGACACACTCAGGAACACAACAGATGCCTGAAACCGTGAATTATACCAAGCTCTACATATATAATGTTTTGTCCTACATACACAAATATAATGCTCTTTCTGCCTTAATTAAGCACTCATCACACAATGCAGCTATAACTTTTACAGTCTGAGGTATGATAGCAAAACTTGCACATATTTCTTTTTCCTCTTTATAATTTCATGGTTAAGAGATTCATACCACAGATCTCAGCAACCTCAACATACCATTTTATTTTCTCTCCTCATTAAGTCAATAACTTTCACCTTTCAGTTCAAGGATGCCCTTTACAGCTTTTATTCAGCATACCAAAGTTGCTAGCACCACTACTCTTGTGTTTTGAGCCATGATGAAGTAAAATAAAAGTTTATTTGAACACAAGCAATACCACCATAGTTGGTCTTATAACTGAGATGGCTACTAAGTGGCTAAAGGGTGAATATTGGACACAGCATGAGCACACTGAACAAACAGATGATTCCAGTCCTGGATGGCACAAAGTAGGATGGCTTGAGACTTCATCATGCTATTCAGAATGCACACAGTTTAATACATATGAGTTTATTTCTAGAATTTTCCATTTAATATTTTCAGATAGCAGTTGACTACAAGTAACTAAAACCAGAGAAAGCAAAACCACAGATAAGGGGGACTAGAAAGGATATATCTATAAGTGACTATGCATCAATTGAAGACTATTGAATTGGATATTAATTCATCTATACAGTAAATCACAGTGCTCAGAGAAAAAAAATAAAATAATAGGGAAAAGATCCATAGCATAATATGATGCAAATTCAAAATAAATGCACACAAAATAATAATACATAGTTTATAAAAGGATCACACCAAACATAAACCTGTTTGCATGTGTAAGAATAGATGGGGGAACAGCAATGGGGATAAAAGGAATAAATAACATTTAAAAATCTCCCTGTTCTCATAAAAGGATCCAATAGAGAAAATTTTTTAAGCTAGAAATTTTTACAAGGGACCATTTTGAAAAATATAGTCAGAAAAGGCAATGGAATGGAAGGAGAAAAGAAGAGCAATCTTGTTCCTTTTTAATTCTATCACTTTCAGATTACTGACTATAACAAAGGACTGGTAAGTTTGACATCCTTGATCTTTTTTAAAGTCAAAGAGAGCCATTTCATCCTATTTTCTCATTTATCCCACATTATTGAGCATCTATTATGTGTGAAGTACTCTTCCACATTCTATGAGTCTCTCCAAAATAGCCTGAGACTCTCCTGATTTCTTAAACATAGTGGAATGTTCTCTTCCATGGTGCTAGGAAGACATGTATTAGGCTACTCGAGAATGGAGAGGCCACCCAACCAGCCCCTCTTTTTTCCCTTTCCCAAACTTACCATAGATTAGGAAAAACATGGTTTGGAAAACATTAAGATCAACTATAAGGGGAGAGTTTTTTTGTCCTTTCTGGATCCCAGAGAGCTTGTGGGCATGGGGCACTATGAAAGAGGAAAGAAGGGAAGACAGTAGGGTATGATCCCACCTCCAAGTCTGCCAAATCCATGGATAAACTTTTTACCTACTTGAGAGTTTATTAAACTTTTAACTCAAGAAAGAAATTTAATTTATGCTTAAATTTCGGTAACTCTACTCCCTCAGCCCTATTTAATTGAGTTCATTACCTGTTGTTCAGTTCTATGTAGGATTCCTCTTCCTATCAAGAAACAGAAATTGAACGTAATAATTAGAATTGAGAGCTGAGTTAAGAAATGTAGATGTATGCTTAAAGTGAAATATTTAATTACACTGGTCAGTGGTACATGAATTATTCAAGAAATAAAAATGAACATCATGTAAACTAGCTAAAATGTGAGAGTGATTTTAGGCATGGATATTTTAGGCCAAATTCAAAACTCTTCCTAATTTCCTCAATAGAAAATTAGTTCTCTATCCTTTATAAATTATGTTTTCTGTGTTTCCCAAGATTTCCAATTATATATATTTTACGGTCTTCGGTAGGAAATTAAAGGATTAGAGGTAGATGACTTTCCCTTCTTTTAGGTTTAAGTCATGACTTGAAGCAAAAGGCATCAAGTAAAAATGAAGAGTTAAGTTTGTAATAAGGTAAAAGATGAGAATTCGGTCTTCTCAATCTGATCTGTGAGGTTGAAGGTCTTAGGATGAGATTCTTCAACAGCAACTCCTATACTAGGAGGGCGGAAGAGATAAAGGAATCGCAGAAAGAGCCCCAAGAAATGTGCAAAAGGACTTAGAAGAAAATATCATCCCCAGTGTCAAGGTTTTTCAAGTGGTAGAAAGTCAAAGACTGCAGAGAGACATTGGGTATAATAAAATTACACTGAATTAAACAGCTTAGAGATCACTTTGAGAGAGTAGGCTCTGTAGAGTAAGAGGCCAGGCCTAAAGGGACAAAGGATAAAGTACTGAGGAAGAAGCTGATTATCCATGTAATTTCATCTCTCAGGATGATGACAGCAATAGTAACCACCACTTACTGGGCACTCGCTACATGTCAATAATTGTACTGTGTTATGCTTATTGTATGCATATTAATTCAATCTATGTTTACTAAGGACCTCTACCTCCAAGTTATTCTAAATTCATCCACTTTTCATCAGCCCCTCTGTGCCCCCACAAGTCAACATTCCCTCTGCTCATGTCCCAATTACTGCAAAAGTCGGCCTTGTCACCACACCCACTGTGCATTATCTACTAAGACAGCAGCCAAAATGTTTGCATCCAAATTAGGCCAAATCAAAATCTTTCCCATGATTTCAGTTTACTTACATAAAATCCAAATTTCTCCAAAGTCCCATGTGCTTCCACTTCTACTCTTTTCTGCAAATTTATCTCCGTCTTGTTTCCTTTTTGTCCCCCAGATTCTAACACTTGCCTTCTTGTCATTCCTTGAACATACCAAATTTATTCCTTCAGGTAAAGAAGTTAGAAGTCAAAGTAACTAAGCATAGATGGACTTTATGAATAGTACTAAGACTGAAATTCAACTTACGGGGGTTTTTGACATTCAGTTACTCAAGATGGTATGGAAATATGGTGCTATTGAGTGTGCTGGATTCAGATCCTGACTCTATCAAATATCTAATGCTGGCACCATACTTAACCTCTCCAAACCTCAGTTTCTTCCCAAAGAAATCAAATAATAGAAACTGTAGAGAAAATAATAGGAAATATCTCTTAAGTTACTGAGAATACTAAACAAGAGAATGTGAGTAAAGCACATCGCATATATGCCTTACTGTAAATATTAGTTGTTACTTAATATTTAATAAGTGTTAATTAAAATTCTAAGTTATGTATTACATTCTAGGAAATGAGTTTTGCCCTCACAAAGCTTATAATTTGTATTTTTAAGAGAGGTGTATTAGTATGTTTTCGGCTGCTATAACAAATATCTAGAGCTGTATATTTGATAAAGAAATTTATTTTTTCTCAGTTTTGGTAGGTAGAAGTCCAAGATTAAGTGCCCCATCTGTTTGGTCTCTGGTGAGGGCCTTCTGCCTACATCACAACATGGAACAGGGCACCATGGTGGAAGCAAATAAGAGAGGGAGAGAACAGTCCTGTGGTGAGACAAGAAACAAGGGGAATTGCACGGTAAGCTTGCTTTTCTCATAACAACTCGCTCTCACATGAACTAAGCAGGGTACCATGAGACCTGCATTAATCCTTGCCAAATGTGGTGCCCCTGTGACCTAACCACCTCCCACGAGGCCCCACATCCTAAAGATTCCACTCTCACAACAGCATGACATTGAGGATGAGGACCAAGCTTCCAGCACATGAACCTTTGGAGCACATACTCAAACCATATCCAACCAGGGGGAAGGAATTTTTACTATGTGCAATAGAAAAAGAAAAAATAAGTGCATGATCAATTCCCTGATGTAGGGAGATATTATAATGTTCAAAAATATTGAAGAAAATATTGAACCATTTTTCCTTATCAAAGGACAGAAAATTGATGGAGAAAGTTATTTGATGTTTAAGACTCATTCATCCCTTGAAGACTACTAAGTGACAGGCATACAGTGGAAAGGTGATAAAGTTAAAAATGAGCTCCAGCTAGGCCAGTTGGTGCATGCCTGTAATCTCGGCACTCTAGGAAACTGAGGTAAGTGGATGGCAAGTCCCAGCCCAGTCTGAGCAATTTAGTGACTTAATGAGATGTTGTCTCAGAAATAAAAATAAAAAATGGCTGGGGGTGTAGCTCCATGTAAAGGCCATGGGTTCCACCCTCAGTCCCCCCAAAAAAGATCTCCACTTGCACTCACAATGGAATAGTGAAAATTCAAAATGCAATAGTTACAATACAGTATATCCAGTGCTACAACATTGGAAGCAAGAGATGAGCTCCAAGGAAGGAGCTTGAGCTGAGTCTTGAAAGGCACAGAGAGGGCCTCATCGATGAGCAAGAGAGGTGAATTCTCAGCAGGACACTCGACAAAGGTCTGATGAATTAGGCTGTGTGAATAGATATCAAAATATTTAACAACCCATATGGTGTGGGCACCCAGTGTTTGACACTAGCATTCAGCAGCAAGTACACCAGCAGTGGCAGTGGGGCTGCTCTGTGAATAAGGGCCCTGTGAGCAGCTGTTGTTTTACAACAAGTTGAGTAGTTTGTTACACAGCAATAGATAACTGAAACACAGCTCTTGACAAAGAATAACACAATACAATGGACGTGTTCTGCTCATTTTCAAAGAAAACCAGCCAGATTTTAAATTGGAAAGAGAATAAGATGAACTGAGAATATGAATTCTCTTAAAACAACATATGATAAGGAATATAATTAATTCTCATGTTATGCATAATGTGGATCAATGATGAGGCTAATTGCATGCCAATATAGTACTAGGCAGCCAGAAATGGAAGAACATGCCTTGGAACAAGAGGTACTAGATGAAAAAAGACAGACACAGTGTGAGGGGCTAAAAACCTCAAAGGATTTGATAGTGTTTAGGACATTTTCTGGCAGCTACTAACCTTGTGAAGGTTAACATTTTAGTTAAGACATTTGTCCAACTTAAGTGATGAAATTCAGTTAAATTGATCTGTTCTTGATAATGTGTTCATGACAGTTCTTTAGTAATTCTGTACTTCTTGGTGTGAATCAAAATCCAGTTTTATTTTACTAAAGAAGGAAACCTACTATTATAGCTCCAGATATTTTGATGCTTGTCAAATTATGCTAGCCTAAGCATAAACTTACAATGAGCAGTAATAGAAAAAGCTATTTTTTAAAAAAAAGTTTATAAATTTTTTCTCATGATGGAGAAGGTGAGTTTTTTCCAGTTTTTTACAGTGGTCATTTTTAAGGGCTAAAGGAATACAGTCTAGGGCCCCAAGCTCCTCCAAGTGACTATGTTATCGATGTCTATTTGCTGTCTAAAAAAGGGTTTTTGGATAAAGTTCTTCATCATTGCTTTGGATAAACTAAAAAGTTTCACAATTTTTAAGTTTGATAGAATTGAGAAAAAGTGAAAAAAAAGGTGTTTATATTTCCAGGACACTTTATTTTCTCATAAAATGAAAGAATATATTCTGAGCTCAACCATAATATAGCTTTCTACCTCAGTCTGACTAAGGCTTGAAAAAGTCAATTATCACAGTGTTTGATATGGGTCTGGGTCAGTTCCATCATTTACTGCTGGACTCAAACTTTTAGTGGTTTCTGCAAATAAACCCTGGAAATTCTAAAGGTAGCATTAAAGCTGTATTTTTTCCTTTATTGCTTTAAAAATTATACCCCATAGTTGGCTTCTGAAGGGTTAGAAAAGATGGCAAGCATTTGAAAGACTATACAACCCCGTTCTAAGCTCCATTGCTTCTCTATGGCACTTACATGACAACAAAAATCTACTCTACTCATTAACTTTTCCAGGAAATGGGTCTAATTTAATTAACAATACCAAATAGAATACAGACATTGGATGGGCAACTTAAAGATTATTGCTTATTTTCCTGAAATTCAAATTTAACTATGAACCCTATATTTTTTATTTTCTAGATCTAGCAACCCTATATGTAATATTACTAGAAGGATTATTCTTCTTTCTTATGAACCTCTCCCAGCCCTTCTGGGAATACGTGGAATTTGGCATTGTTACCATTGAGCTATATTAGAAATTCAAATGAGTACAATCTATCCTACACATATATATATAAAACATTCAGTGTCTGGGTTTCATAAAGACAGTGGGGTCTCCTGAGCTGCCTTGCAGTTTAACTTCTTACACACACACACATTTGTTTCCCTTTCCATCTAACAAGATGGCACATATCTTGCCAGCAAGAAGAGTGTCTGATGCCCCATGCAGGGCCATCCCAGCTCCATGAAGCCACACCACTATCATCAGCATCACTGGTTGCTTCCACTTGATGGGACATGGCATCACACCATTAAATGTCCTCAGAAACAGGACTTTGTTTTCTCTGAAATAAAAAAGAGGCCCATTTTTGTCACTGGAAGATACCAAAACTCTCCTTGATAAAAATGTTCCACACCTAGAGAACACCTCCAGTGCACTGGATCATACAGACCCACCCTTTTGATTAGTGTTTCTGTGCATTACACTCTTGTTTCAGTTATAAACAGAAGAGATTGACAGTCATCTCATCCAAACACCATATTTTATTAATAGAACTTGTGGCCACAGAGTAATATGACACATCTATGGTCACACTAATAATTAGTAGCTAAGGCTAAACAAGGACTCAGGTATTCCAACCATCCATCTTCTAGCACTGTCCTTTATCTCCTCAGCAATTCAGCTTTATCCAAGGCAGAGTTGATCAAATCAAACTCCAGCAGAATAATTTTTGCTATGTAATCTGATAAGAAATTGCTTTATAAACTGGGCATGGTGGGGCACGCCTGTAATCCCAGCACTCAAGGAGGCTGAGGCAGGAGGACCACTTCGAATTCAAGGCCAGCCTGGGCTACATAGTGAGTTCAAGGCCAGCCTGCACTACAAAGTAAGACTCTGTTTCAAAAAAAATTGCTTTATAAAACATCATTAATTTTCTCTTTTTGAAGATATCATCTTCCTTGTGGGCTAACCAATATCTTTTATCTAAACCAAGTATTGGTTAACTTTTTCAGAAAAGAGCCAAGAAGTAAATATTATTAGATGGCTCTGTATTTCCATTTCCAACACAGTGGGTTGAAAATCCTAATTCCAAACAAAATATTTAGTCAATGTCTATTTAGGATTTCCTGTGTGGCAGGCATGGAGATGTCACAGATGAATTGCTTCTGAAAATAACCTCCTATGAGGAACAAAGCTCATTAAAGCCTCCAGCTAACACACTTTGGAGTCTCCCTTTTCAGTTGTGTCAGACCTATCTGCTCCTTCTCCCTCTGTCATTCCTCCTTCCTCCTCCTTTATTCTTCTTAGCCATTTCACTCAATAAAATCTTTTGTACAAGCTGAGTGTGGTGACACATGCCTGGAATCCTAGCACTCCAGGTGGCTGAAGCAGGAGGATCACAAGTTCCAGTCCATTTTGAACAACTTAACAACTTAAGAGATTCTTTCAAAAAATAGAAAATATAAAGAGCTGAGTATATAGCTCATTGCAACATTCCTGGGTTCAATCCCCAGTACCTTCTCCCCAAAGCTTTTGCACATCTCATCCTGAGCTAGCATCTGATACTCCTTGTACTACTTCAAGTACAAGTGATTGGATTCCCATAGCTTCTGTGTAAACAATGAATAAAATGAGACACACATTATAAGTTGCTGCATTGGTCCCATTCAAGTGACAGACTAGCCAAAAATGCAACAATATACATAAGTCAAATGTAATTTAAAGTGGAAAAGAGGCAGAACATATAATCTAATGGAAATTATAATGGACTAGCTTTAGAAAAACTAAGACAAGCTCTTTGTCATTTTTTTAGCCCTATCCCCTTCATTCATTTAAACTCATCTCAGAAATGGGTTCATCCCACACAGCTCCCTTCATAGGATTGTAGAGAGAACATCAGGAAAAACAAATCATTATCCTCAGGGCATCATCTGTACTTGATACCACATTGAAACACTGCACCTTCTTTATGCCCCTGGTCTGCATCTTTCACTGAGAAATTGAATTGCAAGAAATATAAGATTGTTCCATGTAAAGGGAAAACAAAGCCCACGCATATTTCCAATAAGTTGTCCTGGCTGGCCACAGTCTTTAGAAGGAGTCTTGTGGCAATGTAGACAGCATTGCAAAGTTGATCCCCTTCCTGACCAATTTATTTTGAATGGAGGACAAACAAGGCATCCCTCACCAATGCCAATGACCAGAGGGAACTGAGGAACAGTCACCATTATGGGAATCAATACTCAAAATTTAAATCTTGTTTGCACTGAACCCAGGGTGTCATATTTCAATCTGAAGCACAGCCCCACCCCTGCCAGGTTCAGTCTGTGAGTTTCCCAATACCTCCTCCAGACTGAAAAGGACTGGCGTGTGTTACCCGAGATATGAAAGGAGGCAAGAAAAGTAACCAAAAATCTCCTCAAGTTTGTATTTTATTAGAGCAGGGAGGCACAGACGGTAACAACCAGAGCAGTTTTATACCTGTGTGGTTTTCAAAATCAACACTTGTGTATTGTGGCAGGCTACATAAAATAACTCTTTTGTCAAGAGAATGGACTGAAAATAACAGACTCAAGTATCCAAAGTACAAAAGAATCACTTGAGAGGAAAAGAGAAAAGTCTGGGAAATGACTTTTAAGAATACTTGTTGAGTTGTGAGAAACAAGTATAAACCAAGGAAAGTCATAAAGTTTACTTATTCATTTATTTGAATGCTTATTATATGCCAACAACTGCTCTAGGTACAGAGATTTGGGGGCACCAAGGTAGACAAGAATTTGTTTACATGTTTCCAGGAGAAGATGACCCCAAACACATACCTTTTTTCTTTTACAAGTACTGCAAATTTGGAACCCAGGGCCTCACACACGCTAGCTAGGCAAGTACTCCACGCTGCGCTACATGCCCAGCACAGCACATACTTAATTACATTCCAAAGGTGATAAAGGCTATAAAGAAAATAAACCAAAGTAAAATGGTACAAAAGAAAGGGAAGCAAATTGGAGAAGATGGTTACAGAAACCCTGTCAAAAGAGATCACACTTGAGCCTAGGTACAAATAATGAGAAGGACTAACCACAGGATGGCTGGGATAAGGGGTTTGTATACAGCACAGGAAATGCTAAATGCAAACCCACTGAGGCAGAGATAAGCTCAGACCATGTCTGGAACAGAAAGAAGGCCAGTATGTTTGGAGCTGAGTGAACCAGGGGAAGAACAGTGTGAAATAAATTCATAGAGATAGGCAGGGGCCAGCCATATCAGAGGTTTTCAAAGCCAAGATAAGGAGTTTAGATTATTCCAAGTGAAATAGGAAGTCAATGGAGGCTTTTAATCATCAGAGTAATAGTCAGCAACAAAGTAGATCAACTAACATGCTCACTCCCTGAAGATAGAGACCTTGTCCTGCTAACTGTTCTATCAGCTTAGCTTGGCACATACTCACTAATGCTCACTGCACTGAATTGAGAAAACCAATCCGCATCTCTCTTGAGCAGATCCTCCTATACTTGGGCCCCTAAAAATAATTGCTTCTCAGTCTTTTTCATAATTGCAGAGACTAGAAAAAATATCCAATATTGCACTTTTCAGAAGTACTTGTGAATGAATGGATGAAGCAGATGCTGAAATTGAAGTGAAAGGCACAGTTGCTAGAAAGACAAATTCCATCCTGGGAAGAAATGTTGCCCTTAGGATCCACTCTAGCTGGGAATGGATTAGAGAGTGAAAGAGAGCTGCTGTTAATACATGGGGACAACAGGTAAAAAGTGGGCCTATCTTGGGCATTCCAGAGTATGCGGTCACCCCAAATATAGTTTTTATTAAATTTTTCCAAATCATCAACATTATCCACATTTGCCACATTTTTCTACATTTGCCAAGGAAATTTCTAGTGGGCTAATTTTTAAATTTTGCTTTGTTTTTAAAGCAAGCTATCGAGAAAAACATTAATGATACACAGTGTAATAACTATTATTCTCTTATTATTAGTTATGAAATTTTGTTTTATTTTTTCATAAAATAAAAAAAAATACCCATCATGTTGGGTTACATTCACATTGCAAGTTAAAAGACTTAGTTGGTTAAATAGAAACACTTGAAATTTACTGCAGTTTTAATTTAAAAAATTAATGTCCATATCATATCTCTAGTCGGAGCTTAAACATGTATGTTGACAAACCAATGTGCTTCTGAATTTTTTTCTAAAACTATTATTTATTGGTATATTGACCCAAACACGAAGTCAAGATTCAAAAATCAGTCCATAGTGTTCCTTATAAAGTTCTATTTCACATTTATCATCATCCTTTAGAATCAAACTTGCCAGTCTGATATCTTAGATTTTCTCCTTCCTAAGTAAACACCTGACCTATTATTTTCAAGCAACACGTTTGTTTATGTTCCCTTTGATGAAGGCAGTGGTACAATATGGCACTTTACTGTATTTTGCTTTCAAACATGAATGATTTTCCTACAGTTTTGTCAGTTGTGGAATGAGAAAATAGGTTTTGTCTAAACAAGTTCTGTAATAGAGTAATCTGGTAGGCTGGATCCCTATAATCATATTCATTTGCTTAAGTTTACTTTTCAGTTGAATTGCCAAAAAAGCCTTGGCTTGTCAGAATAGGACCTGGATAGAAAAGAAAACTATAAAACAGAAAAAAACCAAATGATAGAGGTGAATTTCCTATTTGAGTTTGCAGTTTCCTCTATATTATTCCTAAAATTGCCCTGGATCAAGGGGCAGCCTCAGGAACAGGGAAAGCAAGAGAGTGTGCCCACCTGCACACTCACAGAGACTTGAGAAGCTGCATTTTGATATGGCAAGTTCACCTTCCAAGTAGTATTACTGCCCAGGACCCGGAGGTTGCCAAAGAAGCTTGGAAAAGGCCATAGCTGTCCTCAGGTACCCACGGCAGGAGACACTTGTTAATACTCTGTCTTGGTCCTGTAGAAATGGAAACTAGCTACCTCCTAACAGTCACCCCATCCTTTCTGCTCCAAACATGCTTAGATTAGTTCTGTCTCAGGTCATCTGCAATAGCTGATCCCTCCCACCTAAAACACTTTCTCCCCAGGTTTTGAGAAGGTTGACTCCCTGTCTTCATTCAGGTCAGATTTCATCTCTCAACATTACTGCCACTTGTTACCTGTTTGCCTATGTTAGTCCCATGTGCTCCTGTACCTTCTTATGCCTCTGCATTTACTATATGCTCTCATCACCTTCCCCAGCTCATTCACATGCTCCCAGCTAAGTCCTCTGAAGGCAAGAAACTTGTCTGACTTGCTCACCCTTACAACCTTCATATCTAGAACCCTGACCAGTGGAGAACAGTGCATGATAAAATGTAAATAAATCATGAATGAATAAATGTATACCCTTCGGCATCAGCATTCTGAGAATTTCTGCAATAGATATCCTGAACCTCGTCCTTCCAGAGGACTTGCCAGATGCTGTCATGAATCCAACAATGAATCATTGACTGCCACAATCATGACCTAGTTTGTTGTATTTGTCCTTGGCCTATCTCTCAGTAACTAACTTATAGGTCACTCAGGGTCACAGGTCTTTTAAGGCAACATTAGTCTTGAGGGCTGAATAGCTACTTCCATTTCTATATTGTGTCTCATGTAGGCTGAACCACTTCTGATTCACCAACAGGGCCTGTCACATTGGATGCGCTAACTGCTACACATTTGCTAACAAACAGTAGTTCAGTATAGGCCATAATGATCTTTCGAAAGAAATTATCATATTCTAAGATAATCCATTGTCTTGTAATTGGGAAAATCAAAAGGAGATATAATGTAGTAAGAAACAAAATAAAACCATATTTTCCTTGAGAAGCTTTAAAGTTAAATATGAATTAAATAAAAATGTTTTTTAATGGCATCCATTTTATTCAAGGATTAATTAAAGTCCTTTATTCCCTGATAACAAAAGCAAGCAGTTTTCCCAGCTGGTAAGTTGCCTGTTCTATGTCCTTTGCATTTCCCCCTCCAATTGAGTTATGTGCTCTGCAATATACTGGTTCCCCAATCTGTTTTACCAGTTGTTATTATAATTGTGCAATTTAATTAAACATTAGGAAAATGTATAAAATATAAATGAGAAAACAGAGGATCTTATACAAAAATTTAGTAGAAAGTTTAGAGAGGCCCTAACAAATTTCTTTTTTAAAAAAGCCTAGTCGATTAAATCAAATGAGATAATTGATAATTATAAATGATGAGGAAAATTTTGTAAAAACCTGTGAAAATTCCCTATGACGAATGTTATCATTATGTATATCTAAAATGCACCAATAAATGTTTTGCTTTAAAAAAAAGTAGAGTTTCTACTGAATGCACATCACATTTGCACCATTGTAAAATTGAAAAACCTTAAGGAAAACCATCATAAGTTGGGAACCAAGTGTCTATATATATATAAATATTACCAGAAAAAAATCTAGAATTTTGTCCTCAATTTTTTTTTTTACAAATGTCTTTAAGTTCTCTGATTTGTATCTAGAAATCACTGGAAATGCATTTGGGGTACAGGTATTCCAGAAGGAAACAAAACTATCCATAAATAAATGACCTCTGCTCAGGAGGCTGAGGCAGGAGGATCACAAGTTTGAGGCCAGCCTGGGCAACATAGTAAGAGTCTTTCTCAAAAACAAAATAAATGTGGGGAGAAGGGTGTTGGTGGGAATGTAGCTCGGTCATAGAGTCTTGTCTAGCATGTGTGAGGCAGTGAGAGAAGATAGGAGGGATTGGCAAATGAGTCCTTACATGTATGCTTTGGAACTGTCTTACTGGGTGTTCCCCTGAGAAAGAGAAACTCAGGAGAGGAGTCAATAGCACAAGCTGTGGGAAAGACAGCCTCTTCAACAAACGGTGCAAGGAAAACTGGTTATTCACATGCAGAAGATTGAATCTAAACCCACATCTCTTGCTCTGCACTAAAATAAAATCAAAATAGATCAAAGACCTAGATATTGAAAAATAAACAATCTGCTGGAAGATAAAATAAGTACAACTCTTAAAGACTCAAGCATAGGAAAAGACTTTCTGAACAGAACCCCAGTTGCACAAGAAATAATACAATCAACAAATGAAATTATATCAAATTAAAATATCCTCCATAGCAAAGGAAACAACAGAGTGAAGAGACAACTTACAGAATGGGGAAAAAAATTGGCAGCTACTCCTCCAGCAGAGGATTAATATCTAAAATATACAAAGAACTCAAAAAATTAGATCTACAAAAACAAAAGACTCACTCAAAAAAATGGGCAATTGAAATAAACAGACACTTCTCAGAAGAAGAAACACAAATGACCAACAAGTATATGAAAAAATGTTTAACATCATGGCCATTAGAGTAATGTAAATTAAAACAGCATTGAGATTTCATCTTATACCAGGAAGAATGCCATCAAGAGCTCTAAACATGACAAATGCTGGTGAGGCTGTGGGTAAAAGGAACTCCTCTGCATTGTTGGTGTGAGTGAAAACTAGTTTAACCACTATGGAAATCAATATAGAGATTGCTCAAAAAACTGAATTTTGAAATTCTAGCTGTTCTCCTTCTAGGTATCTTCCCAAAAGATTGAAAGTCATCATAATACATGCACACCTATGTTTATAGTAGCACAACTCACAATAGCTAAACATTGGAAGCAGCCTATATGCATCAACAGATGAATGAATAAAGAAAATGGTGGTATTTATACACAATGGAGTAATTCTGAGCCATAAAGAAGGATAAATTTGTAGAAAAAAATGAATGCACTTTGAGACCATGATGTTAAGTGAAATAAAGCAAACACAGAAGCTTACATATCTCATGGTTTCTCTTATATGAGAAACCCAAAGCATAAATAATTTAAAGAGCAAAATAAAAAATTCATAACAGGAAACAAGAGACAGGCCTTTACAAATGATATCTAGAGACCGAGAGAAGGGAAGAACAAGTAAAAAGGATTAAGATGGTACATGTATCAACTTTCCAAGATGAATGTACTCATGATGTATTGCAAACACGTACTAGGAAAAAGGAATGACGACCTGTGGGAGGTGACCAGGTCGTGAGGACTCTGCTGGGACATGAGTGTCCTTAAAAAAGCAACCATCGGGCCAGGGATTTAGCTCCGTGGTTTTGCCGCCTGCTGTGCAAGCACAAGGACCGGAGTTCAATCCCCGGAACCAAAAAAAAGAGACCATAGAGAGTTTTCTTTCTGATTCTGCCATGTGAGGTTACAGTGAAAAGTCAGCTGTCTAAAAACCAGGAAGCCAGACCTCATCAGACACAGAATATGCCAGCATCTTGATCTTGGACTTTGCATCCTCCAGAACCATGAGAAATAAATGGCCCAAAAGAAAAGAAACTCAGGAAACTTCTCTTTTTGGTTCATGATTTTCATGTTTGCACCTCACTTCTTTGCAACTCATGAATTTAGCAGTTCTTATTGTGTTTGCAAATGATGGTGAAAGTAGAAGCTTCTCCCTGTTGCTCTTGACGTTAATTTATTTTCTGATCCTGTGATGAACATTCAAGGAGCTGAGTTTGTAAAAGGAAAATGCATCTGAGTTGGGATGGTGAATGGACTCAGGTGATTTGTTATCCTGCCATTTCTTCTTCATTCACTGTGTACAAAGAGAAAAGTCCCACTTCCCAGTACTTGAACTGATCTACATGGATGATCTCTTGCTTTCCAACTCTTTCCCTTCTCTTCAAACTCTGCAGTCCACTCCCTCAAATCTAGTTGCCTTCTAGATGCCTTCTACATCTAGTTCCCCTACTTCTCCACCCTTCCCCTGGATGTTTCACTCTCTCTGTAGAAGTAATCAACTCTTAATCTTCCCATCTGTTATTGAGTTCTACCTATTTTTCAGCTTCCTTTAAGTACCAGTGGTTTTTCTTCTTTGTCTAGTTCTTCAATGGAAAGGAGGGATTCTAGTCCCGTGGATTGAGAGAAAAGAATAAATGTATCCTCTGTATTGTAGCTATCTTTCCTTAGAGAGCCCTAAACCAAAAACTATCATAAAGATTACTTTTGTTTGGAAAATTCTCCAATCTGAGGACCTAGACTTGGAATTAAATAGCTCATTAAAATTTTAAAGATGATCAACAAAATGGTGAACTAAAAATTCCAAACCAAAAGAGTGAAAAACTTGAATGTACAAAGTACACATGTTCCAATCATTTTTGAGGAAGGCAAAAAATAGAAAAAAAATACAATAAATAACTATTAGAAAGTTTTAAAATTCCAAATATCTAAACAATCAAAATAAATATTATTAGACTAACTTGCCAGTTAAAGGACAAAACCTATCAGGTTTTACTTTGTGTGTGTGTGTGTGTGTGTGTGTGTGTGTGTGTGTGTATTTGTGTTATGGCTTACACCTAGATGTCCCCCCAAAGCCTCATGCACTCATAGGTGACTGGGTCATGGGTATGTGATATTGGATTAGTCCACCTATTGGTTTACAGCTGAATGTGATTCTGGGAGCTGAAGCCTGATGGAAGAGGTGTGTCACTGGGGGTGTGGCCTGGATATAGGTATACACATATATCCCTCCTGCCTTGAGCCCACACTGCTCCCTGCCTGCTATCCCATGGACTTTTTCTCCTTTTCCCAGCCCACTATGGACTAAAGTCTCTACAAACTGTGAGCCAAAGTAAACCTTTCCTCCTTGTGGGCGTCCAGTATTTTGTTCCATCAAAGAGAAAGTGACTAAGCTGGATTTTTCTCTCTCTCTCTGGTGTATGTGTCTGTGTATATGTATGTGTGTGTGTTTGGTTTGTAAAATGCACTGTCACTGGATAAGAACACAGAAAGTTTAAAGTAAAAGAAAAGCATATATCAGATAAATATATATAGCTATATTAAGAACAAAAAGCAGACTTTAATATGAAATATTTTAAATAACAATATTGACATACAATAAAATTCAATTCACAAGATAGTAATATTTAGTAATATTCTAAATTTTATGTAGCTAATAAAATACCTTAAATATATAAACTAAAACCAATAGAATTTTAAGTATACATTGAAAAATTTATCATCAAGATCAGAGATTTAAATACATATCTGCTAAATCAAAAAGAAAAACTCAAAAATATATCAAAATATTTTTTAAAAATAAATGATATAAATGACATATTTCAAACTCTGCATTCAAGAATTGGATAAAAAATACTTTTCTCAAGTTCACTTACAAATATTGATTAAATACTAAACCAAGTAACAAATTTCAAAATATCAATACAATATAACGCATGTTCTCTGACCACATTACAATTAAGTTAGAAATCAACAGCAGGATATGACTGTACATGAAGATATATTAAAATACACTAAACAACTTCAAGGGTTCAAGAAGAAATCAGAATGGAAATGATGAAAGTAGTCAATAATTGTTTCTAAAACAGACAAGCTTCAAGCAAAACTTGTTAAGAAAAAAGAAAAAGCATGAATAAATGTTATCAACAGGTACGTGGGACAAAAGCATAGATGTGGAAAAGATTTTAAAAGAAAATAAAAGCAATTCTATAAAAAAAAAATATAAAAGCCAAAGCCTCATGTACTCATAGATGTGGATTTGGGGAGGTGACTGGATCACAGGAATGTGATACTCATCAGTCTACTGATGAGCTTATAGCTAAATGTGATGTTAGGAGATGAAGCCTGGCCAGAGGAGGTGAGTCACTGAGGGTGTGGCCTGGCAGGGTCTCCCTCCCTCCTCCCTTCGTCTCTCTCTGCTCCCTGCCTCCATGCTGTGAGCTGTTTCTCACACTCTGTGCCATGCTATTCTTTGCCTTGTCAAATTTCCCCACATCTCTTCATTCTCTGTCTAACTACTAGGAAAAACTCTTGGACTTGACTGTCTCTTTGGGTCTTCATTTCCTGATAAAGGCCCTCTTGGTACACACACACACAAAAATATATTTACTAATATGTTTTTATATATTGGTATGCTTTTCTCTTAGAATTCTGTCTTTTGTTATGGGACCCAGGAACTTGGAAGATAGAAAAGATATTTTCCCTCCTTTACATCCTCATTATAAACTTTTTGATTGGTCTATTTATGCCCATTTTATTTTTAATTTGTCACTACTTAATTCATTATATGCATATTTTTAATGTATAACTTTATTATTCACTAAACACACACATATACAAAAATTAAAATTATTCAAAGAAAAGCAATGCAAGGTAAAAAAACTATAATAATATTCAAATATAGTAGAACTCAACCAAAGCAAAACCGAAAAGTACTTAAACATTTTTCCATATAATTTTTAAAAAACATCTCAAGCATTAACAAGACATCAGAAGATGTGATTTGTTTTAGAAAGATTTTCAAAACTAATATTGGACAAATAGTGGTCTGGAGAAAAAATTCTAATTAACTAGTAGACAACACATAGGCCAAATTTTTTTTAATTTAAATTTCAATACAGTCATGTGACATGTGATGGAAATATAATCTGAGAAATATGTTATTAGGCAATTTCATTATATTCATATTGATAGAAGATGATAGATAGATAGATATAGATAGACAGACAGATAGGCTTTAATTCTTGTAATAGTCACTTTTACTTCAGAGAAAAGGAGAAAATAATTTTGTATAAAAATGGCCTGGTCTCTTTGATATTTTAAATAATGTGAAAGCAAAGAAAACAAAGAAATAAACTATTTTTCAATAAACAGGTACTATACATCAGATATTGTTTAGATGCTCTTAAACTATATTATCTTTATTATCTTTTAGAGCAGCAGAGATGTGGATTTGAGTCTTGACTGTCCCTTACTAGCTTTAGAAAATCACTTAACTACTCTGAGCCTATACCTTCTTGATTGTAAAACTACATAGAAGCAGGTCAGCTACTATGTCTAAGAGATAGCAGGAGATCTAATTGGACTTAGATAAGTAAAAAAGGACAAAAGCATTGTAAACTGGAATATATCTAGCAAATCAAAGGACAGCGATGATTTTATTATTGATGTCTTAAGAATACTAATTTTTCTACTTCACTGTACAAAAAATACGGCTTAAAATGCAAAACCTTTAACTTTAAAATAGCTCCCTTCTTCTTCCCACTGCTTTACGTCCATCACTATTTATCGGAGTCTTGAATGACCACACTGGGAACTACTATTCCATGAACTGTGTGCTCTCTTAGAAGACTTAGGCCTTCATTTCTCTGAGCTGACAACTGGGAAGTTGAGAGCAAATAGCTCAAAGAATATTTTCAAATTGTTTCACTTTATAGAGTTCTAGATGAAATGACATTTTCTAGCACGTAGAAATGACAGATGATTACCAGGGTTAAAACATTTAGAGTCTCCCTTTCCCCAAGTGCAATTTTACTTCTTACTTTTCCCAAATGCAATGGAAATTGAATCAAATTAGTCTTTACACAAACTGGGAAATACAGCCACAATAAGTTATTAGTAGGTTTCCCTCTGAGATTTTCCAATTTTTAAATTTATTAAATGAACCAGAATAGGAATTTTTAGTTCATGAAAAATAATATAATTATGATAGAAAAAGTTGTCTGAGAAATCGAATTAAATTAGAACTACACAAATTCAGAACAATTTGGAACTCTCAAACTCTCTGGATCTTCAAAGAATTTTCCCTAAAAAACTAAAATTTAATATCCTCACATTAATTATTGTTGGGACTCAGAAAAATGATATCTCACAATATGATACTTTGATACATTGAGCCATTTGAATTAAAGGAAACTGGAAGGCCCTAGAAGCTTAGGACCAAAGTCTCTAACCTTCCCTTGTTCTATCTCTCTAAAGCTTTCTCTAAAATTCCCTTATCTACCAAAACAGGGGATCAGCCCAATAGGAACACAATTGCTTTCAATCCTCTCCCTGAGATTCTGTTAACCAAGGAAGAGTAAACTCATATAGCAGGAACACTGAGGAATGTCACCACACCCAAACAGATTTTGTCACAAGCTATTATCTGTTCTTTGGCCCATTCACTTTTCAGAGAGAATCATTTACAAAATATTGTCTGTTCTTCTGAAATTTATTTTCTGCCCTCAAAATTTTCTGCATTCCCCCATTTCCCTCTTCCATTGATAGAAGGGTATATAAATTTCTGAATCTCACTGAGCTATTAAGTAGTCACCTTCCTGTGATACCCCGTGCTCACTGATTGACGTATTTGCCTTTTCTCCTATGAATTAGCTCATTTCAATGAACAGTCAGAGAGCAGAGGGGAAATTACCTGGAGTTTTGCCAGAAACTCAAGAAATGCAGACGATTGAAATGTTAATATAGAATGCATATATACATATATACATATATATAAAATTTTACATACATATATGCATTGTAATATGCATATAATTCACATCCTTGATTAAGATATAAGAGCTAGAGAGATGGGAAAATTCATCAAAGCATGAAAATTGAAACATGATAAAAGAAAATCAAGATATCTAATCCTCACTTAAATAAAGAGAAACTCATCTCACTTTGTGGCTATTTACAGAGCACGGACATCTTTCTAGGAGAAAAGTAAAAGCTACAGAGGTTTTCTGTTATCCAGTATAATGAAATTGGACCTCCTGTCAGTACATGAAAATACCGGGATTTGGAAATAAATTATTTTACTCTCCACACCCACTTTATTAGTCTAAAGAAGCTAATAATAAAACTCAGATATCCCACATTCAATTACAAGAGCTAGAGGAAGGAGAGAAGCAGAGATGAGGGGAGTTAATTCAGTTAGCAACTGCAGGCCAAACCAAAAAAACTGCGCCATATTCCTGAACGTATGTTGAAACTTTGATTTATAACCCCAGGCAGTCAATCACCAAGTACTACTGCATCTGGTTTATGAATGAACTCCCCAGACCACTAACCCTGGCCAAGCCAGAACCAACAAGTGCCTCTCCTATGGATCATCCTCCTGTCCCCAAACTTTCCGTTTCACGTACTCCTACTCCTCTCATCTGTCAGTATAGCCAATGTGGGTTCAATGTAAATAACTTGTTCTCTTTCCTGAAATTTCCATTATAAAAATGAAAATGCGAAGGGGTTCAGAAGAACAAGGGCAAGGACAGAGGGGAAGGAGAAGGGAATATAAGTAGAATAAAGACATGTCATGTACAAGAATCTAATAGCCTCAATGAATATAAATGCTATATGTCATAATCATGAGCTAAGATTAATAATATCAATAATGAAAATGGGGAAGGGCACTTAGAAGAGGAAGGAAGGTGGGTGGGAAGGGAAAGGGGATTTTAGAAAAGAAAAACAAGTCATATTATTATCATGTACCCACTTCTCAAGATGCCTGGAAACTTCACATACTGCAAACATGTACTAATAAAAGAAAATGCTCTTAACTATAAATCTGGTGGCCATGTGTCCAGCTGCTGTCTAGCCCTGCTGTTGATAGCTGCAGAACTTGTCCCAAGACCTAGTAGTCCTTTGGGGGCTGACATCTGTAATGACTTGATAAACCCTTTTATTTCAGAGATTCTTCAACCTCAAAAGTTCTTGTTTAATAAAGCCAGTGGTTTAAAATCCAAAAATTATAAAATTACAGGCCCTCTGGAAACAGATCAGAAGCTACCATTCTGTAAGAGAAATATAATATTTAGGAAATCATTTCTAAGGATGCCTTTCCCTCTGAACCAGAAAGGGATGACTAAATCACTAGGGGGTCATATCAATGGAGAAGGCACTGACCTAAATGAGTACCACAAACCTTGCTCTTCTTCACAGTGCTTTTCCTAGATAACGCCTCATAACTGCCTTCTCCAGGTTTCAGAAGGAGAAGGATGGTCTCTAAGCCTGAATCTAAGCTACTTCTTCTTTTTTTTTTTTTTTTTTTGGTTCTTTTATTGGTACATTTTAGGTATACAATTCATTTACATTTATCATTGGGTGTTTGTACCTGAACATGATGTATCTTGGTTCTTATTTTTTTTCCCCATTACCTGTGCACCCTTCGTCCCCTCTGCACTTACCTATTTACATAGATTTCGTTTCCTTTTATTTTTCTTTTCTCATAGTTTTTCCTTTCCCTCTTTTCCTTTCCCCTTCCCCTCCTTTCACTCCTTCGTCTTTGGACTTTTTTTCCTATTTCAAATTATCGATTATTCATCATAATCATTTTAACCCTTGTTTACACCATCAGTTTCTCACACTAGTGAAACTATTCGGTACTTACACACATGTGTCCTATTTATTTCACTTAAGAGGATGGCCTCTATATGCATCCATTTAGCTATAAATGACTAGTTTTTCATTCTTTATGGCTGAGTAGTACTCCATTTTCTTAAAAAATCACATTTTCTTTATCCAGTCTCCAGTTGATGGGCATTTGGGCTGCTTCCAAGCTTTAGCTATTACAAACTGTGCCACTATGAACATGGGTGCACATATATCACTGTGGTATGATTCTTTTAATTCTTTGGGGAAGATACCCAGCAGGGGAATAGCTGGGTCAAATGGAACTTCCAGTCCTAGTTCTTTGAGGTATCTCCATACTGATTTCCACAGTGGTTGCATTCCCACCAGCAGTGGAGCAGGGGTCCTCTTTCCCCACAGCCCCACCAGCATTTGTTATTGGTTGATTTCTTGATAGCAGCCATTCTTTCTGGGGTGAGGTGGAATCTCAGTGTTGTTTTCATCTGCATCTCTCAAATGACGAGTGACTGAATAACACCCTTTTGAACAACCAATGGGTCACAGAAGTAATTAAGCTACTTCTTTGAGATTTTCTGATTCAATCTGGGTATCCCCTACGCATGTTAATAAACTTCTGGGGTTTTTCTTATTTGTCTTTTCTTCCAAAAGTCCATCCTAACTAAAAACGGATAAAAGAGAAAATTATCTGCCCCACACATATCTTGAATTGATAACATATGATAAAAATATTCAGTAAAAGAGAATTTTTGTGAGCTAATGTTTAGCTTCTGTCCGGAGAATTTGTTTATACTACAGGGAGGAAATGGAAAAATAAAACTGACATTTTTACACTTAAAGAAAGTGGTTCGTTTGTTAATGTGCCTTTTAGGTTCATTTTCAAAACTTGAATTGAGCTTTTATGGTACATTAGCCGAACTATTTCTATCACTCTCTTGAAAATGAGGAGATTTATGTCCAAAAAATTGACTATCTGAAACCTATTTCTAATAAATAAATGGATAGGTGAGTAACAGCTATATCTGATTTTTACTGACTTGAAAACTACTTACTTAGAACTGTTTGGGGATAATTCTGGGAAGTTATGGTGATTTTCTGGGACCATATAAATGATAAAACTTTAAGGAAGTGATTACATTACCATAGTTTAACTCTGGAACTCAGAATAATGAAGCTGAACCTTTTGTCAACAGTTAAAAATATTTCAGACTTGCTGAAGCAATCTAATGCTAATGTCTTTGAGTTGACTTTATAATTGAGACAATATGAACTCTGCTGAATGCAGTTGTTATGATAGAAACATAATCTAAAGAAAGGAGGAACATGATACACTGTACATGTTCTCAACCAGTTTCAACTTGATCTGTCAGCTCTAACAGACTGTTGTTTATCAGACTGCTGAATATTTTATTGTTGTATAACCACCAAGGATATTGTGCAGACAGGTAAGATATTTTAATTTACCCCCCTCCAGTGAATACAGGACCCATCAATGTCAGGAGTGGCACAGTGCAATTGTAAAGTAAAATTTTCTTTTGCATTCCAACAGTGGAAAATGTCTCTGGCTGCCAACAGTATCTGCATTTAAATTCTTCAGAATCACTGTTGCTTGTTCTTGCAAAGGACAAACATGAGGGCCTGAATGGCCTTTGAAAGTCATCTTATTTGGATTTGAGTGAGAGCTAAATTATATATCTTCTCCACACTAGGAAGAAAGAAAATAGATTAAAGAAAAAAGATAATGTTTGAAATGCACAGTATCTTTACTAGGAATTGAAGGAACTGCATTCAGAAACTGAATTCCAGACTAGTAAACATGTGGGTAATCCTCTCTTTGTTTACTGAAAATGAATCACTCTTCAATTTCTGAGAGGAAACAAAGAAATATGGCCTGTGTTTACAAAGGCTATAAATCCTCCATTTGAAGTCAGCAAATGGAGCTCAGCAAGATCCTGGTACAGTTGAGTTGCACTCTGAGAATGCCACAACACAGTTTTAAAAAGAAAGAAATAAGGGGAAGTCAGCAGAATTTTTGAGTAAAGAGATGATGATACTTCAAGAGAATCAGGCTTTAGTTACATGCTTACAGTCAGGTCACCATTTATTCCTGAGGGTCAAAGAGCACATGTGCTCACACTGATAAAGGTTGGTCTCTATGACAACAAGTCCAATTCAGGTCTGGACAGAAAGCGGGAAACCATTTTGTACCTTTCTTATTGGTGTAGGAATGTCAGCTGAACTTGGAAAATTGCCCAGACTATGTTTTGCCATGAGTAGCAGAGATTTTTTTTTTTTTTGGCATGATTATATCAACTTTCCATCACCACTGTGAAAATTAACTCTTCTGCACTTGTAAAAATGTTAGTAATACTATATTCCTGGTTCCTTAGCCAGCTTTCAGTAATGTCCTGAAAATATTGAATTGAGAGACAATGACAGAGCCAGTGAAAACCAATTAATCAGCATCAAAAACTTGAAAGATCTCTCCAAACATACTCTAAAACTGAAGATGTAGGAGGCAGGGGAGCCACAACTTAGATTTGGGCAAATTTTCTAAGAGATCTGTTTTAGCCAACATGTTCATAAAAGTCATTTAAAAAGCAAGAAGAATCTCCTTTGCCATGATACTAACAATATCAGAATTACTTTTTTTTTAGTACCAGGGATGGATTTCAGGACCTTGCATTTTCGAGGCAGATGGCAGAACCATTAAGCTAAATCCCCGGCCCTAGAATTACTTTTTTAATATAAACAAAATGATCTAAAAACACTTTGCAGAACATCTGACATTTCAAATATGTATAAACTCAGGGTCCTGGTAAATTATCTAAAGCAGAGATTTCTAGCATTGGGAAAGCTTTTTAAAAATGCAAATCCCTAAGCCTTATCCTAGTCTTACAATATCAAAATAGCCAGAAATACCACGTTATGCTTTGGACTAAAATGTCCTCCAAAACTCTCATGTTTACAGAGAAGGGACCTAGTCAGAAGAAGCAGGTCACTTCGGGCATGACCTGGAAGAGGGTATTCTTATCCCCAGCTCCTCCCCTCTCTCTGTTTCCTGGCCCTCATGAAGTGAGAAGCTTTTTTCTGCCAAGTCTTTCCACCATGCTATTCCTGCCTTAGAACCAGATTACCATGGACTGAACCCCCTGAAACGGTAAGCTAAAATAAACCTCTTTTCCTTTAAATTGTGGGTGTTGGGTATTTTGTCTCAGTGACCAGAAAGCTGACTGCTCCAACATCTATGAATAGTGCTTTTTTCTCTCCAAGTCATTCTAATTATTGGGAATCATTGATCATAAATGAGATTTAAATGTCATAAGGAAATATTTACAAAACTTGTAAACTAAGTGAAACTATGTGTATACCCTTAATTACATCTCGAATAACTAATGGAAATGTGTATTTGATACTTTGTAAATAAATCATTTGGTTATCAAAATTTAAATTTTGCATCTAAAACTTTTCATATATTTTGTTCTAGTTTTATAACAGAGAGAATATGTAGTTTTCTAAAATTATCATGAAATATGACTAATAACAGAATTTAAAGGTTTACACATGTCAGTAGTTTCAACTCAATTCAAAAATTCCTGGTAATTACAGCTTTAAACCCCATTTAGCCTACAAGTGCTAATTTGGTCCTGTGTCTTGTTGAGCTTCATTAATTAACTTGTCACCAAGTATTTAATAAGTTCACCATTTACTGTGGTAAGAAAATAGATAAGCCACAGTGAATAAAATTACTAATTCAGTATGTCTTGCTTTATCTGCTATTTGTTTGCATTTTTAAAGTCACTGTAGGTCACGCCACCATTAATGTAGAAAACCCAGGCATGTGTTGTACTCTAGCTCATGTTGATAAAGCACAATAATGAATCTCTTTTTTCAGTGGAGCTTAAATGTTCATTACAGCAAAGACTGATAATTGTCCTGCCTGTTAGCCTTGGCCTCCAGCCTGCCCCAACCTCATGGAGGACAGAAACATCTGTCTTATTTAAGCCACTGCTACTTTGTCTCTATTACAGTCAAATTAACACCTAATACATAGTCACTGGTAGTTGTTCTGTCCATTTTTGGATGCTCTATATCCCTGCCTATCATATGACACTGTTAATGTTTGGAATGTTTTATTTGTACATACAAACATATACACAAATATCCACTTGATAAGGAAGTAGAGTCTACAAGGATACAATCCTCATCTTAATGAAGTACAGACACAATAGAGAGGAAGTTAAACAGCAAACTCAAAAAACAGAACTCAATCTTGGATTTCAGACTTTAGATGCTGAAAGCACTGCAGTCTTTCCCTGGATTTTCTGGATCTGAAATAACCCATTCTGGATAAAGTTCTGGGAAAGAGAAAAGGAAATAATTGGAGAATTAGAAACCAAAAACTTCTAATGTATATTATAAGTAAGCATGAATATTCAGCCCAAATCCTAGACAAAGGAGTCATAATCTCTTCACTATACTCGTGTATATATCAAGTCACTCTTTCATTGGACTGTTTGCTCTTGATGGAAACTGTTGAAGTATCAATGAGTGCTCTTGCTCAAAGCCACAGCCAGGTGCTTCCAACAGTAAAGGGAAGAATTAGACCATATTCTACCCCGAGGAAAGTTTATACGGCAGATACAAATTTACGCTGGAGAGAACATCACTCTTGGTGGAAGATTTCCTTTTAAAAATCATTCAATAACAGAAATGAATATTCATTGTTGTTTTAAATAAATTTTCACAGGTAAGGTTGTCTTAGGAAGGAGAAATAATCTTTTTTATACCTTTTTCTTCTTCTTCTTCTTTCATCTTGAACTCCATCGTTAAAGATGAATCTTCCAAAAATTTTCTTTCCTGTATGCCTGGATGATTTTCTTCTTTGTCCACATTTTTGCTTATTTTTGTCACTAATTTCTTTTATATGTCTTCCTTGGTAATGCATGCTTTTATAGTGAATGCTCTTGAAACACCTCTTCTATTTTCTATTAGATTTATCTGAGAACAATACCCAATTATTTGTCTGTTTTATAGTGAACATATTTTTTTATTCTGAGCTTCTTTATACAATTACTCTTGGAAAACACCTGATTCTATAAAATGAGAGATGTAAATTACCGGCCAGTAATTTCTGGCCTTGTGTGGTGCACTACAGATTAGCATATCTTCCCCTCTCTGTTCCACACTCATAGGCAAGATTCACTAGAGGAATGCCAGCATTTAGTCAATGAGCTGGTGAATATAATGCTCCCTTACAAGCATGTTCAGATTATTTGTAATGTAGCATTTTTCCATATAAGAGCACCATTTCTTGCTTAAATGATCATCTTCCATCAAGTATAAGAAAGTGCTAGACTAAGGTGTAGGGTTTCACTGGAAACCCTACACCTTAGTCTAGCACCTGCAACTGAATTAAGTCCCCAGAAAACATTTATCAAGTTTTGTCTGCTACAACTTATATGAAAAAGAGCCTTTTCTTAAAGATGAATCAGAACAAATATCCTCTGAAGTGGAACATTTCAATATTTCATCATTTCAGTAATTAAGGTCTTTATGCTTACCTCCAATCATTTCTGCCATATTTTAATTCTCTTTTGACCTATTAGTTATGCTACTACGTATATATCTGCCACTATTTTCTTTTAGTTATATTATTTTTAATATCTTTATGACTTCAGAAACTTTCATGCCAGTCATACTGAGAACAGATATAATACTCATGAGTTAATACATTATCATTCATCACATTTTCAGTTAGTTGCCAGTTGTTTTAATATGCAACATTTACAATTTCCCCTAAAAGTCTGTGGTTATCCTGATATTTTAAATATAAAGAGAAACTGAAAATACCTTTAATGGTGCTCCATTGTCCAGGAAAAAATATAAATTCCTTAGATTGGCATCCAAAGCTTTCTATCACATAGCCTCAACTTCCTTTGTATTCAAACAAAACAAATAAACTGTTGCTTATTCTTCAAACACTTTTTACTTTCCCATCTTCTCAACTAGGCCTATTCTCTTCTGCCTTCTAGTGCGACCTCCTCTATCCCACTTCTGCCTACCATTACTGTTGCTTCCTTTTAGCTTCATTTTAATTGTCACCTCTTCCAGGCTTTTCTGATCTGACCAAGTGGTTCAACAATCTTCTCTTCCACTAGACCAACATAATGCCTAGTTGTTTCTTTTATGGCTCTAAAATTTTGCTTTTATTGGTATTTCCTGCTTTCTATTCTCCTACATAATGATAAGTATCAACAGGAACAAGACTAATCATCTTTATTCACTGTTAATAGCCTCAGCCAGACCAACACAATGTCTTGAACATTTTAGTCTCCAGTAAGTATTCAGTGAGTACATTAGCTCCCCATGGCTGCTGAAACAAATTACCATAAGTTCAGGGACTTAGACAACACAAATTTATTCTCTTATAGTTCAGGAAGACAGAAGACTGAAATCAGTTCCACTAAACTAGAGTGAACGAGTAGGCAGAGCTGTACTCTGGAGGCTCTAGCAGGGAATCTACTCCTAGCCTTTTTCAAAGCTGTATACCTTGATACATGGCCCTTTCTTCCATCATCAGTGTCAGCAACCAGAAGCTTCAAATCTCTCTGCTTCTGTCATATTACCTTTCCTTTGCATCAAATATATATCTCTCTCCCTTTTAGAAGGGCACATGACTACACTTAGGGCCTGTGCAGATAACCGAGGATAATCTCTATCACAGAATCCTTCATTTAATCTCATCTTTTGCCATATAAAGTAATATTCACTCTTGTGCCATTATTCATACATTCTGAGGCTTAGGATGTGGGTGTCTTTGAAGTCATTATCCAACTACTGCAGCAAGGTTGAGGTGGCAACCTTCCCTAGTGCTGTTAATTACTTTCATCATTAGAAGAGTGCTAAAGAACTCTGACCATTACAAGCCTGTGACTTGGAAAAGAAAACTTGTTATGTGAATTTTATTTTTTTAAAAATTACATTCTGGATAGTTTACAAATTATTTTCATATTTAATCATCATAATAGCTCAGAGAAGCTGTTATTACCTGTGTTTTAAACCACAAGAGGAGGGGGGGGAAGCCCCACCCAAAGCTGTAGGGCTAATGTTTGAGGCTGACTTCTTCCCCTGACCCATAAAACCATCAGCTCTTGGTTCTTTCTTGGGTAATTTTTCTACTTCCAAAGTATCCCATTTTATTAAAACTTTGTAAGTCACACTCATATAAAGGCTTTTAAAATATAGCCATCTGATGTTATACTTAAAAGATTCATACATGCTGAGTCTCCATTTAACAAAAGCTTCCCCCTTGACAACATCTGAAGAGCATCAGCTTATGCCTATCTGACTTTCAAAGTCCTCTGGTCCTGGGAACCTACTTAGTTCTACCTTCTCTCTCTCCTACCCTTGCTAGAGAGTTCTCGTTCCAAAGCCTCATTGTATACTGTCTCTTACAAAGAAGTTTCTACCTTCCAGGAAGGACTGTCTGCTTCTAATCTGGTAGGAAAATGGCTGCCCTTGACTCTCCTCACTTCCTTTCACACAATGTAAATTTTCCTGAAAGAGTTGGACCCTCAGGCAAGTGTGTTATATCACAATCTGGCTGCTTCCTGGTTCTCTCCACACAGAACTGCATCTTTGCCCATGGCAAACCCTCTACATTTGCCCTCCCCTCTTCTCTTGGTCTCTTTCCTGTGGCCATGATGAAATACTTGAGATTAGGTAATTTGTAAAGAATAAAGGTTTATTTGACTTGCAGTTCTAGAGCAAGAACTATGAAGTCCAAGTTCAAGGCACCAACATCTGGTGAGGGTCTTCTTGTTGCATCATAGCAAGCGCAGCAAAGGGTATCACATGATGAGGCAGAGCAAACTTGTGAACTCCGGTCTCTCCCTTCCTATAAAGCCACTAATGTCAGCATGGAGGTCCCACCCTCATGGCCTAATACTATTTTCCTCCCAAATATCATTCACATATAAATGTGGAGATTGACTTTCCAACACGTGAACTTTTGAGGGACACCTCCAAACCACATTAGACCTCATTGGTCTGTCTAGAAATACCCATTCTTCCTTCATACCACCTCCTCAGCGAACCCTTTCTGACATGACTTCTCCCAAATACAGCTGTCCCTGACTTCCTTGGTCCCGTGGGGTCTCTAGAACCCTTTTGCCTAAACTGCACTTGTCACACTGTGTGCCATTGGTTATTTATCTCTCCACACCATACTGGAAATTTCCAAAGGGAAAAAGCCTTGTATAATTTGCATTTGTGCATAACTTCTCTGATCAGTTTCTACACTGCAAAATAATGATAATAATAATTTTTATGCATGTGGAGTTAATCAGGATTAAATTAAATAATGTATGCAAAACAATAACACTAGTGTATGGCACATGGAAGTGATCAAAAGGGCTACCTGATCATTAATGACATTTATGACATTCTCACATTAGTTTTATATATTTGATAGATAGTCTCTTAGCCTGTTAGAATGATGGGCTCCATACTGGAGTTCTTAGTGTTTTGTTCACATGTAGCCCCAGGAGTTTAGAGACTATGTTATATGCATAGTAGGTGTTCAATTAAAACTTCATAAGTATGTGAATCAGTGGATCCATTGTACCTAACACTGTGCCTGTTATGTGGCAGACACACAAGACAGTTTTTAATTTAAGTATATTTCTTTCTTTAATATCACCTTTACCTATCTGATTCTAAAACTTAAATTTGACTCTGCAATGAAATATGATTCTGAATTTAGATGAAAGAATGTTACATCTTCACAACCAACTTTTGTTCAAGGTTTCTTCATCTCTGGTATTTTCTGTCCAATCAGAAAGGCTTCAGGCAGGTTTTCTCTAGCAGTGAAAGAAAAGTTTTTAAAATATCATTAAGAATATGCCTTAAAATTTAAATTAATTAAAACTTAATAAAATTTAAAATACTGTTCCTTAATCAAACTAGCCACACTTCAAATGCTCAATAGTCATAGGGCCCTAGTGGCTACTACATTGGTCAGTGCAAATATAAAACATCTTCATCACTACAAAAAGCTCAATTAGATAGGCCTGGTATAGGTCATGCTTCAGTAACAGACACCACCAAAATCTTGTCAGCTTAACACAGCAAAAGTTTATTTCTGTCTTCTCAAAGTCCACTGCAAGTGAGGATGACTGTAGGTACAGCCTTGCATGTGCTATCTCAGAACTACAGACCATTTCTTTCGTAGCACTTCTGTATCCACATATATTTCCATGTTCATTGTGGTAAGAGAAAAAATATAGAGAATCATATACTAGATCTTAAATGCATCCACCTGAAAGTAATAACCATCCAAACTTTGAGGGCCTGGGAAACCTAGTGTTTTTTGTAAAGGACATAAAAGGAAATTAGTAAACTTTGGTGATATCTGTCGCATTTAGCATGACAATGTTTGTGTTCAAACTGCCTCCTTGTATATATGTCCTATAATTAAGATGATGCATGTAAAAGTACTCAATGTAACTGTTTTGGGGAACACAGTAAAGACTGTCCATAAATGCTACATCTCTACGCTTTCTGTTTGCAAAAGCTTTTTATCTGATCCAACAAATTATGACCTCCACATCCTTTCACTGATTTTCTATAATACTATCAGAATGACCAGATCATTTTCCTGCTCAATTCTTTCTCCAGTTCCTCAAGACGAAAAATAAAATGTAATCTCTTTAACATGACATCCAAGGCCTCCCAGAGTCTGGCTCAGTTCCCCTCCCCAACTAATCTTACATTGCTCTATGTGCTCCAGTGATGCTACATTCATAGTCATTTTACTCCCTGGTCTTATACATAATTCTCTAACCTTGTGCTCTAAGTCCCTCTGTCTGGAATGTCTCTTCCCTCCTTCCCTAACCATCACAGCTCTCTCAACACTTTAAGTTCCACCTGCCATGATTTTGTCAGTTAAAATTAACCTTTCCTTCTCATATTCTTACTCTCGTTACATACCTCGTTTAAGCAGCTTGAGGAAAAGAATGTACCATAGTCTTATTTACCTTTGATTTTCATACTCAAAGCCAGGAAGAGTCTGTGCTTGGTAAATGTTTGATGAATATAGTAAAATCTTCTGTCATAGTTACTTTTCTCATTGTTGAGTTAAAATAACTGACATCCACAAGTTAAAAGAGGAAAGATTTATTTCACCTCACACTTTGCAGAGGTTTCAGTCCATGATTGGTTAGCTCTAAGACAGGACGGCATGGTAGCATAGCAGAGGGGCATCACAGAGAAGAAACTGTTCATGGCATGGCAGACAGAAGGCAGTGACCAGCACGTAGCAGCAGAAAGCCTGCTTTCCCTCTGTCCTTTTATATTCCATCCAGGCTATCAGTCTATTGATTGGTGCCATTCTTACACAGGGTAAGGGTTCCATTATTCACACCCAGAACTATGCTAATTCCAATCAGTGGAGTAATTTACTACAATGTATCTTTAATACCAGTGTCACACACTCTAGATCCAACCAACTCTGAAAATGTCCGCCTATGAGTGCACGAGGCTGTGGGGAGGGACATCTAGATACAAGCCATAACACCTTTCTCTGAGAAACCTTTCTTCAGAAATTTTCCACCAAAACTACTACCATTTTTAAAAATAAAACAATATATACACAGATTAGAAATGCAAATCTTTTTCCAATAAGCATTAATATACCACTTCTAATATTATATAGGATAGATGTTTTCCAAATAAACTTGGGTTAAAAATATAAGAAGTAGGGGCCAGGGATTTAGCTCAGTAGTTCCATCGTCTGCCTCGCAAGTGTAAGGTCCTGAGTCTGATCCCGGGTACCAAAAAAACAAAAAACAAAAAAAAAAATAAGTGGATAAATCCTATAATATTAAAAAGAAATTACTCGACTTTTTTCCTAACAAAAGTAACATTTTTAGCATTGAATCTGCATTTTTCTAAGACCTTAGAAAATGAAAGATTATATTTTAAACACTTTTTAAGTAGAAATCAGGAAAGTTAAAGTATATTTTAAAATAGCTCACAAGAACTCCCTGTGTCCTTGAAATATTTGTGTATGTTTGAATGTTATAAGAGAACGTAATGAGAATTACCTCTAAAATTTCAATATCATTAAGAAGGCATTGAAAAGAGAGGGCAAGGATTTAAACTAGGTAAAGGAAGTGTAGGGAAAGATATGATTTAATTTGTTCAATTATACAAGAGGAAGGGGAAATATTTCTTGAAAGAATAAGAAATGAGAAAAGGAAAGACATTATCTCGAAACATCTGGAGATGAATGATAATCATTTCTAAGTAGGATAAAAACTTAGAATGCTCAATATAGTCTACATAAAGATAAAAAAGCCAAGAGGTTTTTCTTAGCCACTTACAGAGATTCTCTGTAAAATAGAAGATAGATTATAAACACATAACAGCTTAACAGGATGTTTCCTAAGAGAATGTTGTTTAAGGTCTCTATGCGAAAAAAGATCTTACATCTAATTCCAATGTGACTTTTTAAAAGTTTAACTCAATTTTTCAAAAATGCCCTCCATCATGTTCAAAGGACCACAAGGTATATATAATCACTCTTTCAAATGCCCCCTTTGGAGTAAAGCAGCTGCTTTTGTTAAAGCCAGCTTATATCACCAAAACACTATGGTGGATGGACTTCCCTAGAAAAGTCAAGGGAAAACATCATCATTCCTCACAAGCCAATCACAAAGAACATAGAGAGTACATTTGTGCCTAAGTGGCTGGCAAAGTTCTTTCACCCTTAGCTTGGATTCTGCTGTGGCATCCATGCTAAATAGGTCAGCTCAACTAAAGCCATGCCCCCTGGGATCAAGGTTGCAGGTGTAACTTCACCCAGAGCAATGAGCTGTTGCTGAGAAGAAAGATATGCTAGAACCACAGGAGGGTGTCTGTGGTGGTCATCAAGCTCACAAATTGATGTCCTTGGCTGTAGAATGTAGGCCAATACCCCAGAGCACAGTGGAAAGGCAGTGTCTAGATTTCTTTTGAAAAGGTCTTTAAGGACTCTGGTAAATAAGTCTCCACCAGTAGAAGACAAGCCAAATAGCTGAGCCTCAGTTTGCCCTAAGGTTTAAATAAATGTATGTTAAGACATATAAAATGAGAGTCTTTGAGAAAAGACAGAGAATTCAGGGTCTGTTCTGGAAAAGAAGCACTGACCCTACCTGATCCAACCCTTTAAGGTCTAGAATAGATTTTCTTTATAAATGGAGCTTTCTGGGAGAGACTTGCTCTAGTCCACATGAGACAGTAAAATTTTGTTGTATGTTCATTCCTGTGGAACACTGGCCCAATTTTGCCCTGTCTGACATTATCTGACCTCAGTTTAATTGTTAAGCTTGCACTAGTTTGGAACATACATCTTTTCTTGACATCCGATGCCTCCTCCCATTATGTAATTTCTTCTGACCCATTTTTATTTTGGCCTCATCCAACATTTCATCCTGATCTCTATTTCTTTGTGAGCAAAGACTTCAAGGTGAGCTGACAGACCTCTGAGGTCCTGTCCTGGCATGGTACTACGGGACTCTCATCCCCAGATGAATCCTCTGCCATTTGCCTCCCTCATCCTGGAAGATATTTCTATCAGTTACAAATTGAGTTTGTCTTCAAGTAACAGAAGCATGTTTACTAGGGTTTAAATGTGTAAGGGTTTGTTGTCAGTTAACAAAAGTTCTGAGAGTAGTGGTGTTAGCATTGGCTCAGCAGCTCAAAGATTGCAGGACCAAAGCCTCTGTGATTGTGTTGGCCTTTTCCTCATGTCCCTCAGTGTCCAGATATCATGTGTATATTGCAGGCTTGAAGAATGATAATGGAAAAGCCAATAAGTGCAATATGCAAATCAAGAAAATGAAAGTATTTCCAGAAATCTTACACTGCACTTTATGCATCATTGGCCATGGTTTTATCCAGGCCTCCTCTAGATACAAGAGAGATTCAGAAATACATAGAAGTTTTATTCAACTAAACATATTGTCACTGTAAAATAAATAAGTGAGAAGAACAGAATGGAAAATGTACATGGGATGAGCAACCTGCACAAGCAGCCTAATATTGCATACTTCCTGAGACTGGAATGAATTCGTTTTACACTGAAATTGTGATCCTTAATTACTCCTTCTACCAAACCATTTCAGAAAATATGAAGTCTTAAATGGTTGCCTAAAGTTCAACTGTTCTTTGTCCTCTTACATTAGAGAGCTGGTGCTGCTGCCAGCTCAGCAACAGCTATTCGCCTTGGAGAAAGATGCTTTTTAATATAACAGTTGAGTCAGTCTCATCCCCAGTCAAAAAAGCTACTTCTCTCCCCTCCTAAAGAGGCATCTGCAGACCAATAGAATAAACTGGATCAATATCTATTTCATTACCTTACATATCAAGAAGATAATTGAGCTTTTGCCCTTATACACAGTGCACTCAGTATAAGAAAGTTTCACCACATCCTCCTTGCTTCCCAGCATGTTAAGACTCTCCTACACTGAACTATGAACACATCTTCCTGTGACCCACTCTTGTAGCTATGAAAAAACTACTTCACAGAGCACTAATATACCCAAGTCAGTTTTGAAATAACCCTGGAGCAACCAGTCTAATCTCACAAGAACCAAACAGCCAGAACATGAGACTCAAGAAATCTCTTGCAAGGGGAAGGCAATACAGCCTAGAGATCTTGAGCCTTGTCCCCAGCTATGTCTCTGAGGAGGAAAGAATTCATTGAAGAAAACTGGTCCAGCCTCACATCCTGCTGCTCCTTCTTGACTTTACTTTCAGTGAGCTCATGGAGCTGCTCTCTCTAAACTCTCCCTGGCATGGACCCCCTCCTCCACCTCATCCCTGCCTGATGCTTGGCTAACTCCTACTTGTTCCTTAGAACACCATTTGCATATTGCTTCTGAATTAGATGTGTCACCTTTTTGTCTCCATTTCTTCATTCATCTCAAGCACTTGCTATATACACCACTATGAAACAACTCTTGCCTGTTGGTACCATCCTGACACCTCACCCCACAGTAAACTCTGTGAGGGCAACAGCTGCAGCTGACTTGTTCACAGGACTAGAAATGTTCATATCCTCTGTGCCTGGAAATGTGTCTGGAACACAGTAGGTACTCAATATAAGTTTACTGAATGGATGAATAAGGTGTCTAAAAGTGGGTAACAGATGACTTCAAAATCTCTCTCAGAACTTGTTGACCAAAATTATTTCCAGCTCAGATATCTAGATTCACCTTGCTACTAAGAATATGCAGATGAAGGAAACAATGTGTATTATTCATGGTACATTGCCACAACTAGGGAGACAACCCACTAATAGCTCCCCTAGGGAAAGATCAGAAGCATCATGTTGCACGTTGTTGAATGTAAGTTTCTTTATCGGTTTAAGGGAAAGATTGTTTTGCCTCTTTTTCTTTTGTTTATAAATATTCCTGCATTGTTTTCTACTTCTGATCAGTTATAGCTGGGTTTTCTTCAAAACAATTTTAAGCATCTTATATAACTCCAACCACCACCATGACTTTAAAGAGGAATGAGCTTGCTGAAATGACTGTGGTCCCCAGACAAATCATCACAGCATTTTGTCATTAAAAGTGAAGTAGACGCTCTAATGTTGGGAAAACCTCAACAAGCCACAGGCAGGAAAAATAGGGAAAAGCATAAAACAAGCTGTTCTTCTTTAGATTCAAAGCTGTTTCCCCACAGGCAGAACAAGCCTGGCTAAATCAAAATCTACACTCCATTGTGTGGCTTTGTCATCCCAACCAGGCTGCAGGTAACAGGGACCCTCCTCTCTCCTTCGGGTGACAAGAAAACAGCACATTTAAACGTTGGATTCCACCTCATAAGCTTGCTTTCTTACTAGGTCTAAAAGTCTCTTAAAAGACTTACCACACTCTACTTGGCATTAAATATATATATAAAAATCTTCAACCAGTTGTGAACTTCTAGAGGGGCAAGTAGGACCATTTCTTTCCACCTTTGTGTTCATAACACCCAGGCATCAATGCATTGCTTACATGTGTGTCTTAATCTTTTTTGTTGGTGATGGTAGTGGTGGGAGGAGTGGAGAGTTGGAATGTTGAGCGTTCAATTAGATCTCAATAAATATTTTTGATTGTTTAACTGATGTTTAAGTCCATGACATCAACGACACCAGGCTCCAATAATCATATTTTTATTCTTTCTCCAAATCTTATGGCTGTTTTGTCACTGTGTAACTTGAGTGTTTTTAAATAGTTACTGAATTGCTTCAAAATTCCATTAATTCTTACTTTTTCCCTAGCATGCATATTTGTTTAACCCATGACATCTGACTGACAGAAATTGATTTCTTTCTCCTAAGTGTAGTTTTCTTGCCACACCTAACCCACATCCTTTGTTGCTAAGCTTATAGTTTTCTGACGCAGTTATTTCTGATGTTAAGTTTGTAAATGTTGTTGTATTCCTTTCTTTTTTTTTTTTTTTTTTTTTGGTATTGGGGATCGAACTTGGGATCTTGCGCTTGCGAGGCAGTCAGCGGAACCACTGAGCTAAATCCCTGGCCCTGTTTTATTTCTTGTACCTGAAGAGTATTGCTTTGTTTATCTTTCCAGGGGTACTTAATGTACAATGTTATGTTCCATTCCTGTGGAATTTTCACTTTTTTCTTTATTCAACAACCATTTAAATGCCTCCTCTGCTCTGGGTCTTTGGGGCTGACTTACTATTATAATTTGTCACAATACACTAGGAAATATCCATTATGTAAAACTCTGGGGGAAGGAAAATACCTAAGTCATGACTGCCTTTGGTCATTCTTACCTGCTTTAACTAGGTGTGTGACCTTAGACAAATCTCTAGACCTTTCTGATTTTCAGTTTCCTCATCTCTGAGTTCCAGGACTGTTGGAAGATTCCCATACTTAAATGTTTGGGAAAGTTTCAGGAAAGGTGCCTACTATAAATAGGAGGTTGAATAAGGGCTCAGTATCTACCTTAATCATCTTTCTGAAGAATTTCCAATTTTTATTCTATGTACTGTGAAGGTCTTGATGTCAGACTAACTATTTTAATAGGGTCTCTTTAATAAGAGACTTTGAAGACTTACAAAAGATAATATTCAAAGAAAATTAATTTAGAGCAACAAGAGAAGTGATAAAGGAGAAATTAGGGGCCAGAAGTACTCCCTGGTCTCATCAAACTATATTGTAGTGTGCTAAGGTTTCTGCCTTCATCCAAGAGCCTGTCTTCTGAACTTATTCCTACAACCGGGCAAAAAAGGAGCAACAAGTTCAGTTTTTCAGGATATTTTAAATTAGATAAGTCACTTGGGAACAGTGCAGCTTCCCTTTGAATTTTGGCCATAGAGTTCCCTACCGCCCTGATGAGAAGAGAATACAGGAGGATTTTTAAAACTCTTTAAAAATTAAAGACACGGTGGAGTCTCTGATGTAGGTTGTCTTACTGGCTAAGGGCCTGTTATTCTTCCACATGGTGTAGTGTGAAAATCATCCACAAAATCAAATGATGGGTGTGGTCAGGTGTATCCTACAGCTTTCCAATTCTCCTATAAGATTGGAATTTTCTACAAGGATTTAAAAATGTTTCTTACTTTTATTAAGTGTCAGTTCTGCTGTTCAGCAATAATTAAACTGAAAGGAAAATGTCAAGGATGACAAATTACTATTACAGGTTTCTTCTCTCTTTTCTTCTCAGAAACTAGTCACCCCTGTATCATTCAATTCAAAAATAATAACTTTCAGAGCACCAAAGGAGAAAGCCTTCTTGTAATGCTATTTTCAATAACTGATGTCTCAAATACATGCAAATTATAAGGTCTACGACTTAAACATATGCTGTGGCGGTCTGAATGTCCCATTAGTTTATTCAATTTCATTCAGAACTACCTGACCCTGCAGAAGTAAGCTACTATGACTAAAACAGGAATACATGAGTCTGCTTGCTATATGACTAAAAGGAAATACTTTACATTTTCACATTCAACAATAGAGAATGAAGTGAAAGCTAGTGAATTAGTTTTCTGAATCAAGTCAACCACTATCAAAGCATTTGAGAGACAAATTTCCAAGTTCCTTATATTTCTATTGAATCCAAAAAGAGCCTTAGAGATCATGAGGAAGAGCATTAAAAGCCAATTACTTTTCTGAGCATCATATTCGAAACGGTAAGGAGTACTATTTGAGATAATCAAATTTCCAGTTTATTTCTCAGACAAATACATGTTAAGATAATAAGAAAGATTAGTTTTAGATGATGATATACAATTGTAGTAAGGGAATGTTTAAAATCTAGAAACAGTTTTCAAATCAACAGTGTTGAAAGGAGTTTGTATTTATCTTTCTGACAAACGTTATATCACTTGACAGTAACTAGACCCATCATTGCCTCACTCTAGCCCAAACTACCTTCCAACATGTAGTCAGAGACACTACTGCCTGTAAAGTAGCTGAGGAAAGAGAAAAACACCTATAAAAGGACATGGTTTCTGGAAAATGTAGGCTCCATGTGTTTGGATCTGTATGCAGAAGAACCCTCAACAATAATCCACATTGAAAACTGTGGTGTTTGGGATATTTCATAGATCAAGAAGTCAAATGCATTAGGTGACAAGAAAGATTTGTTTCATTTCTTCATAGAACAGGTCTTTAGTGGAAGGATCCCTTCTAAATACCGAGAATTGGAATAAAAACTCTTACTGGAAGCACTGGGAAAAGGATTTGAACCTCAGTCAAGCTCACAGTCAACTAAGAACAATATCCTCCACCCCATACACCCAATCAGAGAAATTCAAAATTAAATAGATCTCACTCTGAAGATTAGCAAAGAGGAAAACTCCAACCTTAGAACCACAGGAAGAAATTTTCAGAGAAAGGAAAAATCAAAAGTAGAATAGTCTCTCGAAAATGGCTGTGGTGATGAGAGGATGCTTATTAATTGATTGAATGATTTAAATTAGGGCGGGAGATTTAGCTCAGTGGTTCCATGGCCTGCCTTGCAAGCACAAGGACCCGAGTTTGATCCCTGGTACCAAAAAAAAAAAAAAAAAAAAAAAAAAAAAAAAAAGATTTAAAGGTATACAGGCCAAAGTACTACCAAACTTTAAAAAGCTATAAATCTAAAATAAAACAAGCACACATATTTCTATTTTTAAAAGTCTATTACAGTTGCAGTGTAAAACCAAAGTACATTTTAATTAAGTTGTTGAAATTTCAGAGACAATAAAAATAAGTCATAAGAGCACCAGAGAAGGGACGCAGGACATTCATACAAAGGAAAAAATAAAAATTATCTCAGATTTCTTGTTATAAATTATGCAAGCTAGGAGACAGTGGAATGATGTGTGTAAAATACTAAATGGGAGGGGGAGAATCAGCATCAAACTAGATTTTTGTATGTACTGAAAATATTCTTCAAAACTGAAAGCAAAATGAGAACATCTTAAAGAAACAGGAAATTAAAGAATTTGTCAGCCACACATCTGCAGCAGAAGCAATGATAAATGAAGTTCTTCAAGGAAAGAAAAATAAAACTGGATAGAAATTTGGATCTACATGAAAGAATGCTGCAAGTGGTAAATACAAAAGACTTTTTTCTCATTCATTAATTATTTTAATACTTAAAGCAAAATAACAATAATGTACTGTGAGTTTGGGCACATATATAGAAGTAAATATGCGACAGTAAAAGCACAAAGGATGGGAAAGAGATAAAAGAATTTTAGTGCTGTAAGGGTCTTACATTTCATGTGAAGTAATATATTATTTCACAGGAGATTCTGATAAGTTGAAAACTTATACTGTAAACCATAGAACAACCATTTATTTATTTTTTGTTAAATTATTTTATTGGTACATTTTAGGTGTACAACACAAATACATTTCTCATTGGGAACTTGTACCTTTACATGATGCATCTTGGTTCTTATCTTTTCCCCATTCCTAGCCCTCCCTTCACCTCCTCCACCCTTCCCTATTTACAAAGACTTTATTTCCATTTTTTCCACTTTTCATCATTTTTTCTTTCCCTTCTTTCCTTTTCCCTGCCCCTCCCACTACGCCACCCCTTTGAACCTTTTCTTCCTATTTGTATTATCGATTAGTCATTCTAATCATTGGTACATTTTAGGCATACAATATAATGACATTCATCATTGGAAATTTGCACCTTTACATAACCTCTCTTGGTTCTTATTTTTCACCCTTGCACAGCCCTCCCTTCAACCCCTCCCTTCCTCCCTAGTTACAAAGATTTTGTTCCTATCTTTCCATTTTCTCATATTAATTCCATTCCCTTCTATCCTTTCCCCTACCCTCCCACTTCCTTCCCCTTTGCCCCGTTTCTTCCTATTTCACATTACCTATTATAAATTTAGTCCTTATTTACACTTTCAGTTTCTCACACCAGAGAAACTATTTGGTATTTATACATGTGTGTCCTATTTATTTCACTTAAGAGTATTGCCTCAATGTGCATCCATTTAGCTATAAATGTCTCTAATTCTCATTTTTTATGGCTGAGTAGTACTACATTTTATTTTTTAAAAAACCACATTTTCTTTATCCAGTCTCCAGTTGATGGGCATTTGGGCTGTTCCCAAGTTTTAGATATTACAAACTGTGCTGCTATGAACATGGGTGCACATATATCACTGTGGTATGATTCTTTTAATTCTTTGGGGAAGATCCCCAGCAGTGGAATAGCGGGGTCAAATGGGACTTCCAGTCCTAGTTCTTTAAGATATCTCCATACTGATTTCCACAGTGGTTGCACCAGTCTACACTCCCACCAGCAGTGGAGTAGGGTTCCTCTTTCCCCACAGCCCCGCCAGCATTTGTTATTGGTTGATTTCATGATAGCAGCCATTCTTTCTGGAGTGAAGTGGAATCTCAGCATTGTTTTCATTTGCATCTCTCAAATGACCAGTGATGTTGAACATTTTTTCATGTATTTATTTGCTATTTCTACTTCTTTGTCTGAGAAATGTCTGTTCATTTCAGCTGCCCATTTTCAGATTGGGTCTTTAAATTTGGTAGGTCTGATCTTTTAAAGTTCTTTATAGATTCGAGATAGTAGACCTTTGTCTGAGGAAAAGCAGGTGAAGATTTTTCCCACATTGTGGGTTGTCTCTTCACAGTGCTAGTGGTTTCTCTTGCTGTGCAGAAGCTATTTAGTAAGAAGAGATCCCACTTGTTGATTGTTTGTGCTAGTTCATGGGTAACTGAGGTTTTGTTCATAAAATGTTTTCCTACACCAATGTCTTCAAGAGTTCTACCTAACCTCTGTTCCAACTGGTTCAGAGTTTCTATTTTAATATTTAGATCTTTAATCCATTTCGATTTTAGTTTAGTGCCTGTGAAAGATATAGGTCTAGTTTTAATCTTTGGCAAGTTGAAACCCAATTTTTCCAGCACCATTTATTAAAGAGGCTATCTTTCCTCCACTGAGGGTGTTTGGCTCCTTTATCAAAGATGAGATGGCTGAGTGTGTCTGGCATTGTTTCTGCATCTTCTACTCTGTTCCACTGGTCCTCAGGTCTGTTTCTTTGCCAGTACCATGCTGTTTTTACTACAGTAGCTTTGTAGTATAGTTGCAGGTTGGGGATTGTGATACTCCCTGCCATGTCTCTGTTACCTAGAATTGCTTTTGCTATTCTGGGTCTCTTCTTGTTCCAAATGAATTTTTGGATTGTTTTCTCGAGGTCTATGAAGTATGCTGCTGGGATCTCAATTGGAATTGCATTAAATCTATATAGCAGTTTTGGAAGTATGGCCATTTTCACTATATTAATCCTTCCTACCCAGGAGCAGGGCATGTCTGTCCATTTTCTGATATCATCTTCAATCTCTCTTTTCAGAGTGCCATAGTTTTCAGAGAAGAGGTCTTTGATTTATTTTGTTAGGTTGATTCCTAGGTATTTCAGTTTTTTGGATGCTATTGTGAAAGGAATTATTTGCCCTATTTCTCTCTCAGTGAGTCTGTCATTCATGTAGAGGAAAGCTATTGATTTTTGTGTGTTGACCTTGTAACCAACTACTTGACTGAATTTGGTTATTAAGTCTAGAAGACTTTTGGTGGAGTTCTTGGGGTCTTCTATATAGAGTATCATGTCATCTGCAAATAATGACAATTTGACTTCTTCATTACCTATCTTTATTCCTTTTATTTCTTTCTGTTGTCTAATTGCCTTGGCTAATGTTTCCAAAACTATATTGAACAAGAGTGGTGATAGTGGACATCCTTGTCTTGTTCCTGATTTTAGTGTGAAGGATTTCAGTTTTTGACCATTTAGTATGATATTGGCTGTTGGTTGTTCATAGATGGCTTTTATCAGATTGAGGTAGAGACTATCTATTCCAATTTTGTGTAGGGATTTTTTATCATAAATGCATGTTGGATTTTGTCAAATGCTTTTTCTGTGTCTATGGAGATAATCATATGTTTTTTATCCTTGGCTCTATTGATATAGTGTATTACATTGATTGATTTGCATATGTTGAACTATCCCTGCATCCCTGGGATAAATCTCACTTGATCAGGGTGTATGATCTCCTTGATGATCTTCTGCATTCTATTTGCCAGTATCTTATTAAGGATTTTAGCATCTATGGTCATTAGTGAGATTGGCCTATAGTTCTCCTTTTTGGTTGGGTCTTTCTCTGCTTTGGAGATCAAGGTGATGCATGTTTCCAGGAATGAATTTGGGAGTATTGCTTCCCTTTCAATTTCATTGAAGAGTTTAAACAGTAGTGGCAGAAGTTCCTCTCTAAATGTCTTGTAGAATTCAGCAGTGATGCCATTAGGACCCAGGCTTTTCTTAGTTGATAAATTTTTAATTAGGTTTTCAATTTAATTGGTTGATATTGGGTTGTTCAGAATTTTTAGGTCTTCTTCATTCAACTTTGGTAATTCATATGTATCTAGAAATCTGTCCATTTCTTCTGTGTTGTCCATCTTACTGACGTATAGGTTCTAGAAGTAGGTATTGATGATCCTCTGGATTGCTGCTGGGTCTGTTGTAATTTCACCCTTTTCATTCCTAATTGCAAGGATTTGGGCCTTTTCTTTCCTTTTTCTGATAAAGTTGGCTAAGGGTTTGTCAGTTTTATTGATTCTTTTGAAGAACCAACTCTTGGCTTCATAGATTTTTTGTATTGTTCTTTTAGTCTCCATTGCATTGATTTCTCCTCTGATCTTTATAATTTCCTCCCTTCTATGAGCTTTGGGGTTGTCCTGCCATTCTTTTTCTAGAAGCTTGAGGTTCAGCATCAGGTTGATTAATTGGGCTCGTTCTGTTTTCCTAATATGCATATTCACTGCTATGAATTTCCCTCATAAGGCTGCTTTCATTGTGTCCCATAGATTCCGATATGTTGTATTGTCACTATCATTTAATTGAAGGAACTGTCTGATTTCTTCTTTAATTTCCTCTGTGATCCATTGGTTATTCAGAAGTGTGTTGTTCAATTTCCATGTGTTTATGAAATTTTTCCAGTTTCTTTTGCTATGGATTTCTAATTTCATCGCACTATGATCTGATAATATACAGGGGCTAACTTCGATTCCTTTGCACTTCCTTAAACATGTTCTATGTGTGAGTATGTGGTCTATTTTGGAGAATGACTCATGTGCAGCTGAGAAGAATGTGTATTCTGATTTTGGGGGTTGGAAGACTCTGTAAACATCTTTTAAGTTCATTTGTTCAAGAGTTCTATTGAGTTCTATTATTTCATTATTTATTTTTTGTCTAGTTGGTCTATCTATTTGTGACAGTGGAGTGTTGAGGTCCCCCGTTACTATTGTATTAGTGCATATATGACTTTTCATGTCTGTTAGTATTTGTTTTATATAGTTGGGTGCACTAGTATTTGGTGCATAGATATTTATGATTGTCATCTCTTCCTCTTGGATTGTTCCCTTTACAAGAATGTAGTGCCCTTCTTCTTCTCTCTTTTCTTCTTCTTCTTCTTCTTCTTCTTCTTCTTCTTCTTCTTCTTCTTCTTCTTCTTCTTCTTCTTCTTCTTCTCTCTTAATCAGTGTTGGTTTGAAATCTACTTGATCTGCAAAGAGGAGAGGTACTCCTGCTTTTTTTCAGGTTCCCATCACATGGAGTATTGTTTTCCACCCTTTAACTTTCAGTCTATGAGTTTCCTTTTGAATTAAGTGTGTTTCTTGTATGCAGCATATTCTTGGATTTTGCTTCTTGACCCATTCTGCCAGTCTATTTCTTTTGATTGGTGAATTGAGACCATTAACATTGATGGTTATAACTGAAACGTATTGACTTGTCATTGCCATGACTTTTTCATTTTGTTGGGTTCTCCCCCTTTCCATTTAATTTCTTGTCATACCAGATGGGTTCATTCTGCTTTGCTTCCTGGGGTTGTGATCCTCAATGTCTGTTTCTAGGGTATTGTCTAAAATTTTTTGGAGTGCTGGTTTGGTATTCACGAAGTTCCTAAGGTGCTCTTTGTTATGAAAGTATCTTATTTCTCCATCCATTTTGAAAGATAGTTTTGCAGGGTACATCAATCTGGGTTGGAGGCTGTGTTCTTTTAGGGCTTGGAATATGTCACTCCAAGCTCTTCTTGCCTTGATGGTTTGTGTTGAGAAGTCTGCTGTGATTCTGATGGGCTTTCCTTGGTGTGTGATTTGTTTCATTTCTCTAACTGCTTGTAGAACTTTGTTCTGTTGAGTTTCTGGAATCTTAACAATTATATCCCTATGTGTAGATTTTTTTTGATCAAGGCTATTTGGAGTCCTATATGCCTCACTTATCTTTATGTCAAGCTCTTTTCCCCTGCTTGGGAAGTTTTCTGCCATTATTTCTGTGAAGGGGTTTTTTGTGTCATCTCCACTCTCTCCTGTTTCTTCATTGAGCCCAATCAGTCTTATGTTATTCTTCTTTGCATCATCTAGCAGCTGCTGGATTGATTTCTCATGGTCCCTTATAATTTTGAAGCAATTTTTCTTTTCCTGGTCACTAATTGCAATCTTATCTTCTATATCTGAAATTCTGTCCTCACACTGGCTCATCCTGCTGTGTAGACTTTCAGTGGAGTTTTTCATGTCCTGGAAATCTATTTGCATGTGTTTTATGGATTCCATTTGTTACCTATTTTGGGATTCCATCATGTTCCTGAGCTCCTCTCTAGATTTATTAATCATGTCTTGCACTAGGGGCACAATTTCTCCTGTTATCTGAGAAATTATTTCTGATTTCATTTTTTCCAGATCCCCTTTTGTTGCCAGTTCAGCGGGTCCAGGTGGTTGGGTATCAGAGTGTTCCATCTCATTTCCCTTTGGGGTTGCTGTAGGTGATCTGGAAGTCTGGTTTTGAGACTTATTTACCTATTTTCTTATTTCAACTTGGGGGGTGAGAGGGTGCTTTTGGAGCCCACGTGGCTCACCTCCTCTGAGCTGGGAGAGGTGGTACATGGGCCAGGAACCCCTTCCTCTGTGCTGGGAGTGGCAGGACAGAAGGCAGCTCAAAAGCCCTTTCCTCTGGGCTGGGAGCAGTGGGAGGGATGGTGGCTGGGAAGCCCCTTCCTCTGGACCAGGAGCAGTGGGACAGCAGTTCAGAAGCCCCTACCTCTGGGCCAGGAGCAGCAGGATGGATGGCGGTTGGGAAGCCCCTTCCAGAACAGCCATTTAAAAATAAAAATAAAGCAATAGTTGAGATAAAATACCTAAAGTTTCTTAATACAAGATAAATAAGAAAAAATATAAATTAGAAAACAAATAGAAGGATATTAGTGTTATGACAAACCATATTATGTTTAATAGTATTAAAGATGCTGACAAAAATTTTCTAATAGACATTATTTTAATGTAGGAAATAAATTATGCAGATCATGGAATGTAATGTTCTACAATTATTTAAATTATAGTTTTGATTTAGGTTATTAAACACTTATTTGAAAAACAAATAAATGATACAGTGGGAACTATTTAAAAAACATCCACTCTCCTGTACCATCCAATCTAAGGTAATCCTACTGTAAAATAATTTTTTACTGTTATTCATACAGAGCTCCCCTAAAATGACACTCACTTGCAGCAGTAGATAGAATGATGCCTCCCTCAAAACAGTGTTCTAATCCTCAGAACCCTTGACTATCATATCCTACATGATAGAAGGATCTTACATGTAGATGAATTAAATGTGGTGAGATCACCAGGAATTATCCCATATGTACCATGGGATCACAAGAGTCCTTATCAGATGAGGCAAGGAAGATCAGTTAGCCATAGGTGCTATAAGGACAGAGGCAACAGGTTGATGTAAGGTCAGAGCAAAGCACCCAGGAATGCAAGCTGGAAACACAAAAGGAACAGACTCTTCCCCAAAGCTCTAGAAGGAGTGAAGTCCTGCTTACACCTTGATCTAGATTTTTTATCTCCAGAATTTTAAGAGAACACATTTTGTGTTGTTTTAAACTCCCAGATTTGTGGTAGTTTGTTATAGCAACAATAGGAAACTAGTATATCTGTACATTTTTTCAGTGGCCTTTTGACCCACTAGGACTTTCTGCACTACTGAGTTAAAAAGCCTTTCAATTCCATGCCTTAAATGGCCTAAGGAGTCCCCCCAGGCTCAGAGCTCGTGCCCTTGATAGGTCCAAGATGGACAGCTTTCTTCTGGCACTGTTCAGGAACTACCCTGACACCATGGTCAGCCAGAAGACTCCTACTTCCCTCAATGAGGAAAAGCTAAGTTTATAAGAAATTTTGCAAAATGTAGCTATGTCATGATTACAGCTTCAGTGTAACTGCTGTGAGCAAGGAGAAATCTATGCTGAGGTACAGATCTTGAGTAGACTGAAGGGCTAGGGAGACTGGTTAAAACTGCAGATAAATGGATTAGTGCATGCCTTAAACAGATTCTTTACACTCATAGGACAGTGATAAATTGCTGAAAGTTTCAATCTGAAGATTAAAGTATTTGGGATGTAGTGAAAATTTGGGTGGTTGCAAAGAAAATAAATTTGTTAAACACATTTTAGCTACATTTTCTACATGGTCAACCAACACTACTGTATTATCACTTCCATTCAAGCTCTTTAAATAAAGAAAACATTCCCACATAGTTAGCTTTAGTTTACAAAGTCTAAATGGGCCCTTATGAACTATAGAAGCCAAATTCCCTTCAAAGGCCTCCCACCAGGGCTACCTCCAAAGACTCACAGCAGCTCCCAATTACACTACCCTGGGAATTAACCTGTAGACTTTTGGGAGACATTCATCCAAACCATAGCAAGCACTTACCATAATTAAAGAATATTTTACAGATTTATTTGCTAGTTTTACTTCTACTTCTCTACAGGAATGTAGTCTTCATAAGGGGAAGAAAAAAAGATCATATCTGATTTACTCATCCGTGTGACCTTAGAGCCCAATACAACAACTGACTTATTGTAGGCTCAGTGAATAATTATTGACTAAATCGACCAAAAAGTAAGTTAATAATGTAGTATTATAGTTTAGATATAAAATGTTCCCAAAAGTCTCATATATTCAGAGGTAGGGCTTTTGAACGGTTATTGGATCTTGAGGCGATATACTCATCAGTGAATTAATCCACTGGTGAGTTCACAGCTGTGAACTGTGAACATGCTCTGGTTGAAGGTAGGTCAGTGGGGGCATGAAATACCTGAAAGGGTATGTTCTTGTCCTGGCTCCTTCAACCCTTTCTGTTTCCAGGGTCCATTGTTTGAGCAACTTTCCTCCATCGGGCAATTTTGCCACTTCATTTCTGTCTTAGAGGCAACCAACCATGGATTGAATCCTCTGGAAACTGTGAGCCAAAGTAAACCTCTCCTTTAAATTGCCAATGTGAGCTATTTTGTCTCAGTGATGGAAAAGTGACTAATACATGTACTATGATAATTTGTTGTAGCTATATCATGTCATTGATTCATATTGAATGTATGGTCAACTAAATTGTCTAAAATCATTCTCTCCTATCTGATATTTGTACATTTGAGTTTTTGTACCTAAATATTTGATATTCTTCTATTCCTATCAAATCTTGGCTTGTTAAATTTAGTCTATAATTTCCAGCTATTCGGGTCCTTTTTCTTTTTAAATATCATGATTATATCATTCAGAATAATATTCCACCACTATTAATACATTACAGTGTTACTTCCGTTCACAAATAGAAGCATTTAGCAAATTTTTGTTTTTGTTTATGATCTCTGCATCAGGTGATGAACATGGCCACAGCCATCTTTACTGCACGAACAGGAATGTGGCCGTCTTTTTAAGAATCATGAAATGAATTAAGTTCATGAATTGAGGTACCACTGTATTTGTAATTTCTATCAGGATTAGATGAATTGCTCTTTCTCACCACTCTTCACAGAGCCATCTACCACTTCCTAACATTCCTTTGCTGAGTGACTGAGCCAGTTACAATTGTACCTGTGTACAGTGCTGCTCAACAATTCTAACCAGTGGTTCTAAATTTAAGAATGTACCAGAAACTTCTAGAGAACTTGTCATAATACAGATCAGTGGGACTGAACCTGTAGAGTCTGATTCAATAAGTCTGATGTGAGACTCAGACTTCAGCTCCAAAATGTTTCCATGTACCGCTGATGCTCCTGGCCCAGGGTCCACACTCAGAGAACCACTGCTTTACTGACACATTTACCATCACAGAAAAGTGGGCCCTTGATAGCAAAGCATTTGGACTGCTGGAATCCACTTGTTTTTCCTTTGCACTTCACTTTCAAACTGGCCTGTGAATAAGAAGAATCTTAGGGGTGTTCAACTAAACTAAGTTGGGGCTGAGGATGCCTCCATACTCAAGCCCTGACTCCTTAAATAGTGAACTGCTTCCTAACTTAGTAAGTAAATTAACTGAAAACCTCATTTTGGAGCATATATTTGTGACAAATAGCTGAGTCTCAATTACAACACCTGAACTGTCTTTTCCAGGTGGCCAAGTGATTCAAAAAAGGAAAAAATGGTGAGCTGTAAGCAATTACACTGTCTCTGTACCTCTCTTGTTTTGTATCCATAAAAGCTACCTGATCACATTGCAGGCCAGAGTTCTTAGAACCTGTCCTGCTACTGAGAGCTGCCTGATTTGTGAATTGTTTTTTTCTCAATTAAATTCTATTAAGTTTGACATTTCTAAGGTTTTTTCCTTTTAGCAAAGGGTACAGAAATTTTGTGTAACAATAACAGATGATTCCTGAAGCTCCCCAAAACACTTGTAAAATTGATGGGTTCAGAAAAATGAAATGTAAGGGTGAGTTTCATTGTAATTTTGCCCTTCTCCACTCTACTCACAATTCAGTCTCTATATAATATTACACTGGAGTATGTGGTACATACAGAGCATGGGGCTTATGTAGCCTTATAATTCTGAACAAGATTCTTATAGTCTGAAAATAATCAGCCCCTGGGTATCATCTTTGGGTGAATTTGTGCATAAAACACATTCAAGTGGTTTTCACTCAAGAGATTGAACTTAGAGTTGAACTCATGGGTTGACTAGGAATAAGGATGTAAGAAAACAGAAGGATATGAGGCTGTTATCTGTAAATGAAATACTGAAGTTTAAGAACCTTTCAAGAATATGTTTCTAGTGTCAACAAGGTTCATGGTATGGCCACAGTACGAATTTAAGGACCAAATACATGTGAGCTAGTCCTCAAGAGAAAGAGCTCAAACGCCTGTGACTTTTTTCACTATTCTTGCAACAGTGGGGAAATAATGATAAAACTCTTCCTGTTATCAACAGTAATCATAAGCTTATGTTCTGAATACATGAGTTAAAGTAGTGTGTGGTGTTTCTACCAAGATATGGCCCATATCTGTCTCATGTTGCAGGCATTTGCCTTCAAAACTTGTGTTTTCCTATATTCTGTTCACTTTACCTTTTTTGTTGGAATTTCACATTACCCTCTAGTGGGGGCCATTCTCTTCCCAGTGTTGCCTCTCCCTCTAAATACACTGTACTGCCTTTAAATACCCAGAAGATTCTATTTTCTAGACTGGATTATGAGATGGGAAAAAGTAGAAAGAATTTTTAAAAGAGGACATAAGGCAAGCATGTATACTCTTCTGTTTGGAGTGCAAGAGAATGGCAGTACTGACCGTACACAGAAAGATAGATAAGTCAACCTCTGAGATTGAAAAGAAGAAAGGGTGGTTACTAATTGAAGCAATATCCTAAGTGGCTGGTGGAAAGTTTAAATATTTCACAATTGATTGCCTTGATTTTTTTGCTAACGTGGCAGAAAATACAATATTCAGAATTAGAAGATGGGGTAGACATAAAACTTGAAACATTTAGCAATAATTCATATTGGCTGAAGAAGCATAGGGAAGGGAGAACAATGAAACATCAAGGTCCCAGTGAGCATGGAGCCCCAGGGTGCATCCAGACACTGGTTATGTAGTTGTAAGCCTGTCTTCAGGGGGATGGAGAGCACTGCTGATGGAGCAGAGAAGGTAGATGATAGTGTTGAGCCCAAATCCACAAATGCAAAAGTTCAAGTAATAGAACATTGAAAAACATTGGTAAAAGAGTTATTTGGCTAATGTGTAGAGTCCTGAGTACATACTAGGAAGAAAATACCAATAAATGAAGTTGAGATTTCAAAGATCTAGGTCAAACATGGGTGGTCAAGGAATAAGGACATGAGAAAGCTGGAGGAATGTGGGGTTGTAATCTACAAATGAAATACTGAAGTTTTGAAAGTCTTGATGGTTATAAGTCCCTAGTGCCCACAAGGTTTATGGTTCCTAGTCCCCACAAGCTTACGGTATGGCCTAAGCATGAGTGCCTCACTTTTTGTGATGCTTAGGGTCCCTAGAGCCAGGGAGCAAAAAATTCTGAGACTATGCCACTATATGGGCTATAAATAGGATGTTGAAATTATAAAAGGTAATTGCAAGACAAGATACAGAGAGACATAAGCCAAGTGCCAACATTTTCACTACAATAAGACAATGATCAGAAAATTAGCTAACGAAGAGTAAAAAGACAGAATAATTAACCCTAAAATATTATAATAGCAAACATTGAGCATTTATTATATACTTAGTTCTGTCAATGTTCATAGTCACATGATTTTTAAACAAACAACTTTACAGATGAGGAGCCTGATGCCCAGGAAGTTTATGTAGCTTGATCAGCATCACTCACCTAGTAAAGGGTGACACCAGAACGTGAACTCACAAGTTGGTTGATCAATATGTCTAGTGCAAGTCATTGCTTTTAACCACAGTTCAGTCTTTCCTAGCATTTTAGGAGCAGCCCAGATTGTGCTTAAGGGTAGGAAAATTACAACTTGAAGTATAACAGAAGGAACTAACAAAAGAATAAACACTGAGAGGTTTTACCAGCTTTACTTAAATATTTAATAAATATATCAACATGAATTAAAGCTCATTGTTTCAGCTTCTGCCATACTAATCTATGTGAGGTTGCAATTTAATCCTGTGCAAAAACAGAAAAGATGGCTAACAATTAACTGACCAACTTTTCTTAAAGACAAACACTCTTTTGGGGAAATAGCTTATAAACAGATTTGAGAGTATTTCAGTTCCTGGAAATAAAAGAGTGTAATAAAGAGGACTTGCATTTGGAACTTTCTTATGTGTTTTTTTTTTCAAATCTGCATCACTCTTTCAACCACAAAATTCACAGTTTATAGAGCTAGGTTCCTATCATATTACTATGCATATATTTTATTGTGCTGTTAAAATCAAGATTATAAAAATAAACATTTTATGTTCTATTTCAAATCAAATTTCGTAAGTAATACTCCCACTAAAAGAGAAGACACACATAGAAACACACATTCTTTTTTTAACAATGGATCCTATCTAAAATAGCAAATCAAATTAAGAACTTACAAATGAATGGTCCTTTTTCAAATAAAAATTAGAATAACTCCATTTCAACAGTACTAATTTCTCTTTTATTTTTAACTGAGAAGTAAAAATTCTACATGTGTACCATGTGATATTTTGAAATATGTATATATTGTATAATTTTTAAATCTGGTTAAATATAGCTACATAATCTATTATTTCTTCATGGTGAGAACATTAAATATTCCTTCTTCTAGCCTTTTTTTTCTTCCTTAAAATCTTTTATTGATACATTTTAGGTATACAATATATTTACATTTCTCATTGGTAACTTGTGCCTTTACATGATGTATCTTGGTTCTTATTTTTTCCCCATTCCTAGCCCCCCCTTCACCCCCTCCACCCTTCCCAATTTATAAAGACTTTGTTTCCTTTTTTTCCCATTTCTCATAATTTTTCCTTTCCCTTCTTTCCTTTCCCCTGTCCCTCCCACTTCCCCTACCCCTTTGGACCTTTTCGTCCTATTTTGCATTATCAATTATTCATTCTAATCATTGGTACATTTTAGGTATACAATATAATGACATTCATCATTGGAAATTTACACCTTTACATAATCACTCTTGGTTCTTATTTTTCCCCATTTCCCTGCCCTCCTTTCAACCCCTCCATTCCACCCTATTTACAAAGACTTTGTTTCCATTTTTTCATTTTCCCATAGTAATTCCATTCCCTTTTTCCTTTCCTGTACCCCTCCCAATTCCCCTTCGGCCCTTTTCATCCTATTTCACATTATCTATTATACCTTTTAGTCATTTACACTTTCAGTTTCTCACACTAGAGAAACTATTCCATATTTACACATGTGTGGTCAATTTATTTCACTTCAGATTATCACCTCAATGTGCATCCATTTGGTTATAAATGTCTCTAATTCTCATTTTTTATGGCTAAGTAGTACTCCATTTTGTAAAAAAACAGATTTTCTTTATCCAATCTGCAGTTGATGGGCAACTGGGCTGCTTCCAAGTTTTAACTATTACAAATTGTGCTGCTATGAACATAGGTGAACATATATCACTGTGGTATAAATCTTTTCATTCTTTGGGGAAGATACCTAGCAGGGGAATAGCTAGGTCAAATGGAACTTCCAGTCCTAGTTTTTGAGGTATCTCCATACTGATTTCCACAGTGCTTGCACCGGCCTACACGCCCACCAATAGTGGACCAGGGTTCCTCTTTCCCCACAGCTCCGCCAGCATTGGTTATTGGTTGATTTCATGATAGCAGCCATTCTTTCTGGAGTGAGGTGGAATCACAGCATTGTTTTCATTTGCATCTCTCGAATGACCAGTGATGTTGAACATTTTTTCATGTATTTATTTGCTATTTCTACTTCTTTGTCTGAGAAATGTCTGTTGATTTCAGATGCCCATTTTCAGATTGGGTCTTTAAATTTGTGAGGTCTGATCTTTTTAAGTTCTTTATAGATTCAAGATAGTAGGCCTTTGTCTGAGGAAGAGCAGGTGAAGATTTTTTTCCCACATTGTGGGTTGTCTGTTCACACTGCTGGTGGTTTCTCTTGCTGTGCAGAAGCTTTTTAATAAGAAGAGATCTCACTTGTTTATTGTTTGTGCTAGATCATGGGCAACTGAGGCTTTGTTCATAAAATCTTTTCCTACACCAGTGTCTTCAAGAGTTTTACCTAACCTCTCTTCCAACCAATTCAGCATTTCTATTTTAATATTTAGATTTTTTAATCCATTTCGATTTTAGTTTAGTGCATGGTGAAAGATATATGTCTAGTTTTGATCTTTGACAAGTTGAAACAGAATTTTTCCAGCACCATTTATTAAAAAGGCTATCTTTCCTCCAGTGAGGGTGTTTGGCTCCTTTGTTGAAGATGAGATGGCTGAGTGTGTCTGGCGTTGTTTCAGCGTCTTCTAATCTGTTCCACTGGTCCTCAGGTCTGTTTATTTGTCAATACCATGCTGTTTTTATCACAGTAGCTTTGTAGTATAGTTTCAACTTGGGGATTATGATACCCCCTGCCGTGTCTCTGTTACCTAGAATTGCTTTTGCTGTTCTGGGTCTCTTCTTGTTCCAAATGAATTTTTGGACTGTTTTCTTAAGGTCCATGAAGTATGCTGCTGGGCTTTCAACTGGGATTGCAATGAATCTATATAGCAGTTTTGGACGTATGGCCATTTTCACTATGTTGATCCATCCTACCCAGGAGCAGGGGATATCTGTCCATTTTCTGATATCATCTTCAATCTCTCTTTTCAGAGTGCTATATTTTTCATGGAAAAGGTCTTTGATTACTTTTGTTAGGTTGATTCCTAGGTATTTCAGTTTTTTGGAAGCTATTGTGAAAGGAATTGTTTGCCCTATTTCTCTCTCAGTGAGTCTGTGCAGAAGAAAGCTATTGATTTTTGTGTATTGTCCTTGTATCCAGCAACTTTACTGAATTTGGTTATTAAGTCTAGAAGACTTTTGGTGGAGTTCTTGGGATCTTCTATAAAGAGCATCATCTCTTCTGCAAATAATGACAATTTGATTTCTTCATTTCCTATCTTTATTTCTTTTATTTCTTTCTCTTGTCTAATTGCTGTGGCCAATGTTTCCAAAACTATATTGAACAAAAATGATAGTGGACATCCTTGTCTTGTTCCTGATTTTAGTGTGAAGGATTTCAGTTTTAGACCATTTAGTATGATATTGGCTGTTGGTTGTTCATAGATGGCTTTTATCAGATTGAGGTAGAGACCATATATTCCAATTGTTTGTAGGGTTTTTATCACAAATGCATGTTGGATTTTGTCAAATGCTTTTTCTGCATCTATGGAGATAATCATATGGTTTTTGTCCTTGGCTCTATTGATATAGTGTATTACATTGATAGATTTGCATATATTGAACCATCCCTGCATCCCTGGGATGAATCACACTTGGTCAGTGTGTATGACCTTCTTGAGGATCTTCTTGATGATCTTCTGCATTGTATTTGCCAGTATCTTATTAAGGATTTTAGCATCTGTGTTCATTAGTGAGATTGGCCTACAGTTCTTTTTCGGTTGGGTCTTTCTCTGCTTTGGGGATCAAGGTGATGCTTGCTTCCAGGAATGAATTTGGGAGTATTGTTTCCCTTTCAATTTCATTGAAGAGTTTAAACAGTAGTGGCAGAAGTTCCTCTCTAAATATCTTGTAGAATTCAGCAGTGAAGCCATCAGGACCTGGGCTTTACTTAGTTGGTAAGTTGTTAATTATGTTTTCAATTTCATTGGTTGATATTGAGTTGTCTGGAATGTATAAGTCTTCTTCATTTAACTTTGGTAATTCATATGTATCTAGGAATCTGTCCATTTCTTCTGTGTTTTCCATCTTATTGGCATATAGGTTCTGGAAGTAGGTATTGATGATCCTCTGGATTGCTGCTGGGTCTGTTGTAATTTCACCCTTTTCATTCTTAATTGCATGGATTTGGGCCTTTTCTTTCCTTTTTCTGATAAGGTTGGCTAAGGGTTTGTCAATTTTGTTGATTCTTTTGAAGAACCAACTCTTGGCTTCATTGATTTTTTTGTATCATTCACTTAGACTAGACTGCATTGATTTCTACTCTGATCTTTATAAATTCCTCCCTTGTATGAGCTTTGGGTTTGTCCTGTTCTTTTTCTAGAAGCTTGAGGTTTAGCATCAGGTTGCTTAATTGGGCTCACTCTCTTTTCCTAATATGAGTATTCACTGCTATGTATTTCCCTCGTAAGACTGCTTTCATTGTTTCCCATAGATTCTGATATATTGTATTGTCATTGTCATTTAATTGAAGGGACTGTGTGATTTCTTCTTTAATATCCTCTGTGACTCATTGATTATTCAGAAGTGTGTTATTCAATTTCCATGTATTTATGCAGTTTTTGCAGTTTCTTTTTCTATGGATTGCCAATTTTATCTCACTATGGTCTAATAATATGCAGGGGAAAACTTCAATTCCTATACACTTACTTAAACATGTTCTATGTGTGAGTATGTGGTCTATTTTGGAGAATGAGCCATGTGCAGCTGAGTAGAATGTGTATTGTGATTTTGTGAGGTGGAAGACTCTGTAAACATCTTTTAAGTTCATTTGTTCAAGAGTTTGATTGAGTTCTAGTATTTCATTACTTATCTTTTGTCTAGGTGATCTATCTATTTGTGACAGTGGAGTATTGAGGTCCCTCGCTACTGTTATATTAGTGCATATATGACTTTTCATGTCCGTTAGTATTTGTTTTATGTAGTTGGCCACACTAACGTTTGGTGCATAGATATTTATGATTGCCATCTCTTCCTGCTGGATTGTTCCCTTTACAAGGATGTAGTGCCCTTCTTTGTCTCTCTTAATCAGTGTTGGTTTGAAATCTACTTGACTTGCAAAGAGAATAGCAACTCCTGCTTTTTGGGGGGTTCCTGTTGTATGGAGTATTGTTTTCCATCCTTTAACTTTCAGTCTATGAGTTTCTTTTTGAATTAAGTGTGTTTCTTGTATGCAGAATATTGTTGAATTTTGCTTCTTGACCCATTCTGCCAGTCTATTTCTTTTCATTGGTAAATTGAGACCATTAACATTGATGGTTATAATTGATACATATTGGCTTATCATTGTCAGGACTTTGTCTTTTTGTTGGATTTTCCCCCTTTGCTTTTAATTTCTTGTCACGCCCAGTGGATTCATTCTGCAGGGCTTCCTGGGGGTGGGATCCTCATTGTCTTTTCCTAGGATATTGTCTAAAAGTTTTTGGAGTGCTGGTTTGGTGTTCGTGATGTTCCTAAGTTACTCATTATCATGAAAGTATCTTATTTCTCCATCAATTTTGAAAGATAGTTTTGTAGGGTACATCAGTCTGGGTTGGAGGTTGTTTTCCTTTAGGGTTTGGAATATGTCACTCCAAGCTCTTTTGCCTTGAGGGTTTGCATTGAGAAGTCTGCTGTGATTCTTATGGGCTTTCCTCCATATGTGATTTGTTTCTTTTCTCTAACTGCTTGTAGAACTTTGTTCTTCTGTTGAGTTTCTGGAATCTTAACAATTATATGGCTATGTGTTGATTTTTTTTTTTTTTGATCAAGGCTATTTAGAGTCCTGTATGCCTCACTTATCTGTATGTCAAGTTCTTTTCCCCTGCTTGGGAAGTTTTCTGCCATTACTTCTGTGAAGAGCTTTTTTATGTCATCTGCACTCTCTCCTGTTTCTTCTTTGACTCCATCAGTCTTATGTTATTCTTCTTTGCATCGTCTCGCAGCTGCTGGATTGATTTATCATGGTCCCTTACAAGTTTGAAGCAATTTTTATTTTCCTGGTCATTAATTGCAATCTTATCTTCTATATCTGAAATTATGTCCTCACATTGGCTCATTCTGCTGTGTAGACTTTAAATGGAGTTTTTGATCTCCTGGAAATCTGTTTGTATCTGTTTTATGGATTCCATTTGTTTCCTATGTTGGGATTCCATCATGTTCCTCAGCTCCTCTCCAGATTTATAAATCATGTCTTACACTACAAGCACAATCTCTGCTGTTATCTGAGAAATTATTTCTGATTTCATTTTTTCCAGATCCTCTCTTGCTGCCAATTCAGGGAGTCCAGGTGGTTGAGTATCAGAGTGTTTCATCTCAGTTCCCTTTGGGATTGCTGTAGGTGATCTGGAA